>NC_092810.1:28775321-29111231 GCF_040954645.1 Diabrotica undecimpunctata
ATGTCGTATGTCGCTATACGTTCATTAATAACGAAGACGATGTGTAGTGTCCTTTTGGTAGTAAATCTATTTGTATTCATAGTACCCTATTATATCTCGTATGTTGCTATACGTTCATTATTAATGAAGATAAATTGTAGTACACTTTAGTCGCCTCATTTATTTTTTCTTAATTTTTTTAATTTTTTCTTTAATATATTAATATTCGTTATTTCCTTCCCTTCCGTTTGATATGACGCACGTTAGGATTCGTTCAGTTGTTTATTTTGTATTCAGGCAGAGGCCCTATTTAAGTCAATAAATCAAAATTTGTCTTTTAGTTAAACGATTTATATATATATATATATATATATATATATATATATATATATATATATATATATATATATATATATATATATATATATATATATATATATATATATACTTTTATTAATCATGAAGACACTCTCTAGTGCTCTTTTGGTAGTCGCGTTGTTTGTTTCTTGTATCTTAATATATTCGTGATATCCTTCATATTCTTCCGAAATTTCATATCTTTTTCATATATTTTTAATTCTATAAAGTTTGAAAAATCTTAATTTTGTATGGTCCTAAAGTTTTGGGAAAAATTTCACCTGGTCTGATTGACAAGCAAAATGCATTTAACAAAGAAGGCCATGGAATTAAAATGTCATCAGTTATTGACATTTAATAAACAAAGCAGAATATTTTGGTTTGTGCTCTGCAAAATGTCTTATAAAATTGATATTCGTCGAGGTGTTTATAATATGGTTGGGCGAATGTCGAAACGAGATATTGTTAATATTTATCGAGATCAAAACATAAGCAAATCGACAATTTATCGCACAATCAGAGAATGTGAAGAAGGGATACCATGTGTTAACTTGCGTAAAAGTGGCCGACCGCGGATTTTGAACCATATAAGAGAGGCAAGACTGATTGAAGCAGCTAAGAACAAAATTGGGGTCTCACAGCGAAAACTGGCCAGAAGATTTCATGTTGGAAAGACTACAGTATACAGGACTCTATCGAGTAACAATATTATCTACCGGAAAAGAAGGAAAGCTCCAAAATACACAGAGGATCAATTAGAGAGAATTCCGAGATGTAGCCGCGCGTTAAGGCGAGTGCATTTCGTCAACAAGTTGATCGTGATGGACGATGAAAAATATTTTACTTTGTCCAACTGTGAGATGAAGGGTAACGATGGGTTTTACACGAACGATTACGAAAATGTACCGGATGAAATAAAATTCAAAAGTAAGAAAAAATTTGAGGACAAAATTTTGGTATGGTGTGCAATTTCTGAGGCTGGCTTTATCTCGCAGCCCTACATTGGTGTTGTTCGAGGCAAAGCCTTAAACGCAAATATTTATATTCAAAGATGTCTCTCTAAATTGCTTCAGTTTTGAACTCACATCATGCAAATGATCAAATAGTTTTTTGGCCAGATCTTGCTTCATGTCATTACGCGAGGATCACAAGGGACTGGTACGAAACTAACAACATTACCTTTGTACCGAAAGCAGACAATCCCCCCAACCTACCTCAGGCTCGTCCAATTGAAGAGTTCTGGGCAATATTAAGTCGGAAAGTGTATAATAACGGATGGGAAGCACAAAATCAGGAACAGTTAAGACGCCGCATATATACAAAAATTAGAGTAATTGACTCCGAGGTCGTCCAAAGGATGATGCAACGTGTCAGGGGAATTATTAGGCAAATCGAAAATAATGGTCCCTTGTCTGTTATTTGAATTTTGATTTATAGTAAGGATAGTTAAGTTAAATTGTTGAATAATTTAATAAAAATATAAGATTATTGTGGTCAGAGTTATATGCTTTTGAAATTTTTCCCAAAACTTTAGGACCATACGTTATTTTATTAAAATGGTTTTAAAAAATAAAAAAAAATCAAAAGGACACCCGGTAACGCTACTGTCAGTGTGCATTAACAAAACAAATACGACAAATCCAATAAATTATTGTTTTGTACTGATATCGAAAAATCGGAAAATATGTGGCAATCTTCGATCAATTATTTTTGTTTTGTTTTGTATTTTGAGAACGATTTCCGAAGTGGAAATTGAAACGTCAATAAACGTATTTTAACCTTTAATTGTGGCTTATTCCCAGTTAAATAGTAATTAATTATTTTTGTTGGGAATAATTTGATTGAAGTAACCATTATCCGGTGAGTTTTTTATTTACCGTACTGTGTATTTTATAATTTATTTATGGGTTTAAAACGAATGATTAATTTCGAAGGTCAACTCGTAAAATTTCACGTATTTTTATTCACAGATTGCCACTATTCTGAGATAATGGTATTCACGATATGTTGACACGAGATAGTGACATAATCTGTTTTAAATATCTATGAAAATAATATTTTGGTGAACGAATCGAGTATGTTTTTGTTTTGAGAATATCTAAAAAGTATATAATATAAAGTTAATGGTAAATAATGTATAGAAATTACAGGTACGTGGATATTAACAATTATTGTAAATTGATTCATGAATTTTAAAATTGTTTACTTATCGATATTAATTAAATTGGTTATATTAGTTATATATTGACTTATAAAATGTATAAAAATGAAATACTTGTTTTGTAGAGATAGTATATTTTTCTCCCTTTCTTTTCTTCTTTTACTCTTTTAAGTTCTGGATTTGGAGTTATATCAGTTTTCATTTACCCATGTCTTCCAGTGGTTTCTATTTTCTACGTCAGTGACTGTTAGTATTCATATTCACCCAGCTATCTTATTCTTCTTTTTAGCCTTCTATCGTCCATTTTTGGAGAAATACGGCGATACCCTGTAATTTTCCTTGTCACCACTGAATTGCATGAAAATTTGGGATTGTGCCGATGGTTGCTTTTTATTTTTTAGGGTTGAAAGCTATCCCTATTAGAAAAAAATTGTATAAATGTAAATTAAAGCGGAAAATTGATTCAAATCATCTTTTAATAAAGGGAATGGGTGTCAATTAACATTAAACAATATAATTTAAGATCTTATCACAGTTTATCCCCTAAATTTCGCCCATTAGATTAGTTATAATTAAAACAACGTCATTGAATACCTTGTCTCCACTGATTTGCAAGGAAATATGGATTTAGCTTATACCTCCACTTCAAAATTGGACTTATGCCGTTGCGTTGGTTGCTTTTTATTTTTTAGGGGTTAAAATTATCAATGTTAGAGAAAAAACAACAGTAACATACTTCCAATTTGTTCTGGCTGGTTTTTTTATGTCATCTACCCATCCCATTTGTGGTCTTTCTCTTTGTCGCCTACCTTTGCAAGGTCTCTAGTGTTGTAGTGTGGCGTTCCAACGTTAGTCTTTTCGTCTATTAGTATGGCTTACGAAGCTTCATTTGAGTTTGGCAATTTTTGTTGCGATATCCTCGACTTTTACCATTTTATGGATCTATATCAACATCTCAAGATCTGCATTAGCTACTTTTGGTTTTGGTAATCGTTTATTACTTCTTTTTCGCTTGTTTCAGTTCTTTATACGTCTTGATGTTTCATTTTCGTCATCTACTATTTCATTACTTAGTTGATTATTTCCATATCTTAAATATTTATTTTGTTCCGCTTTGGTCTGGGTTTCATTTGTATTTCTTACTGCAGTTATTTCTTTTTTTACTGCAGTTTCCTTCCTTTATTTGTCTGATTATAGTCCAAAAGCTTCCATTATTTATTTTCAGGACTGATAAGACAATTTGTATATTTTCCAACTCAAACCGCTGACCATTTACTCAAACTATTTACCATCTACTCTGACGATCATGCACGAACACAATTTAGCTATTGGTGTGTTCTGTCCTTTGAGCTAGTCGAAATGTGCAAAATAAATCTTCCAAAAAAGGTTTCTGTAACTTAAATGTACAGGTAATTATTCAATTATTATCTGTATCTCAGTTATGAACTAATTTATGGGACACATTTGACTTTAATAATTGTATTTTATCTTACATCTTGTTTATAATGCATTACCGTCTCAGGAACCTGGCCACATCATAGATCTGGGAAACAAGCTCCGAGAGGAACAGAAAAAAAGAGCAGAATTAGTCCAAGAGATCCACAACTTAAAAGTTCAGTTGATGCAGTGCAAGAGCAACGAAATGACGACTTCAGTAGATGATATAGCCGACCAACTCAAAAGGGAATTGGATAACTCTATCAAAATCGATTCCAACATCATGAGCGCCGTTAGTGACCAGAGTTTGAGTTCAATTTCGGAAGTCCAAGACGTCGAGGCTTACAAAAAGTCTTTAACCAAGGTTTGTAGTCTTAAGTTTGTTACCCTGCGTCAATTTAATCTAATCCACTGAAACATGTTCCGCAAATAATCGTATCGATCAGTAAATTATGGACTATTCTCCTGTTTCATTATTTTTGTATAAAAACCACACTTTTCATTGTTAGGAAAAAACCCGTAAAAAACAGCTCCTTCAACAAGTAAACACGTTACAAGACAAAATAACGGAATTGCAAAATGATTTGGAGAAAGAACGTGCTGCTCTGTTGCATACTAGTGCAGAAGATGCCCAATGTATAGAACAGCTTAGAATCCAGTTGGATGCCGCTTTGGACGTGAATGAAGCCCTCAAAAGAGCTATATCAGAAAAAGAATCGGAGAATGAACAATTGGAAAAGGATTTAGACTCGCTTAAGGTAAGTTTTTCATAATCGAAATCGTAGGAGTCTCAACTGCCAATAAACGAGTTAGTTGACTTCTCCTTCAATAGACATTTCATAACGAACTGAAGCTTCCGATGATTTTGACTTTACCTTGTATACATAGTCATGTGCGCGAAAAATACTGTTGTGTTACACTGTTTTTATCGATGTTCTAGTCACCGTAAATTTCTGCAATTTCGTGTTATCGCGCGAGTTTCGGTCTCCGTTCATCCGCTTCCTATTTTTGGAACAGATGATCTGTTTATATGAGCTTGCCGAGTATTCATTAGAAAATCAGTATTCTCGAAGTGTTTTTGTAAGCGATATCCTTGTGAATTGTAGACGATAATTACACTGTGCTGCAAAGATTTTGATGTCCAAGAACCCAAGTATTTTTCTAGAGTAATTGGCGCTGAATCCAAATCCGTTGAGACCTTTTTCATATCGCGTGACCTGCTAATTATAGCAGGAAGTATTACACTTCTGATGATAAGCTTAGTCGAGATTGAAGATACAGAAAGCGCGTCAGTTTCAATTCTACTGTCGTGTTGTATGAACAGATAAATATTTTTTTATTATTTGTTCTAAAATTAATCAATCTCGGAGATTGGGTGCAAATAGCCCTAATAGTCCTGATGAGAGGACAAAAGTACACATTCCTACAAAATATAATGCAACGAAAAATCCAAGGACGCAGAAATACAGACCGTACAAGAATGTCCTGGATGAGAAATTTAAGAGAGTGGTTTGGCTGTACCACTAACGAATTATTCAAAACATCAGTAAATAAAATTAGAATCGCCCTAATGATATCCAATCTCCGATATGAGGGGCACTCAAAGAAGAAGAAGCCCTAATGTGTTTTGTTATATTTGTGGTTGTAAAACAGAGATAACATATTAGCAAATTTGTAGCAAATGTATACTTTTCATATTTTGGTATAAAATTTGGTGATCAAGACAAGGCATGGGCCCCACATACTGTTTGTCGAACTTGTGTCGAGTCGTTGCGACTATCATTAACAGTAAAAAGAAAGCTATGTCCTTTGGAATACCGGTGGTCTGTAGAGAACCATCAAATCATATGGATGATTGTTACTTTTGCCTGATTAATATATGTGGCTACTCAGTTAAGAACAAGAAATATATTGTTTATCCTAACTTAACTTCTGCTTTTAGACCAGTAGCAAATATCGACACACTTACCTGTTCGTGTCCTTCTATTGTTCTAAAAGATGTTAGTAATGACTGATGCCTGTGAAAGTATTGACAATGAGAAAAATGGATGTGATGAGACATATGAACCTGATGAAGATAAAGAATTAAATGATTTAGTTAGAGATTTAAATCTCCCAAAAGATGCTGCAAAAGTTCTTGGATCCAGATTGAATGAATGAATGGATCCAAATGAATCCTTATGCAGCGTCAGCAAAATACTTGGGCATCACCCTAGACGCGAGGCTGCGCTGGAAAGTCCATGTCAAAAAGAAAAGAGGGGAGCTTGATATTAAATATAAGAAATTGTATTGGCTGATTGGAAAAAATTTAACATTATCCATTCATAATAAATTATCCATTTACAAGCAAGTACTGAGGCCAGTATGGATATATGGGTGCCAACTATGGGGCTGTACCAAAGCTAGTAATCTACATATTATCCAGAGATTTCAAAACAAAGTACTGAGGAACATTGTTGATGCTCCTTGGTATATCCGTAACAGCAACCTCCACCAGGACCTGGGTATGGAAACTGTGATCTAAGTAATCAAGAGAACAGCAGCAAGTCACGAGTAGAGGCTGCTTCGTCATATGAATGTCGATGGAAACCAGCTTCTTGACAACACTGAACTAAAGAAAAGATTCATAAGGGAAAACTATTGGAGTTAGTGTAAATATGTAACAGTTTAGTGTAAAAAGCAGAGTATAGTGCTGTGATGCTATTGCATGCTAGTTGTAGTGCATTAGTTGATAGATAAAATAAGAGTAAGCCATAGGGTAAGCCCTTAGATTTATGTATTTGCTGTTTTTTAAGTTGGTCAGAAAATAACTGATAATTGGTCATTTGTGACCAGATAGCAGTATAAAAATACCGTACAGGTGTTATATATATATATATATATATATATATATATATATATATATATATATATATATATATATATATATAAATATATATATATATATATATAAAAAAGTTTTTAACTTGTAAACAATGATTTTTTTAGTGTCTTGGTCTTAATATTTTCATTTATTAAGCATAGCCACTAAAGCAGATATGTCTTTTCGTACAAAAGTTAGATGGCGGTTTGTGAATGATCTGTACGTGAGTTCTAAAACACCGTCCACTTCTCAGTCATCGATCATTTTTTTTAATTGCGGCACTGTGTTTTTAATGTAATTAGAATTTATGATATTTGCAATTTCGTGAGTTTTTGGAGTGAAAATAAAGTTAGTTAAACCACTAAATCCCTGAATCCACAGAAAAACCTAACAAAACTATATTTAATATGTTTTAGAGAAAGAATATAAGTTCGGCTTCCAGATCTGAATCTACAAAATACAAAGAACTTCCAAGCAAAGAATCTATCGCTTTGAATAAACTGCAGAAAGATCACGAAGTCTTACTGGGCGAACAAAGCAAACTCATTGGCGAATTAGCCGGTTTAAGACAGACCCATCTGGATATGACGACAGATTATAAATGTACAAAGGATCTTTTAGCTCTGGAAATGCAAAGGAAGAAAAATTTAGAGGGGAAGGTGTACAGTTTGCAGACGCGAGAAAGGGAATTGAAAGAGAAGCTTACGAAGACGACACTGGAAAAGGAAAGAGTTTTAGTAAGTATAACGAACGCATATTATTTGTAGCGTTTACAAAAAGAAACATACAAGACGACTAATTCTGTTTATAGGACGAAATATCGCAAGAAAAGGCCGATCTCATCAAACAAAAACTGGAACTTCTTCAAAGACTGAAATCTCAGAATTCCTTCGAATCGCCGGCGGCTGTAACTGTTACCAACGACATACCCGACGAACTGATAAAAAAAATTAGGGAGTTAAATAGCGCATTTATTGAAAATAAGAAGCTTGTGGATTTGGTCACCAGAATTTCGAATGAAAAAACGCAAGTAGAGAACGAGCTAGAAATTATGCGAGGAGCTGTGAAAAATTCGTCTGCGCAGCTACCGTCAAACGATTTGGCAGCTAGGGTAAGTACTTATATAAGATTTTTATTCCCAAAGAATTTCTAATACAGAGTAAAAGCAAAACAACTAGCGCTACACTTCATACAATTAATGACGTTATAGTAAATATCATTATTTCTTTTTAACGCTGTATTAAAACCAACCCATAATATCGTGGAGCTGCAATTCTTTATTACTTTTTTATTAAACATGCCAAAAAATAACTCGATGATTGTTGTAAGGGACAAATGTCTTTATGTTAATTCAATATTTAATAAAAGAGCATAATAATACAGATAAGTAATAATGAAGTGAATGACAACAAACACTGTGCTCTAAACAATATCATAGAGCCTCAACAGAAAGGGTTCCATGGGTTGCAAAGAACAACTTATTATCGACTCATTCATTTCTAACCAGGCATACACCAAAAAAAGGAACCTTTTTACTGCCTTCATTGACTACAAGAGGGCCTTTGATTCAATGCCGCATGAACGGCTTATAGATATATTGAAAATATATAAAGTCGATGATAATCTCTTGACCTTTTTGAAGCATATAATGGCAGAGTGGAAGACTAAAATTCACTTTACCATTGCTTTTTTATTAAACATGCCAAAAAATAACTCGATGATTGTTGTAAGGGACAAATGTCTTTATGTTAATTCAATATTTAATAAAAAAAGTATAATAATACAGATAAGTAATAATGAAGTGAATAACAACACTGTGCTCTAAACAATATCATAGAGCCTCAACAGAAAGGGTTCCATGGGTTGCAAAGAACGACTTATTATCGACTCATTCATTTCTAACTAGGCATACACCAAAAAAAGGAACCTTTTTACTGCCTTCATTGACTACAACAAGGCCTTTGATTCAATGCCGCATGAATGGCTTATAGATATATTGAAAATATATAAAGTCGATGATAATCGCTTGACCTTTTTGAAGCATATAATGGCAGAGTGGAAGACTAAAATTCACCTTCAAATACCTGGTGAAACCAATATCGAAACTGAAAATATCCCAATCAACCAAGATATTTTCCAGGGGGACTCGTTGAGTCCACTTTGGTTCTGCCTAGCCATGAACCCACTATCTCAGCTGCTAAACTGCACTGACTTAGGATTTAGGATCAAAAATAACAATACTGTTGTGGCAAAGCTTAATCATCTGTTGTATATGGATGATTTGAAATTAGTGGCTTCCACTCGAAACCACCTAGATCAGATGCTAAAAACTGTAAGAAACTTTCTCAAATGATATCAGTATGCATTTTGGACTAGACAAGTGCCATATACTAAATAAAGTCAGAGGAAAGGTTTAGCCCGGGGGTTTCCATATACAAGATGGCCAAAACATCGAGGTAATGGGTGAAAATGATATGTATAAATAAATATCTCTGGGTGAAGCAAGCGCTGAAAATTGACCATAAACAAATGAAAACCGAACTAACTTCCGAGTTCGTACGAAGAGTAAGACAACTAAATCGGTCATATCTTCTTCTTGAAGTGCCTATCCATTTCGGATGTTGGCGACCATCATGATATTGCAAACTGCGGCTCTGAAAAGATTTGTGGTTTTTGTGTTGAACCCCGTACGTAGATTTTTCAGCCAGGAAATCCTTCGCCTTCCTGGTCCACGTTTTCTTTCTACTTTTCATATATTAATAGTAAAAATTTGTTTAAGGCATTAAATACGTACGCCTGTTCCGTTGATCTACTCATTTGGTATTATAAAGTGGTCAAAAACGGATATAGAGAGTCTTCAGCGGAAAGTAAGAACACTTCTCATAAAGGCACAAAAACACCATGCACGCAGTGCAGTAGAGAGAACAACATTACCGCTATATCAAGGGGGAAGAGGACTTATGGACATAGGTGAGCAATTGGATAAACTGGTTGCTAATTTAACTGAGTAAACTAACGCCGCTTAACCTGAGTGAACAAGAAATGCGCATAAACCACCTGACTAAGCAAGAAAAAATGCGCACCTGGATGAGTAAACCCCTGCATGGGAGACATCTCAATGAGATCAGCCAAGAATATGTCGACAATACAGCGTCGAACTATTGGTTGACATCAGGAAAGATGTTTCCCGAGACTGAGGGCTTTGTACTTCCCATTCAGGATCAGGTTATTCCAACTAAAAATTACCTGAAATATGTTGTTAAAGATTCTCAAGTCCAAAATGACAAATGCCGATATGGATGCCAAGCCCAAGAAACCATCCAACGTCTTACCAGGGGTGCCAGGCGTTTGTCGGATCTGATTATATAGAACGCCATGACTCAGTAGGAACTATTATCCACCAAGAACTAGCTGACAAACTGGGACTTCTCCAAACCGACTATCTTCTTTATTATCAATACGTCCCTGACAGAATGGTTGAAAATGACAAATACAAGCTATACTGGGACCGCACTGTGCTCACAGACCAACCAGTGGCACATAATAGATCGAATCTCATACTAGTTAATAAACTTACTAGGCAAACAACACTTATTGATATAAATAAATATAAGGTTGAATGCTCCAATAAATGAACTTTGATCAGATAAAAGGCATATATCGAGCACAGTTTAATTTAATCTTGCCCAAGTACTTTCGATCCCTAGATCATCTTCAGGGGCATCTGAAATAAGCCAAGAAACGTTCTTTTTTATAACCAAAGAAATTGATTAACTTCGATAAAAACTCGAAGTTTATGGTTGAAAAAGAGTTTTTATGTGATTAACGTTTATAGACTTACTTCGTCAATTGCGGCCTATCCGGCAAGAACAAAATGTCATAAATATATAAATGTACATCACACTACACTACAAAAGGACAAACAAACACTTTAAAATTATTTAAGAAAGGCTACATTACTTGCAGAAGCCGGAGACAGAATGGCTCCTGATCTAACGGAAATGTTGGGGTGACATGTGACAAATGACAACTTGGATGAGCAGTCACAATCATAGATATGTGATCTGCACCTTTTACAATTCTATGAAACTAAGTATTGACCAAAAGTCCAACTGACACTACTATAGGAGGTCACTGATGAAATATAAAATTATATAGAATATTTTTTTTTAAGTAGATTGAATAATCCAGATCTCACACTCAAACATGTCTGTAATAATTAAGGTGTTAGTTTGAGAGCAACTGAAGTCGACGTAAAGTAAGAATGCAAGAAAAGGACTAAACAATATATTAGACAGTGGGTAGTTGACTACAATAAAATGGTCTACCAAGCACTATCTGTAATGTAGAAAGGAAGAGATCTGACTATGTAATTAAAATACTAAAAATTGAAAATCAAAATTGAAAGCAAAGTATATAAATGGGGTGTAATCCAAGTAGTTCAGTTGAACCCACAGTCAATGGTATAACTATAAAATTAATATGGATGTGATCAGTGCAGGAAGTCTAAACAGTCGAGCTGGGTCCCCTACGAGGTGAAGCTGTAATAAGGTTTTTAAAAATAGGTTTAAATTTAGTACAATTTAAATTAATTTGAGTATTAAGACAGTGAGAGTTTTCATTTGTTTCCCTTGTTTTGTTTCTTACTGTCTTAATACTCAAATTAATTTAAATTGTACTAAATTTAAACCTATTTTTAAAAACTTTATTACAGCTTCACCTCGTAGGGGACCCAGCTCGACTGTTTAGACTTCCTGCACTGAGCACATCCATATTAATTTTATAGTTATACCATTGACTGTGGGTTCAACTGAACTACCTGGATTACACCCCATTTATATACTTTGCTTTCAATTTTGATTTTCAATTTTTAGTATTTTAATTACATAGTCAGATCTCTTCCTTTCTACATTACAGATAGTGCTTGGTAGACCATTTTATTGTAGTCAACTACCCACTGTCTAATATATTGTTTAGTCCTTTTCTTGCATTCTTACTTTACGTTGACTTCAGTTGCTCTCAAACTAACACCTTAATTATTACAGACATGTTTGAGTGTGAGATCTGGATTATTCAATCTAATTAAAAAAAAATATTCTATATAATTTTATATTTCATCAGTGACCTTCTATAGTAGTGTCAGTTGGACTTTTGGTCAATACTTAGTTTCATAGAATTGTAAAAGGTGCAGATCACATATCTATGATTGTGACTGCTCATCCAAGTTGTCATTTGTCACATGTCACCCCAACATTTCCGTTAGATCAGGAGCCATTCTGTCTCCGGCTTCTGCAAGTAATGTAGCCTTTCTTAAATAATTTTAAAGTGTTTGTTTGTCCTTTTGTAGTGTAGTGTGATGTACATTTATATGTTTATGACATTTTGTTCTTGCCGGATAGGCCGCAATTGACGAAGTAAGTCTATAAACGTTAATCACATAAAAACTCTTTTTCAACCATAAACTTCGAGTTTTTATCGAAGTTAATCAATTTCTTTGGTTATAAAAAAAACGTTTCTTGACTTATTTCAGATGACCCTGAAGATGATCTAGGGATCGAAAGTACTTGGGCAAGATTAAATTAAACTGTGCTCGATATATGCCTTTTATCTGATCAAAGTTCACTTATTGATATGGCTATACCTAACACCAATAATTTGCGTGTTAAATACAACGAAAATATGGACAAGTACAGAGATCTAGAAATACAAATTAGGAGACAATGGAGAATGGAAAGTACCCAGACAGTACCTATTATTCTGTCTACTACTGGTGTTATTCCCAAAAACCTCTTAGAGAACATAAAACAGCTAAGTCTAAATGAACATCTCTATAAGGACTTTTAATACCTTTCCTATCCTTTTAATACCGTACGTATCTGAGATAAGTGAATTTTCCCCTTAGAGGGAGTGTGAGCGGTATGGCTAAATCTGGATGATTCCGGATTCCTTATATTATCTACTCTTGCGACAGAAGGGTGCAACGGGCAACGCATAAGAAACAAATTTCTGGACCAATTATATGGTTTTGGGTTTTAAGTTTTATATGGTGCAGATAAGATTCTTGCCAATGAAGATTGAGTATACTAAATCCATAAAATTTGTCATATATATTTTTATCGTAATTGTAATATATTTTAATCGTAATTTATGATAATTTACGGTCGTTGAGTTGCGCCAAATGTAGGCAACTTACAGTTGTTGATTCAGAAATTTGTTAGATGGTGGGCGAACAGCACATTTAATACTCAAACTGTCATTAGACGTTCATGGCAAACCAAATGCAATATGTAACATTAATAAAAGAAGCATTGCATAGAAATATGCAAGCTTTAAACGGCAACGACAAACTATTCGGTGATGCTGTATTACGACTGTCTGGTGACTTCCGACAGACATTACTGGTTGTTCCTCTCTTTACATATGCGGTTGAGATTAATGCATGTTTAACACAATCGTTTTTATGGCGAATTGTCGAAACATTTCGATTGACCATTGAGATTAGAGTACAAGTGCAAAATGATCTATTGGCGCAAATATTTTCCAAACGTTTGTTAAATATTGCAAACGGTAAAATAAAACTGCATCCAAATACACAATGCATCACACCAACTGCTGCAATGGAGTTGATCATTGGTATCACGCCTCTAGACATATATGTCAAAGAGGTGGCGCTAGTGACAATAATGCAATTGCGCTCAGCTGCTGCAAACCTTGATGTAGAAATGGGACAATTGAGAACTTGTTTCTGGCGGGGAAAGCTGGATGCGCTACTACTGCTACAGGCAGGCTGCGACTCAATTGAACCAAAGTTTGTCTTTAACAGACCCTACAAAACCGAAACAAGACTTTATAGTAAGACAAACGTGGCAAATGCCTATTGCATATACACCGATGGCTAAAAAATGAAAGAAGGCTCAGGATGCGGGATATACTCCAGATCACTGAACCTAAGAATAAAGTGGGATATGGGCAAAAATGCCAGCGTAGTTCAGACAGAACTGACTGGTATCTCCATAGCCGCAAAAGAGATAATCCAAAAAGGTAAGGCAGGGAAAACTATAATGATCTGCACAGATAGTAGACAAGCTCTACTAACCTTGAATAGACCACGTGTTTATCAGGGTTAGTAATGGAGTGTCACTAGTCACTAACTCAAGTTTCGGATAGTAATAGGTGGGTTAAAGGTCACGATAGGAATAAAGGCAACCACATTGCTGACCAATTTTCTAGGAAGGAGGCAGGCCTAAGACTCTTAGGACCTGTGGATCTTTTTGGTTGGTCAACTACAACAATCGCGGAAATTGTCAAATGTCACTCCCATACGCAAACCGTAAAAAGATGGGAAGAAGGGCAAGGATGTAAATTTGCCAGGGTAACACTAAGTAACCTTAAAGAGTCAGCATCAAAGAAGTACTTGGGAATGACCAGGAAAAACCTACGTTTGACAGCTGGTTTTTTAACTGGTCATTGTCAACTAAGCAAACACCTCCACACACTGGTGCTAGCAGACACACCTCTATGTAGGAAGTGTGAACGAGAAGACGAAACTGTAGAGCATGTCGTATGTGAATGCCCGGAGTTATCGTTAATACGAGAGTACGCGTTCGGCGAGTCCTGGCCCTCACCTGCCCACATAAGAGAGATATCTCCTGGTGACTTGTCCACCTTCCTAGAAATGGCACGATGGACAATGAGCTAAGGGTGGCAGCTCCCTGGGAGGATTCACAATGGGTCAATTGTGGCCTAAGTGCTGTGAAACTTAACTCGCCCTCCCTACTCTACAGATACAGATACACAATGTATCAAACTTCTAGATAATTTTTGCACTTTTGTTGAGATCTAACATGAATTAATCGTAAGTGTATTCCCGACTATACTGAATAATTACTTTAATCATAATTGACTCATTGACATTGAAAAATGTTGACGTTAACTAAATTAATATATTTATTTCCTAAAATAATGATCGTGTACACTGTTTCTTTGCTCCTTTTGCGAAAATGTTGCTGATTTAAATTTTTTATAGGCGGATTATTTATTTGCGAAGACTCTTAAGTTGGAAAGTACGAAAAAGGCATTAGTGTTTCAAAAGCGGTACCTCATGAAGTACTTGTTAACTCAAGGAGTAGTTGATGTGTTACCTGATCCTCTAACCCAACGAGCGTTGTTTAGGCGAGAGTTTTCGCCGAAACATAGATTTAGGTAAGTTTTTATTTACTCTTAATTATATATAGATCGATATACCTAGAGAAAAAATGCGAAATTCGTAGGAAAAAGAATAATTTTTTCTGTATCTATATTCATATCTATCTTCACAACCTAAAAAAACACGTTACTAATTCATGTGTATACGTTTAGGGCTGCAGTATTTGTGATCATCTCAATATTCCGAATAAAGTTCCTCGTGAAACGATGGCACAGTGGCGTGCGAATTGCTGAAAGGATAAATTCCCGTCATTATAAACAGACCCAGAGAAAAAACGATGCCAATGTGATATCGGCACATTTTCAAGTCGGACAGCCGGTCTCGAATCAATTTTTCCTTAACGCTCCCTCTACCGGGCCGACGTTGAGGAATCCTAATCATTTCGTTCAATTTAAAGAAGATGCTAGGGTGAGTATTATTTACTAAACTACGAAAAAATATGTTTAGATGTGGAGTAAAAGGTGAAAATACTTTTAGGATACAGGGGGTGCTTCACGTAGACCGTTTAATTATACAATAAACGGGCTTTTAAATCTGTACTTTGGAAATTCATAATAAAAAAACGTTACTGACACTACGTGTGTACGAATTTTTTAAATATTGCGCTGTAAAAGGTGATTTATCAGTGTTCAATATCCCGTCTTAAAATTTAAACAAAAATCCTCAGAAATATGTAGGTTTAAAAATCTGGTTGCCAATATTAAAAGAATAAAGCAATAAAAATAAAATATCGCTATTAGTATGTCAATAACATGTCAAGGATACATCTTTTATGTTGTAAAGTCACATGAGTTTGATGTTAATATTGATAGCAAACTCATAACTTGTTAAACTTCTATTTTGGGAGCTATTTCCGAAGTGGAAATTGAAAAGTCAAAATAAACGTATTTTCAATTAAAATTACCATTACGGTTTTTTTTATGTATTTGGATATTTTTTATTCAGTTATTAACGACAAGAAAAAATTAACTTATAACAAGATTTGTAATTCTGGAAAAGGGACGTATCAGGAGACTGTGTTTTGAGGTGTTTGAGGTTTATTTATTCATATATTCCATTATTAAATTACTAAATAGGATGTGACATGCCAAGAATGCCTAATAATATATCTTTATTAATAAAAAAAAACTTAAAAATATTAACATTTCGAGGGCTGAGAACCATAGGGTTCCAAGCGACAGTTTGTACAAAACTCGTTTTTTAACAGAAATCTATTGTTTTTTAAATTCTGCATATAATGGTATTGAAAGTTCTGCGATTCGTTGACAGATAACGCCACAATCGACAGTGAAATCTAGTTCCAAGCGCACGAAATGGTTTAAAGTTAGAACCATATGGTTGCATGTACTATAGTGAGAGTATTGGTGAAAGTTACATGTGAGTTTTATCAGTTAAAATTATCATTTTCTTGTTTACAATGTCCTCTGTGTCCGAAAATGAATCTTGGGAGGATTATTGTAGCTCCGGTTCTGAATATATTCCAGAAAAAGCCCATATATACTGTGCATTTACAGAAGAGTGATTCGGGCACACTACACTCTGATAAAAGAGGGAAAGTGACCAAAGATCGCATTTAAAGCAAAGAAAATAATTTTCAATTTTCCATATGTAGAAGCACATTATTGCAGGAAAGATTAAAAAAAAAAGATATCTAGACCCAACACTTAACGTACAAAAAATGTATGAATTGTACATTAAAATGTGCAATGCAAACAATATACCTCCACAAAAGCTGTCGTTGTATAGACACATTTTTAATTTTGAGCATAATCTAGAGTCTTGCAACCGAAAACGGATAGGTGGGACGTCTGCGAAGACTATAGATTGGTCAAAAAAGAGAAGAGGGTGCAGGCAGAAGAGCAACAAGCATATAATTCCCATATTAGAAAGAAATTGATAATGCGCCAAGAACGTGAAAATAACAAAAAAACAGAGAACTCAAACTGTGCCATTATATGTTTTGATCTGGAAAATGACATAAATCTACCTCAATCTGAAGTCTATGTGCTGTTTTACAAACAGAAATTAAACGTATACAATCTGACAGCTCAGTTCTGTTGATTCAGAAGTTTACTGTGCAGTATGGCCAGAAACATTATGTGGGAGATCAGGCAATGATTTGTCTAGTGCCCTAATACAAATTTTAGAGAAAGTAGTTTTAAAACATCCAGAAATAAACGAGATAATCATGTGGAGTGATAGTTGTGTTCCTCAGAACAGGAATTCCCTGATTTCAGTAGCAATCACTGACTTCCTTAACAGACATCCTAATATCCAAATGGCAACTATGAAATACTCCATACCTGGTCATTCGTGCATACAGGTTGTCGATAATATCCACTCTCGCATAGAAAAAGCTATGAAGGTTACGAATATTTGGTCTCCACTAGCGTTTATTAGACTATTGTTAAAAGTCAACAAACGAAAGCTATTCTGTGAATATGAAACCATATGAATCATATCTGATTAATATGAAACCAATACACTTTAAAAACTTCAAAAAAACAGCATCATTATACCAATATAATAAAATACCTTACACTAAAGTATGTCAACTACGTTTTGTGCAAGGAGACATGTTTACTTTTCAGTATAAGCTGAATGATCACAGCGCCTAATTTTCTACAGTCAATGTTAGTAAAGTTACCAGCAGTATTAGGAAGAAACAGAGAGTGGTTCCCATAAATAATTCCACTGCTAACTTTGTAGTAGCTTCGGCCGATAACACAAAACCCAAATCTCTGACTGCGAAAAAGCTTGAGCATATTGAGTTTGCGTATAAATGGATGTCACTGGAAGATCAGAATTACATGAAATGTTTGATTTCTGAAACGAAGCTGTTTATAAAAATAAAAGTTAATTTTCTACTCTTCGTTAATTTTCTTCTTCCTTTGATCCTTCCAACGTCATGGTATAGGCTATTATTGTTAAAGGCAATAAAGTCTACAATGATGACATAATAGGTCATAATATGACATTTTTAAAACTTCAAATTTATTTAGGGACACAAAGTTCCAAGTACAGCTGTTACAGTGCCCTAAGGTTCCAAGTACAAGTGTAAAATTTTGAAAAAACTATGAAATTTGCATTTTATATCACAACGACAGCATTGTTTTAAGAATCACTGTATTACCAAATCCTTAAACAATAATATATAACATATCTGACAAAGTACAATATTGTTAAAACCGTTTTATTTGACAGCAAACTTTAAAAAATTCGTCTCCTGAAAATTTTTGTAAATGTCGCTTGGAACCCTATGGATTTCAGCCCTCGATTTATTACATACAATTTGCTTGGGACAGGGATTTTCCATTTAGTGGAGAATTACCCATATACAGTCCCTCTAATTTACTTACCGTTGCACGTCATTATCATTGACAGAGATCGAAGGTTACATAGTTGCCAAAGTATAAAAAAATCCTGAATCCATTTTAAATCAAATAGTTCACATAATTATTGCAAAAGTGGATTATACAACAAAACAAATTAATATTTAATGTAAAGAAATAGAAACAAAACAAGAGTTAAAAAATAATCTTGTTAAAAACAATTTCATCCCCTTGTATGCGTCGTATAAAGATGTAAAATGGAATACATAGATATTTATTTTATTTTATGTAAAATGTAAAATAAAAAGTGTCAACACCGCAACTGTCAAAAATTTATGCCAAAATATCACCTTCGTTCGATTACAGTTACAGTGTGTTCCGAATAAATGTTCTTCATAAAAACGCTTTATAATGCATTTATACAAATTAAATGAAACATATTATTGTGTACTTCTTTAAGTTAACATTAATAGAAATATTTAAATATTATTTCTACGCGTATATAATAAAATATGTCTAGTGGCTGTAATACCAGTGTACTCGGCAAAGTGATTCTAAAAAAGAACACACCTACCGCCTAAATATTTCGTGTTGATATCATGTGAAGTCACGGACTCAGTGATACGGACATACAGTATACCGAAAACCAACCCATACTGACAGGTACTTACACGCAGACTCACACCATCATCCTGCACAATTAAATTCGGTAATAAAAACCTTAATAACAAGATCTGAGAAACTGGCAGATGAGGACCATAAGAATGAAGAAATTCACAAAGTCAAAACAGCTCTAAGAAAAAATGGTTTCTCCATGTTTACGATTGAAAAAGCACAGAAATCCCGAAACAACAGCAAAGATCCAGAAAAAGAAGAAAAACCAGTCGTTAAAACTATCCTGCCCTATATAAAGGGTACGACAGACAAAATCAGCAGAGTTCTAAGAAAAAACAAAATAGAAACTATTTTTAACACCGACAGAAAAATCGCAACCATATTACCATCAGCAAAAACAAAAGTTACATTGGAAAATCAAGGCGTATACAGGATCCCGTGTGAAGACTGCAATAAATCGTACATCGGACAAACAAATCGAAGGATACAGGTTAGACGCGAAGAACATCGAAACGCCATCGAAAGAAAAGAGAAAACTTCATCCCTAGCACAACATGTCATAAACACAGGACACAAAATAGACTTAAATGGAACAACAATGCTAGCCAACATCGAAAATAAGGCCAAACGGGTAATCAGGGAAGCCATAGAGATCGAAAAACATCCAAAAAATTTAAACACCAGAGATGATGCCCAAAGACTCCCAAATATGTGGAAAACAATTCTGCAGAAAAACCTAGAAATTCAAATAGCGACGAAGACCACGCCCACTCTGCGCACAGGACCAATGACAAGAAGCGCAACAAGATATTTAAACTCAGCGTGCAGCGACCGAGAAATCAGTTCGCCTGGAACATCAAGACGAAGGAACAATTACTTTAATTGCAATTAAGAATGCTAAGACTGTCAGGAATTTGTTGTCTAAAACTAAAACACCTCTGTCCCTTCTGGAACAAGTTAATGTAATATATCATATACCTTGTGCTGAGTGTGACTCATGTTACATCGGTCAGACAGGGAGATCACTGAGAGGGCGTCTTACGACACACCGCAGTGATATTAACTTATCTAAGCATACTTGTGCTCTTGCCGAACTTTAATGAAGTTAAAATTCTTGGCACTGAACGCAATCTCGTTAAAAGACAGTTTTTAGAAATGTATTCAATATTAAAACATCCAAATACCCTTAATAAGAGAACCGACATTAGTAATTTGAGCCAAATTTATCATGCATTAATTTTGCAGAATTAGGCTTAATATGTTGTTTACTTTAAATTTGTCCCTTAATGGGTTTTTTATCACATTTTCATATAATAAATTTAAATTAAAATAAAATAAATTATTCTTTCCTTATTAACTTAGATTTATCAACTTACATTTTATTAACTATTTGGTCAATATCACTATTACATAATTAAAGTAATTGTTCCTTTTGACCAACTGAAATTGATTCATAGAATCTTTTTCATTACAGTTCCAAATGCTATGAACCTTGGACTGTGGAAGTTGAATTAATCTTCACCTGTTGGCTGGCTAACCAGTGACGTCATTAATATTATAATATATGATATTTTGGATTGACCTCGCATGCTTTGTTCTTTGTTAACAAATCAATCACTGGAGGGTAAATGGTGATCTTAACCACCTTTTCCTTTCATTTTTTGGCTTTTTAACGACAAGTTGTCAACCAAATTTATCAAATTCTATGAATGTACCGCTCTATTATATTAGAGGTTGGTATTTTGCCTTGCTCTTCTGTCATTTTGACCTCAAGGCCATATCTATCCACGTTGTTTTCGTGGGTATTAAACCTGTAAATTCATTTACCTGCGAGATTCAGTAAGCTTGAGACTGGTAACTTCATTTTTATCTTTATTACTATATTAATCTTAAATAATTCAATACTGTTACCTAAAGTTAAAATTAAAATGTAATTGATTATAAATAAATTGTTGGAAGTGCATTCTCATGATCTTTCTAGTTCTTTACACTATAAAATAAACCTTAATGTTTTTTACTTAAGTTTTTATAATAACTTTTTTATATACATGTATGTTTATCACATGTTCTTTTGCTGTGCTAATTTTGTTAAATTGCAAACTATACCTAGTTTCAATTAATTGTTTTATACAACTTTAACTCTGAATGTCCAGTTTCGTAAGCTTTTTCATATTTTTAACATCATTGACTGCTACATATCTTTGTAAGGTAACACACTTTTTTTAACTTCTCTATGGATGTTTGGTTTCATATTGTTCTTTTTAGATGAACTGATGATGCTTTCTGAACAGAAAGCGAAACGTCTTCAATAAATAGATGAAGTAGCCACCTTCTTTGTCTTTTATTTCTCCACTTTGACCGAAAAACCCACCACTCTTCGAGTGTACCTTAGTTTATTATATATATATATATATATATATATATATATATATATATATATATATATATATATATATATATATATACTGAAAGAATTAAAAAAAAATACTTATGTAATACATCTTTATTATTAATTATTTAAAATTTCGCTATAATGCTCCTCGGCTGCATAATCAACTTTTTCATAATGTTTATCTATATATTCAACACTTTCAGATCTATTATTCTTCTTAAATAATACTTGTTGCTTAGGTGTAATCTTAGTGTCTTTACGAACCTTACAACAAACACTTTTCCACCAACTTATTTTTGTGAATACGCCACCCACCAACTGCGCTATAACGATTCCCAACAGCACAAACAACAGTAAATCTTCTATTTCTTCGTTTTCAAAATTCTTTGTACACTTGAGTGACGGAGGATATATTGCTAAATCAGACATTATTTCGAAAAACGTGATGTCATCTCCCGATGGTAACATTGTCAATAAACTGGTGTTTTGGTCGTCTCCAACATAGTCGTACACAAATATGTGATCTATTTCTGTCTTCCATACCCTCGTGTTCAATACCGTGTCCATCTTAACTAATCTTAACCGATACGATTGGTCGTTATGATCAAACCGAATGTACCGGATTAGTGGCGTATTAGTCACAGTCCATTCTTCCACTGGTCCACTAAATATGTTAGATAACGCAGCATTTTTTCCTTCAGTGTTATTCCAGTGCCAAAAGGCATTCGTTTTAAGATCATAACAGGTCTCCTCCGAGTATACACATGTCGTATTACTCCGCAACATTACTATATCGTCTAGGATATACCAGTCAGCAAGGCTGCGGTAGATACTTTTGGAATCTTTTGAAGTAAGGTTCCAAAGCTGCGTATAAAATGGTACATTCACATCGTATACGTTTTTAAACGTTAGTGTAGTATTAATGCCATAGTTTATACACTCTGTGTAATTACTTAAACAAATGTTGTTCACTCTAATAGTTTTGTTTGGCGTTACTGCGCCAATGGTGTAATTTTTCATCTCTTTGACGCCTTTGACGTACTCTTTGCATGATACAAGTGCGATTGTAGTTAAAAAATATATAACTTGCATGCTGAACATATTGTTTATACTACGGTATATTAATTTACTGTATTTAAAATTAAAAATAATTATTTTGATAAGAATATGTTGTGGTGATATCGGTTTGTGGTTGTAATATCCAAACTATCATTAGAAATTTTAATCACCTGAGGTTTTTATTATAATTTTTGTTCTTGGAATTATAGAAATATTATTTATGTTGGTATATCCATTTTGCGCAATTTTTTTACATTTGTGCCGTACGGGCCCCTTCCCATATCAGTTGGCCCAACGTTAGATTGATAATAAAATTAAATTTTAGAGAACAAAAATAAAAGCGATTATACAGAGAACGTGAATCGATCCTACCAGCAACTGGTTTAACAAATTGCTCTGAAATATTAATAGTAAAAACCGATAATTAACAAGTTAAAATTATTACTTAAGTAGTTATAGTGTTTAAGTGCAGGAAATCATACGTGAGTAAAGAAAACTTTGATTTTGTTTGATTGCATGATAATAAACTGAATATATTATCACAGTATCACTGTGTCAGTATTGTCCTAACTAACCTAACAATTTGGTTACAATAAAAAGAGCAATTATTAAAATCTGGTTGCTCGTCAACTTTTAAATAAAACAGATCCGTACTCAGCCGAATTGATGAAACCGAAAAATCGAAAACGATCAAAATGAATAGTAATAACGGCAATGTTATTATTGAGACTGAGAACTCACCAAACACTAAAAAATACTCCACAGCATTGATTCACTCACCAATAACTTTTCCTAGCAAAGAGCAGGCAATTATCTTTTCTGCAATAGAGGGCATCAAATTACAAGATTATTTATTAGAACTCGTACCACTTGTAGACCCAAAAAACATAATTTTTTCATCCAGAATTTTAAACAACTGTGTTTGTGTATACTTATCAAGTAAATCCGCTGTAGACAAATTTTTAAAAAAACATAATTCTATTAAAATTAATAACACAGTAATACCAGTAAGAAAGCTAGTTACCCCGTCACAAAGACTTTTTCTATCCAACGTAAGTCCCACAATTCCACATAATTTATTGGAAACCTAGTTAAAAACCATTGGATTACAGCTAATGTCACCCCTTACATGCTTACGAATTGGAGCAACCGATCCAGCGTATAGTCACATACTTAGTTTTCGAAGACAGGTGTACATATCTCCTCCAGAAGATAGTTTCCAAATTCCCGATACATTAGAAATTAATCATGATGACTTAAAATATCGCATATTTCTTACAACAGATACATTATGCTATAATTGCAAGCAACCAGGTCATTTGTCAATGTGCCGGCCTCCAACTCCAAGTTTCAACTTCTTCATATACTAGATCACAACAACATAGTTCCTCTCTAAACCATTCCTCAGACAGCAATAATTTAAGAGCGTCTATATCAAATACTACTAACCCTGAAATGATATGTGAACAAAAACCAATTACTCTTACATTTAATGAGCCCAATTCTGACATACTCGCTTCTTTTGAAGTTCAAACAACTCCGCTAACTAAAACCTACGGCCTCCAAACGAAATTTATCTGAAATTGCCTAGCCCAGAAGATACACCAGATATTACAAGTTCCTCAGAACCAAAATCTGACTTTCCAACACCTGTTCCAAAAGTTCCAAAAAAAATTGTTCTGAAGCTATTTTCTTGTGGCATGTTAAAGTAATTACTATGTAAATGGGAATAAGCCACAATTAAAGGTTAAAGTACGTTTATTGAGGTTTCAATTTCCATTTCGGAAATCGTTCCTAAAATACAAACATTAGTGAAACGTCAATAAACGTACTTTAACCTTTAA
This sequence comes from Diabrotica undecimpunctata, assembly GCF_040954645.1. Classification (NCBI taxonomy): domain Eukaryota; kingdom Metazoa; phylum Arthropoda; class Insecta; order Coleoptera; family Chrysomelidae; genus Diabrotica; species Diabrotica undecimpunctata. Next base: position 28,799,567 of record NC_092810.1, read on the forward strand.
TTGTGGCTTATTCCCATTTAAATAGTAATTACTCCAAAGAAAAAGTTGAAGTCGAAAGACAAACCCTCATTAGAATTTCAAGAATTGCCCCAAAAGATAACCAATTTTATTGACAATCACAATCCCAAGTTCCCACTCGATAGTCAACAATTCATTGATCTGTTAGAGAACACTTACGGTAGTAGTGATGCACTAAGCATTTCCAAAGACCTACGTATTCCATCTCTTATAGAAATCATAAATGAAATACATTCGCAGGCTGAAGATCGAAATATAAAAATTAAATGTACTAGACTAAGTAAAAAATTAACTAAACAACTGCTCGAACATGTTGGTTCATTTGACTTAGACAGTGATACATCTCAAAACTAATTATTTAAATAAAAATATAATTCATGTATAATAATATTTTACAGTGGAACTTAAACAGTGTTTACACCCGCCTACGCTTATTTCAGGTACTTATTAGGAAATATTAGGCGGTATTGCGATATATGTTAAAACCGATTTACAAGTAAACAGAATCATAATTAATACAAACCTAGAAGCAATAGCAGTAACAGTAACAATAGATACTAATCAAAAAATGAACATATGTAACATTTATATTCCCTCGAGCCAAAATATGCAAGGAAATGAACTCTCCGACTTAATTATGCAAATTTCATCACCAAAATTAATTCTTGGGGACTTTAACAGCCTTAATCTTCTATGGGGTTCCGAACAAACAACTAAAAATTGAAAGTTATTATTAGCAAACGTAATCAATAGCCTGAATTTAACAATAATGAACGACGGAGCTAAAACTGGTTTTGATGCAGCTACTGGAAATTTTTCAGCTATTGACTTGTCTATTTCTGACCCATCGACGTTACTAAACTACACATGGCAAATCATAGACGATTTATATCGAAGTGATCATTATCCAATAATAGTTACAAAGATTTCCAACCCCACAACAAAAACCAATCCTTTGCAAAAGTGGAAAATTAAGCAAGCCAACTGGAACCTATTTAAAACAAAAATTACTGAAGAAATATCGAATATCCCTATAATTGAAGAAGACATAAACTTAACTTTAAAATTGTTTAATAACTTAATCACTGAAGCCGCCACAATTGCAATGGGAAAAACAAAGTATATAACAAAAAACAAAGTTGTTCCCTGGTGGAATTAAGAGTGTAAATTGGCAATTAAACAAAGTAAAAAAGCTTTAAATACTTTCAAAAGACATAAAATCAATGAGAACTTCATAGAGATAAAGAAAAAAAGGGTATATTCAAAATTAATTATTACCAGATCTAAAAAAGAGTCTTGGAAAAAATACGTTCAAAGTATTAACAGGAATACAAACATGTCATAGTCATCAGCATGGAAAAACGTTAAGAAAATATCTGGCGTCAATACACAAAATGGAATAAAATACCTAGAACGAAATGGAAACCTAATTAATAAAAACAAAAATGTTGTAGAAGAATTATCTGAAACATACAGACAAGAATCTACAAATGAAAATTACAGCAATACTTTTTTACGATATCGGGAAGAAGAAGAAGCAAATCCAATAGAAATTATAGCCAATAACGATGATATAAATACTCCAATTAATCAAACGGAACTATTAGAAACAATCCAAATGTTAAAAGACACATCACCAGGTCCAGATGACATACCCGCAATATTCTTAAAACAGTTACCTAACGAAGCTTTGGACTTCCTATTGAATCTTTTTAATACAATCTGGTGTAAACAAAAATTTCCTGACTTATGGAGACAAGCTATTGTCATCCCTATACAAAAACCTAACAAACCGGCTAAAGCAGCAGAATCATATAGGCCAATATCACTTACACACATGTTCTACTTGCAAACTGCTAGAGAAAATAATAAATAATAGACTTATGTGGCATTTGGAACATCACAATTTACTTATACCGAAACAAGCTGGATTTCGTCCTTTGAGATCTACAATAGACGACGTTTTACATTTAGAAAGTCAAATTAATGAACCCTTCTGTAACAAACAGAAATGCATATATGTTTACTTTGACCTCCACAAAGCATTTGACTTAGCATGGCGACACAGAATATTAACAAAGCTGTAAACTTGGCGAATTCAAGGAAACATGTTGGCATTTTTGAATAACTTTCTAAATGAACGCAAATTTTCAGTACGTAGTAATGGAGAACTTTCTAGTATTAAGTCTCAAGACAATATAACACCACAAGGATCTGTAATTAGCCCTACACTTTTTTTAATAGCAATGAATGATGTTATAAAAAATCTCAAGAGACCTGCACAGGCTAGATTATATGCTGATACTATGATAATGTTTATCAAAGGAAAAAATATTAACTCGATGGTCAAACTTTTACAAGATGAACTAAATAAAATCGAAAGTTGGTCTAATAGTAGTGGATTCTATTTTTCAGCTGACAAGACACAATATATTATTTTTTCCAAAAAGCCTATTCACACCAACATTTCTGCTTTAAAATTCGGCACAAAGTTTTTGAAACGGAGTACAGAGATAAAATATTTAGGCATAACATTCGACGAAACTTTAAGTTGGAAACCACATATTAAAAAATTGGCGATATCATGTCAAAATCTTATAAATCTTAGCGAACAAACAATGGGGTGCTGACGGAGATACATTATTACTGTTTTATAGAAGCCTAATCCGATCAAAATTGGACTACGGATGCATTACATATTCTTCAGCGTCGAAGTCAAATTTCAAAATCTAGACATTATACACAACAATGCATTACGTATAATCTCTGGAGCTTATAGAACAACTCCTGTTGCAAGCCTCGAGTGGGAACTTGGAAAGCCATCATTACATGAACGACGGAAATTACTTAGTCTATCTTACGCTTCAAAACAATCATCACTACAACCTGACAACCCTTTTCTTACTCAGTCATCGTTATCAAATATCAATATAAGAATACATTTACCATTTCAATTAAGGATCAAAAATATTTTAAACTCTATTGAAATTTTTAACTTTCCCTCAACACATTCAGCAAACGTAAACACGCCACAACCCTGGTTAATACCTTTGCCTACTTTAAATTTAGAACTATCATCATATCATAAATCTAAAACTAATCCATAAATATTTATAAGCAATTTTAATAGAATACTTTCTTCTTTCCCTGAATATATCCAAGTTTACACAGATCTATTTACAACAACTTCTGGTGTAGGATCATCATTTGTTATAAGAGACACAATAAAAAAACATAATGACGGTATTAGATTTTTGTTTTGATACAGGGCAGCGACAGCCGCTTATACGTATTTCGACCTATTTAGGTCTCCTAAGAGCGGTATAGCCACTACTCTGACCAAAACAAAAATCTTTCCCGTCCTAGACAATAGTTATCAAAATAACTATATACGGACGTAACTACGCCATCTAAAAACAAAAAGAGAAATCAAACGATTTCTACCAAGGGAAAAATTACTCGGCAAGGGAATCTAAAATTGCATTCCAATTGCATTTACACAATAACAAGTTTCAAATTCCCACAGAATCCACTGTGATAACTGGAGAAATGTGTGCAATATACAGAGCTCTAAATCACATACAGTCAAACCAGATAAATTCCTTATTATTACTGACTCAATCAATTCCCTCCATATACTGTCAAAAATGTACACCTGCAACCCGATTGGTAAATTAATTAAAAACAAGATGCAGCAGCTGGAAAACAAAACATTATTCTTTGTGTGGGTACCATCACATATAGGCATTAAAGGAAACGAACTAGCTGATAAAAATGCTCGAGAAATAACAAATTCCCCAAATATCAGACCGATAATAAAAACATTAGCAGAAGATCTCAATCCGTACTTTAAACAAAAACTGATATGTAATTGGACTAAATGTTGGAAAGAAAAATCCTCAAAGTTAAAAGAAATTAAACCAAATTTTGGACGATGGAGTAAGAACGTCCCTAGCCGTTTCCTTCACGTTGTATTAACAGGCTCCGATTAGGACACAGCAAACTCACACATGAATATCTCATGAAGAAGGAACCTCAACCAAAATGTATGAGTTGTGACGTACCGTTAACAGTGAAACACGTATTAACGGAGTGTCCCAAATATAGTGCTGAAAGACTAACTAATAAAATTCCATCAGTTATAAGAGATATTTTTAGTGAGTGTACCAGTGAAAATATTGTGAAATTTTTAAGAGACTGTAACATATTGAACCACATATAAGTATGTTATTTATTTGTTATTTGTAATCATTATTGTTTACATTAAATCCATCCGCTAATAACCAATATGGTTGATGCGGCTGACTTTAAATACAAAAATAAAAGCGCAGCGTAAATTTTAGAAGTTTTAATGCATCGAACAACATTTTTGAATTTCCTAATTATAGAAAATATTTTATAACTTAATGAAAACTATAGATTAAACGGAATAATAATAAATTTTAAAAACGCATAAAGTATGTAATAGTAACAAAAAAAAAATGTGAAAGTTTACCACTGAGTTACATCCCCTTTCTTTTTAATGACATCCACAATTCTTCGAGGCATAGTTTTTACCAAGTTATGACAAAATTCTAATGTAGACGAATCTCATATTTCTTACAATTTTTCCTTCAATTCGTTGACGGACCTGGCAGGATGTTTTCTCAAAGCTTTTTTCATTTCGCGCCAAAAAGTCTATATCGGGGACAAGTCGGGACTATTAGAAACCCATTCCAGAAGTGGTATGTCATGGTCCTCAATCCATTTTAAACTCTTTTTTGAGGTATGACAACCTGCGCCGTCCTGTTGGAACACAATATCTTCCACTGATGTTAAACGGTGTTCCATAATCGGTAAAAGAGGTTCTTCTAAAATAGGTATTCAAATATTTGTCCATAGTAGCAATCTGATTCTCGAAGCGTGAACACGTACCGTCATTCAAAGCGCTAGAGAACTTCCTTATCGTAAAACTACCTAATTAACTAGTAATTATCTTATCAGCATCAAAAAATTGTTAAAGTGAAAAGTAACAAAAACTAAGTGATTAGTCAAACAACCAAAAGAAATATGTTCCCTTCGGGGAACTTATTAGGATTTGATAATAATGGCCAACCAATTTATCAACAAATGAATACTATACAGGATGTCCCAACAATAAATAACCAGAACCAGTCAAACCAAACAGCAGTAAAACCGCAAGTACCATTTTTGTATTTTAATCAAACACCATCTGCTAACCAGACAACAAAGCAAATGTCATGCCTAAACCAAATACCTATTCCAACCCAAATAGCTATACCAAACCAAGTACAATTTCCTAGTCAATCAACTGCACAAAATATTCATAACACTCAAAACCCTATTCAGTCCCAATACACAACAGTATCCACAAACCCTCAATGCTCACTCTCATCATCACAAAACATCAATAACTACACGGATAGCGATAGCGACGTAGAACTTAACGAAACAGAAAACGAAAATAAACATCCTTGGCAAGAAGTTGGCAATAAGAGAAAAAGGGTGAAAAGACAAAAAACTTCAGAAATTCCCAAGCAAATCCAAACACAAAACAGATTTGATTCCCTCTCAAAAGAAAATCTAGATGAACAAACAGACAATTTATCAAATACACCAAACACAAATATAACCAAAAAAGATCCCTCACCGCCACCAATCTATATTTATGGAGTTACTGACTATAGTGCTATGATAGCAAACCTTTCAACTGCAACTACGGCCGAAACCTATTACACCAAAACCATTTCAAATAATACAGTAAAAATTAACCCTACAAACTCAGACACCTACAGGAGACTCATACAGCACCTTAGAAAAGAAAACATTGTACATCACACTTACCAACCGAAACAAGAGAGGGCCTATAGAGTTGTCATAAGAGGATTACATCATTCAACACCCACAGGAGATATCTCGCATGAATTAGATAATAAAGGTTTTAAAGTTCGCAACATAATTAATGTTAGACATAGAGTTACCAAAGAACCATTGCCCTTATTCTTTGTCGATATAGAGCCAAATGAAAACAACAAAAACATATTTAACCTGCAAGTCCTACGAAACTGCATAATAACAGTAGAACCACCTAGAATAAAAAATACAATAGTACAATGCACAAGGTGTCAAAAATACGGGCACTCAAAAAGTTACTGTCTGAGGCCATTCGCCTGTGTTAAATGCGGTGGATCACATGATACAAAAACCTGCAAAAAAGCACGCGACACACCAGCAACATGTGCCTTATGTAATGGCAATCATCCAGCAAACTATAAAGGATGTGCTATATATAAAGACCTAGTAAATTCGAAAAACAAAAATATAACAAGCAGCATTCCTAGAGTTGCAAGCCTAAATAATAATAACACTAATGCTCACCACATACGCCAATCACATGTAACATATGCTCAAGTTGCAGCAACTAATACTTCTTCACAAGACAACAACAATAATTCAGACCTTTCAAATAAACTTACAGAATTCCTCAACGAATTTAAAAATATGTTTGCACAATTGATAAACCAAAACAGCATGATACTAAGCATGCTTACAACAGTGATAAATAGAACGTCGTAATGGCTAACTCACTTAGAATAGCAGAGTGGAACGCAAATGGTCTAACAAACCATGTGCAAGAAATTATACTATTTCTAAAATTAAACAAAATAGACATCCTACTTATATCTGAGAGTCACACAACTGAGAGGTCTTTTATAAAAATTCCACACTACTCTGTCTATTACGCAAACCATCCAGATGGAACAGCCCATGCTGGTTCAGTTGTAATAATCCGTACAGCTGTAAAGCACTATGAACTTGCTCCATATATCACCAACAAAATTCAGAGTAGTATCATAAAAGTACAAGCGCTCACCTTCCCATTAACAATAGCTTCTATCTACAGCCCACCACGCCATACCATCAATCTGGAGGAATACAGAGAGTTTTTTGAACAACTTGGTTCACATTTCCTAGTGGCAGGGGACTGGAATGCAAAACATACAACCTGGGGAGCAAGACTGATATCTCCAAAAGGCAGAAATCTATTAAAGATCATACAAGATAATAACCTGAAATACCTAACAACTGGTATCCCCACATACTGGCCCACTGATAACAACAAAATTCTTGATCTGCTAGACTTTGCTATAACTAAGGGAATACCTGAAATACACAGCGACATCACCCCCAGTTTTGATCTACATTCGGACCACAGTCCCATCTTGATAACTTTAAGTACCAATATAATTTGGAAAACTCTTGCACCAAGGCTATGTTCCAGTAACACGAATTGGGTTCAATTCAAAGAAGAAATCAATGAAAAAATATCTCTTGACATTCGACTCAAACACAAAAACGATATTGAAGAAGCTGTAAAATATCTAACGGAACAAATACAACAAGCCGCTTGGAAAGCTACTCCTGAAAAGGAAAAAACCATTGATGAAAGGTATAGTATACCCCTCCACACTAGAACACTAGTAGAAGAAAGAAGAAGAGCCCGTCGCAAATGGCAAAGAACAAGAAACGCGATAGATAAAACAAATCTAAACAGGCTCACACACAGACTTCATTCCGCTATCCAAACAGCCAAAAACGAATCTTTTGAAAGATATGTCACAAACCTTTCTCTTGACGACAACTCTCTTTGGAAAGCCACAAAGAAATTCAAAAGGCCGGTAGTAATGAAATCACCAATTCGGAAAAATGATGGAACCTGGGCTCGATCAGATATAGAAAAATCCAACAGATTTGCAGAACATCTATCAACTGTCTTCTCCACCCCACAGGCCAACGATATTAACGACGGGAAAATTAGAGACTTCCTTAATGCACCCTGTCAGCTATCATTACCACTAAAATACTTCTCACCAAACGAAGTCCGTAACGAAATCAACCTGCTTAACCCTCATAAAGCTCCAGGATTTGACCTTATAACTGGCGAAATCTTAAAAAAACTCCCAAGAAAAGGTGTCGTCTTAATAACCATTATTTTTAATAGCCTCCTGAGACTATGCTATTTTCCAGTGCAATGGAAGTATGCACAAATTATAATGATACCTAAACCTGGTAAACCTCTAACTGAAGCCAGTTCGTACAGACCAATAAGTCTCCTTCCGACTTTATCAAAAGTCTTCGAAAGGTTAATCCTTAACAGAATAGAAACAATAATACCTATAGAAAACCTTATCCCAGATCATCAGTTTGGTTTTCGGTCAAATCACTCAACCATACAACAGTGCCATAGATTAGTCAACAAAATAAAAGAGAGCCTAGAAGGGAAACAAATCTGTCTATCAGCATTCCTCGATATACAGCAAGCATTTGATAGAGTGTGGCATGAAAGCATTTGATAGAGTGTGGCATGAGGGTCTTCTCTTTAAAATAAAAGCTCAGCTAACTGACCAAATCTACCTCCTCCTTAAATCATACTTGTCTGACAGATACTTCCAAGTTAAATTCGAAGGTGCTCTATCCAACTACCACCAAATAAAATCCGGAGTACCTCAAGGCAGTGTACTTGGCCCATTCCTTTATCAAATCTTCACTGCTGATATTCCTATTAGCGAAAATACACTAATGGCAACATTTGCGGATGACACTGGTATACTAGCATCAGACATCAACGAAATATTAGCATTTAACAAATTGCAAAATCATCTCAATGAACTAGAAGACTGGCTTAAATGCTGGAAAATAAATGTCAACACAAACAAGTCTTGTCAAGTAAATTTCACAAATCGAAGAATTAGATGTCCACAACTACACCTAAATAATTCACCTATACCTATAAAAACAGAAGTAAAGTACCTGGGTCTTCATCTAGATGAAAAACTTACTTGGAAATCACATATTGCAGCCAAACGACGACACCCCGACCTAAAAGTTAAAAATATGAACTGGCTAATCAACAGAAGATCGCAACTTTCATTAGAAAACAAACTGACCATCTATAAAACAATACTCAAACCAGTGTGGACATACGGAATTGAGCTGTGGGGCTGTAGCAAACCATCCAACACCAAGATACTACAGACATTCCAGTCAAAAACTATTCGTATGTTAGCTAAAGCCCCATGGTATGTGTCAAACCAAACCCTTCATGCAGACCTCAACATCCCCTTCATCAATGATGTGATTGCCGACCACTCCAGAAGATACATGAATCGCAGCGCAGACCATCCAAACCATCTCATAGACGAATTATTCAACCCCCCACTGGTTGACAGACGTCTAAAAAGACTTTGGCCAGAAGATCTAGCTGCTATGTAAATTCCAGAGAGTCATCAATGGACGACACCTGCCACAAGCCAAGAACATACATCATATTTACTTATTACTGTATTGAAGTAGATTGTAAATTAGCAATAAATAAATAAATAAAAAAAAAATATTTGTCCGTGTTTACAATCTCATCGATAAAATGTAACTTTACCATACCTTTAGACGGCATGCTGCCCCAGATCATGACAGATGCAGGAAATTTGACTTTTCTCTTCAGATAGTCGGGATGGAAAGCTTCATTTTTCCTGCGAATGACACGACTCCTACTATCTCCAACATACACTTCAAATCTAGACTCATCACTCCATTCTATTGAATCCCATTGCGACTGAGTCCAATCTTTATGCTCTTTGACCATCTTAGTCTATTTTTTTGTTGTTGTAATGTTACAAGTGGCTTTTCCTTAGCCTAAAATAAAATGAAATTTATTAAAAACTATTCGTACTAATTTTACCAACTATAAAACTTAATCTGTAAGTACCAAATCCTAATTTGTGGGCGTCTCGGTGACATGTCGATCTAAAAACGTGTTTTCGAATAACGTCACTCCATAAAACGCTTAACTCGTTACTATAAAAAAACTATATAAAATATTAGTACTATTTTTTCTTCTAGGAGGTCCGTGAACGGTTAGAAGAAGATAGAGAGTCTGTCAGGAGCGAAGACTTTTATCCAGAACGATCAGTACCCTGGTCAGGAACGACACCGCCTTCAAAAGAAAGAAGAAGTAGGATAGCGACAGGGTAAATATTTTAACTATTTATTATCCCCGTTACACGTATACAATTTCTTATTGTCAAGAGAAGGCATAAAGATTAAAGAGTTTCTGAATGTTTTTCCGTAATTCCACTGTGACTAAGTGTGACAATGTGAGTAATAGTGTTTTGAAGCAAACTAAAATTTGATTTAATGAATGAAAGTTGCTGCTAAAGAACGTTGTTTTTAAAAATTTGTTTAGCATCTAGCAGATATTGGCAACTTTCATCCGTTAAAGGTCAATTAATACATTTTGTAAAGCTACGAAATAGTCTGAATAGAAAAAAACGGCTTCCAACCATGTTCCCAATCGTGTTAGAACGGGTTCCGGTGAAAGTTTAATATTTGGAAGCATTTCTTTATAAAGTTGAATTTTTATAGGAGATTTGAGGAATACTGTTTTTATTCTTGATATCAGGGAGTTTTCAAAAAAAAACTTTTTCTAATTTCTTCCGCAACTCTGTTCATTCCATGTCCTAGACAAGTAAGTGTATTAAGGTGGTATAAAATATTTTTAAATTTTGTCCTGCCTTGACCATATATGGTGCAGCATCTGATAAAAAACCAATAATTTATGGTTAGAAACAGCTGCAAGAAGAAAAAAATTTGATATTTCTTATAGAAAACGTGATAATGTTGAGAGTTTTTTTTTAATTGCTTGCATGAAATGAAATATGATTTTGGTAAGATCTAATCGCTTAGAACACCAATCATTAAACGAGCGATATATCTTCCTGACGAATCATTGGTTTCGACAATACAAACGTAGAAGCAATTGTCGCTAATATTAGTTATTACAGTAGCGCACCTAGAATTTGACTCTGGGGGGGAGGTTTGGTTGGTCACCGAAATTTTTTTTATGATGTACTCCATTTTGAGTCCTCAAAATGTGTAACAGTGTCGGAATAGGGGGGTCCTGGGGGGGGGGGGTTTAACCTCCAAAAGGCCCCCCTGGGTGCGCCACTGAGTTATTATATTATCTATTACTGACCAGTACAACGAGTTGACTTGGTTTCTCTTTAATGTTCTTTCACTTGGAATATTCAATTTACAATATTTTTTTTAAAAAGAAGTTAAGTTTTCATTTGATAATTTTGAAAGCAGTATATTTGAAGAGATTAATGCACGGCACAAGTCTTCACTGAAAGCATCTTGTTCGTTTCCTTTTTTCGAACTTGACCGAAAAGACGAAAAGACTGATATTTCAGCAATAGTTAAAATATTTATTTTATAATAAAATATACATAAATAGGTATTAGTATTATATTAAAATTTGTATATATCATTTCTGTAAGCAAAAAACGAAAACGTTGCATTTTTACACTAGATTAAAAAAGACGCCGAAATCTCTGCAGAAAACGTATAGATTTTCTTTATATAGGTCCATAATAACTAAAAAAATTCAGATACCTGGATTTGTCACAGCACCGAGCGAAACCCTATTTCCCCTAGCTAATTAACGATTGCAAGGTATTCGTAGAAAAAATAGAACAACGGCGGAAATTTTATCTCCTTTTATGTGTCGAACCTTTTTTGAAAATAAATTTCTAAAATGATTTCACAAGATCTGTTGATGGTTTGACCATCCAAGAAGAAGATGGTTTGACCAGATTATTCAGTGGCAGAGTTTCTTAACGAATAACTAAGAAATTACAGTACGTTTAGGTACAAGCAACAAAGTATTTATATATATATATATATATATATATATATATATATATATATATATATATATATATATATATAAATATATATGTATGTCATTGTGACATTTAGTTTGTATATCAAAATTTTCCGTTAAGATCTTATAAATATCCAAATTTTAAGGTAAAAATGAACAAAATAGCAACAGAAAATCACTTTTCATTATTTAATAGATCATGAATAATAGCAAGCTGAAGAAGATCTGAATAAATTGGATATTTCTGTAAAGATTTACAAAAAGATGTTACCACATAATTGGATGCAGTCAGATGTAGAAATTAGTAGTGCAACAAACTTTATTGCTAATCTGTTTAAATAATTTATTTCCAATACAACTGATTTAAATGAAGACGAAATTATTCCCACGTCGAAAACATATCACACAATGACACTAATTATCAACGGTAAGATAAGAACCGGGATTATAGTGTTTTTGACAATTACTTATGAACATTTTAATCACGTTTTGTATATGTGTCAGTTTGTGGGTTTGTTTACGGTACCCCAAAGTACCTTTTTTATGAAAATGCATCCAGTTAATTATTTATATAACAAAACTGTCAAAATGACAATATATGAAAAATTCCGTTAAGATCTCATATATATTAAAATTTGAAATTTGGTTAAGTAAATGGATAAAATAGCAACAGAAAATCTCATTTTGTTGCAGTTTTTATGAATAATACGACTTTTGATCCAAAATACAACAACAATGATGATAATTTTGATGAAAAATGTGAAACATTCAATTTTTTAGATAATGCTCCCCTCGATGTCTGGGAAACTGATTTTAATCAACGATGGAACTATAAATCTAATTAATATAATATAACTCAATGGTTACTGGCAAAAGCCATTGTACGACAACACTTGCCCCTTACCAACCCGACCTGAGGCAGCGTGGTAAGGTATGCCTCGCGACCCCTTATGAATCATTGAAATAAGGGAGGCTGCACCGTAATTGGAAACGGTTGATAAAGCTGCACATGATGATGATGATATATATATATATATATATATATATATATATATATATATATATATATATACTTTGTTGCTTGTATATATATTGTTACTATATATATATATATATATATATATATATATATATATATATATATATATATATATATATATATATATTGTAACTATATATATTGTTATTGTTTTTTTCTACTTTTTGTAAGCTTTGTCCTTAAAATTGTACAATTTTCAGTCACAATAAAGCATATTTCTATTCTATTCTATCTTTATTTATTTATGTTTTAGGAACGCGATGTTAAACAAAGAAGACATGAGTGCACTCAAGGCTCCTCAACTTCTAGCTCAGTTTGTTGAAAGATTTGACCAAATTCAAGAAAAGTTGGGTGTAGTGTTAGAGTCCGATACAACGTGAAGTAATATAGATATATTTTTGATATCTTTACAAGAAAATTGTTATTAATTTGTTTAGTTACCATATGGTATATAAAGACGTTAGGTTAAGCCAAATCAGGTTATTAATAAATTATTTAAGTTGAATTGTTTGTTTTTATTGGATATGTCAGTAGATCAATAGTGCCATTTTTTATGTGTAGCAAACATTAAATGACGCATTTTTGTCTGCTTCGCGCACACTGATGGAACGATCGGAGGTTCGGCATTCATTCAGTGAGTGTCTTTGAGGTGTTATTAAACAATATAGAAACCAATATCTAAATTAATAAAAGTTATTTAATACACATAGCCCAACCGAGTCCACTAAATCGAAAGAAATAGGTGGCCTTACATATAGCTATAGTGGAATTCACTAGTTCAATTGTTTTTTAGTTATTGAAATTTGAAAAGTGGCCATTTTCACATTTTGGACAGTTGTGACATCCAAACGGTTTGACTTAGAGCGAAACTGTTTGCAAATTAGTATTCCAACTTTTCATAAGCTATCGAATAGCCTTCCAACGGGAAAATGGCTAAAAATACTCGATTTCTGTGTACCCAGCCGAATACCCGAAAAACTCGTACTCTGAGTGAACTGACTAATGTAGGGTTCAGAATAGAAGTGAGCCATAGTCTTTTTATCATTTACGAGTTAACAACGCTATAACATGCACCAACTAGCTAGGCGCAGCAAGTTCTGGTGTTTACTGACAAATTGTTATTTTCTGTCAGAATACTACTGAACCAAGTCCATGTAGTGTTTGTTTACTATGTACAGGGTTTCTCATTATATTTTGACCCCCCCCCCCCACTTATTTTCCTTAATTTCGGGAATACAAAAAAAAATCAAATAAAAGTTGTATTATTTTATCTGTACCGACCAATAGTGTAGCAACAGACCAAATTTTGTACACAGGGAGTGCCCAATAAAATGCATCTTCAATATTTCAAATGGGACACCCTGTATTTTTTATAGTTTTGAGTAGCCCTGCATTTCCTCATTACAAATATATAACATAGTGTAGCATTAATTTTGTTCTATAATGGCGTATGGTACTACTATACTATATTAAGATAAGAAAAAAATATATTAGAAAGTCAACAAAATTAATGACTTCAATACTACATTTAAGATACAATACTACATTTAACATTACAATAGATGCTCAAAGTGGCCTCCATTGTTATTAATGCACAAGTAATATCTTCGTCTCAAATTTTCTAATGCGTCAGATATTGTGTTGTTATGACCATTTAAATTTTCAATTCCGTGCGAACTTTTGCCGTGATAGTGTTAATATTTGTATTTGAATCAAAATACACTTTTTCTTTTAAAAACCCCCATAAAAAGCTATCACATGGTGTTAAGTCGGGACTATTTGGTGGCCATTTAATGGTACCCGTATTGCCGATCCACACATTAAATTGATTATTTAAATGTTCTTGAACGGCTACGACATTATGTGGCGGTGTTCCATCTTGTTGCCATATCATCCTATTTAATTGATTTTGTGTATAATTTTGATTTAATAACTCATCCACTTCTGTAATGACTGTCTAAATATGATTCCCCAGTTAATTTATAATCATAAAACAATGGTCCAACTATTTTGTTTTGAAATATTCTGCACCACACATTTATTGATTTTCTTCCTGACTTTTTTATTTGCTTAATTTTTTTTTGTATTATTTTTCTGTTCTCACGAATACTTTCGATTAAAAATGCCTGAAGTTGAAAAATTTGATTCATCTGTCCATAAAATGTTATAAAAGTAATTAGGATCATTGTTCAAATTTATAAGCATGTCTTGACAGAACTGTAAACGCTTTCTCTTATGAACATCGGTAAGTTCTTGTACCGGTAATATTTTGTACGGCTTATAGTTGTGTTTTTTTAAAACTCTATGTATCGTCGCACGGCTTTTCTCTAATGCATTAGTAGCATTGTTTAGACTAGTTTCGGAATTTTCTAAAATAAAAATGTTATTATCGATTTAAACTATTATTCAAGTATTTAATTTTTACCTTAAAAGTAAAGCAAAGTATTAAGATCTTCATCATCATTTCCTACGATAGTACGTTTCTTCCGTTCAAACATTTTTTCATTTATGACATGACGATAATTATATAAACATGTATTTGCAGAAGGAGTCTGTCGATCTGGATAAATCAACCTATATTCTCTTCTTGCCGCATGCTTGTTTTTATTATTTTTTACATAAATTGACAATATATCTACTTTTTCATCTGCAGTATAACCCATTTCCGTATGAGGACTGACAGTTTATAATAAATTAATAATTGTTTCATTTTGAAATGTCAGTTGCATAGCCACCTATGGTTACCCTTTTGTAGTACCATATGCCATTATCATCGAGTTAGATTCTAACTCGATGGCCATTATAGAACAAAACTAATGCTACACAATGTTATATATTGGTAATCAGGAAATGCAGGGCTACTCAAAACTATAAAAAAATACAGGGTGTCCAATTTGAAATATTGAAGATTCATTTTATTGGGCACTCCCTGTATACAAAATTTGGTCTGTTGCTACCTTGTTGGTCGGTACAGATAAAATAATACAACTTTTATTTGAAACTTTTTTTGTATTCCCGAAATTAAGGAAAATAAATGGGAGTCAAAATATAATGAGAAACCATTATATTGAGGACCGACCAGAAATGAGGAAGTATTAAAAAGCCAGAAAAAAAAAAACATTTATCGAAAGACGCTAAAGAAATTGCGTTAAATGTGTTTAATGGATTATGTGAAGAATTGGAACGGCACGCGAGTGTTTTAAAAACTGCGGTTTTAACAAAAGTTTCATGTGCTACTGTATATCGAATTATAAAGGAGGGCATTACAAATATTTATTACTTAGATGTAACGTGGTTTGACACTAACGAAACAATTGGAAAAGGTTGGAGTAATGACAATGTAAAGTGCAAAGTTAATGTACCAGCTTCCAGGGGCAAACGAATATGCATTTTACATTGTGGAAGGGAAGACGGTTGGGTAACCGATGGCTTACTATTAAGTGCAAAAGACATTAAAGACAGTTGTTTGGACTATCAAGATATTACGGGTGAACCTTTCGAATCGTGGTTTAAAAATAACTTATTACCAAATTTAGCAGACAACAGTGTTATTGTTTTAGATAATGCATCATATCATTCTAGACAACTTAAAAAAATTCCGAATAAATACTCTAGAAAGGATGAATTGCAAGATTTTTTATTATCACAAGATTTATATTTTGAAGATTGGTACACTAAAGACCAATTAGTAGAGGTACTTAATACAAAATTATTTGTAAAGAAATATATTATTGATGATGCAGCAAAATGGACATACAACTTTAAGACTACCACCATATTACTGCGTTTTAAATCCAATAGAGTTGTTATGGTCTCAACTGAAATATAATGTGAGACAAAAAAATGTAAGTCCAAAATGTTACAACACTGTCGTGAAACTAATAAATTCTGAATTTAAAAATATCTCCGAGGATAATTGGAAGAAAGCAATAGAGCACGTAAAAAATATCGAAAAAGATTATCTTAAAAACATTCCTGTTTTAAATAAAATTATTATCAATGTGGAGAACAGTGATTCAGAGGAAGAAAGTGACGAAGTGTAATACCAAGACAACTTTCTCTCAATACTGAGCTTACCCGGAATATTTTCTTACATAATCAGATGTAGGGATTATCGACATAATGTTCAACACCAAACTACTGCTTCAATTTTTTAAGAAAAACGTGGCCTTATTATGAAAACTTCACTTATTGTTGCAATATCTATATCTTTGAAAATCAGTTCTTAGGAAAAAATAATAATGTAAGTAAGTGTTGACTAGATAAACTTTTAATTTTTACTTCAAGGTTTTATAAATTATTTAAATATATATATATATATATATATATATGAAAAAGACAGAAAAGATTTTATTTCACGTTAAAAGCGTCTATGTATCTATTGATACGTATTTCGCTTTAATAAAGCTCATCAGAATAGTTACTCATAGCCGTTCTTAACGTGAAAATAATAAAATAAAAAATAAAAAATAAAAATAAAAATAAAAACGTTTATTGCCATTATTAGCCTACATTTCAAATTGTTTATATTTCATTTTCTTCTTCACGACGTCCCGCTCTTGCACCGCCTGATATTGGTAATTTTTTCTCTCGGATTCCTGGACTTCTGCTGGTTGCATCCTGGCGTCTTCTTCTGTAGGTACTTTTTGTGGCATCGTACCTACTTCCCTGGTTGGCTGTTCTTCGGCAACCATCCGGCTAGACCCTGATCAGGTGGTCGATCAGCTTATGGGTGCTTCTGTATATCCTCTGGTTCCTGTTTTTCTCGAGGATGTCCCTGGTCTTTCGGAGTCTTCTTGTGGCCTGGTGGAAGAAGTATCTTGTCCTTTTCTCAGCCACCTCCCTCAGTGGTGTGTACTGGAGCCTTTCTTTGATAGTTGCATTGGATATTCTTTCTTCCCATGTTGATCCGTCTATGATTCGGTAGCATGATGTCTCTGTGGCTTCAAGTCTCCTCCAGTTGGTCTCCGCTATTGAACTCCAAACTGGGACTGCATATAGTATCACCGATCTAACGTAGGCCTGGTACAACTGGATCTTCTTGGCCTTCGTTAGTGGACTGGTCCTGAAAATATAGGGGAGTATTAGTTTTTTAGCAGCATTAGCTTTTACCTTTGTTTTTTGTGTATGCAACCGGAAGTTGAGTTTTCTGTCGAGGTGAACTCCTAGGTATTTGACTGCGTCTCCTGCTTGGATCCTGTTTCCTCCTACTGTGATTTCGTGTACTGGTGGGTTATGTTCCTGAGTGAAAATGATGAATTGAGTCTTCTCTGCGTTGATTTTTATCTTCCATTTGTCTGTGAACTCCGTGATTTTTCCAAGGTGGTTTTCCATATTTCTGATTATTCTTCTGTCATCTTTTCCGGTTGCATACACTGCTGTATCGTCTGCGTAAAGTGCTGTTGAGGTTTTTGGATCATTTGGTAGATCTGAAACAAAAATATTGTATAAGATGGGTGAGAGAATACTGCCCTGAGGCATCCCTTCCTGGATTTCTTGTATCGTTGACATCTTTTGGTCAGCTGAAACTTGAAAAGTTCTATTAGATAAATACATATCACAAATATTGATTAAGTAATGAGGAAGACCAGCTTTGTCCATCTTGAAGATTAGTGCCTTTTTCCAAACCGTATCGTATGCTTTTTCTATATCCAATATAGCTAATCCTGTCCTTTGTTTTCTGTTGAATCTTATCTTCGTATCGCTGATAATTCTTGCTAGCTGGAGTTCGCAATTCCTTCCTTTTCTGAATCCGAATTGTTCTTCTTGTATAATTCTTCTTCTTTCTGCATGTTTCGTCAGTCTTTTGTAAATGATTTTTTCCAGTATTTTTCCTATTGTTTCGAGGAGAGATATTGGCCTGTAACTTTCTGGTCTTCTTCCATCCTTCCTAGGTTTTAGTAGTGGGATAATCTTGGCGTGTTTCCAGTTGTTAGGGAAATGTCCTTTTTCTAGGCAGAATTTGAAGATATAGTACAGTTGTACTATAATCTTCTTTGGTAGTTCCTTGAGGGTGATGTTGTGAATTCCTTCAGGACCTGGTGCTCTGCTTCCTTTAAGTTTCCTGATGATTTTGGAAACTTCGTTAGGGCTGGTGTAGTCTTCTTCTTCTATTAGGAATTCATTTCTTCTTTTGATCCTGTTGTATTCATTGTTGACTTCTTCTCTTGTTCTTGCGTCTGACATGTCCTGATTCTGCCTATGTGTAGCTGCCATTTTTCTTGCTATTGCATCCACTTTTTCTTGGGTTTCAAAGTGTATTCCGTCATTGTCTATAATTTGTGGCATCTTTTGTTTTCCTCTTCTCTTGGCTTTCAGCATCTTCCATATATTTCCTTGATTTTCTTCAGCTTTTCTAATGTTGTTGTGCCATTGGTTTTCTGTAAGACTTCTCAGTCTTACCCTTATTTCTTCAGATAGTGTATCTCCGTATTCCTTGAATTCCTGTCTTCTTGTTCTCTGGAATGCTTTTCTGGCCTTATTTCTGTCCTTTATTAGGTCCTGTAGTTCGGTTGGGATGATGAGTCCTTTGTTGTTCGTCATAGATTTTGGTATGTTGTCTTCCATGGCTTGTTGAATTTTTCTTGTTATCTCTTCAATTTTTCTTTCGACTTCTTCTGTAGATTGGAATTCCCTCTTCATCTCGATTTGGTTGAGTTGTCTTCTGTAGTTTGGCCAATTTGCATCCTTCCAACGCCATCTTTCGACTGGTTCTATAGTGGGAAGATCTACTCTGGATGTCATCCGTCCTGTAACTGGTTTGTGATCCGAACTGCATTCGAAGTTGGTCCTGACATCTTCCATAATAACTTCTTTAGTGATGAAAAAGTCCAACGTTGAGTTGTTTTGTCCTCTAATAGGGTTGATTCTTGTCGGTTCGTCTGGTGCGAATAACATCTTGTTTCTGTCTTCACAGTACCTTAGTATTATTGTTCCATCTCTTGTATCCGAGTTGCATCCCCATGATGTATGTTGAGCGTTGAAATCTCCGGCTAGCACTACGGTTGTTGCTGAGTTAAGCATGGCATCTAATTCTTCAAGAGCTGGATTTTCTCCCTTCTTCCTGTAAATAGAAAAAATATTAGTAGTACCTACTTTAATACCTACATTTTCAAATTGATTAGTTTCTAATACAACCTGATTCCATTCTATGTTATTTTTAACATAGATTGCCACTCCTCTTTTGTTGGGTATGTCTCTCCTTCCATATCCATCGTAGTTTGTAATTCTTGGCAGCTGTGTGGTCGTCATGTAGAGTGTTTCTGAAAGGCATATGACATCTGGAGTATGTCTTATTACCGTTTCCCGCAGTTCGTTAATTCGTAACCTTAGTGAAGCTATGTTGAGTTGGAGTATCTTGAGGTGCTTAAGCGGCATTATAGATGTCTTCGTATTTCATGAAAATCATTGCGTGTTCGGTGAATGATTTTGCTGCTAAAAGTTCTCTCTTCATATCCTGGAGGAGTGCCATCATTTTTTCTACGTTTACTATTTTGTTAATTTCGGCCCATGTGTTCTTGATGCCTTCTGAGTGACTTGTGGATTGTTGTTGGTTCCCTCTTGTTGATTGAGCGTAGGAGAGTCCGCTGGTGGTGGTCCTGAATGCTGATGGGTGCGGTGGAGGTGCAACTTTGGGTTGTGGTTGGCTTCTCGCTCTTCTCTGCGCTTGCTGGTCCAAATATTCTATGTGCTTCCTGCACATTGGGTTGTTGGATGTATGATCTTCTCCGCAGTTGCAGCACTTGACTTTATTGACCTTTCCCTTGGGTAGAGGGCAGGTCCTGGTTGGGTGGTTCATGGCGCACTTCATGCATCTGGGTGTCTTATAGCAATTCCTGGCTGAATGTCCGAACTCTTGGCAATTGAAGCACTGCGTGGCTCTGGTTGGTTTGGCATATGTATCCCATCTTACTCGTATGTTTTGGAGACCGTTTATCCTCTTGACTTCTTTTAGGTCTTGCTGTTTATCTACTTGGAGAAGGTATGATCTGCTGGTTTTTCCTTGCTGCCTGGTCCTCATTTCGGTTACTTTGGCGACTATTCCCTGTTCTCTGAGCTCTGCCTCTACTTCGTCCAAGTCCATTCCTGGTGCTGCCTTCATTACGATTTTCTTGGTAACTTCAGATTTTTTCGTATATGTGTGAAATGCTGTGCTGGTGGTGATGAAGTCTTGTTTCAACTTCTCGTAGTCTTGATTGTTTCTGGTGAAAACTCTTGTACCTGCTTTTCCCGCTGGGGCGATTTGGAAGTTATTGTGTCCAAGTAGTTCCCTGATTTCCTTTATGAACGTGGAATAACTTCCTATTTGGCCTGCAATTACTATTGGAGGGATTCTTTCCTTCTTCTTGACACCTGAGTTCTCTTCTATACTCACCGACTCAAGTATTTGGTAACGGTTCCTGGTCACGAGTCCGGATCCGGAGGTTCCCGCGCTTGTTGAGGTGGAAGTTCTTTGTCTGGCCCCTTGAATGTCCTCTCTCGAGTTTCTTCTATTACACTTCACCGTCTGGAATGGTTCTTCCTCCATGATTTCGATGTTATTTTGAGACATTATTTCCAATATCTCTTGTCCTGGAGTTTTCTGGGTCGAGTCGTTATTTTGTAACTGGTCCTGGGCGGGTCCACCACCTCTTCGGGAGGTGGGCCTGGTTTTCTTTGTCTTGAAAAGACGTCTGTGGATTGGAAAATCCCTTCGGAAAGGATTGAAATCTGAAATTAAATTAGTTATTTTCGAAAAAACCTCAGTTTTATCTACTTCTTTAGTCTTGAAAAAGACTAAATCAGAGATATCCTGATTTACAAAATCGTTAGAAAATTCAACGGTATCAACGGTCAGATTGGAACAATTCAGTTCGTCATCCGACCAAATTGAATTGGGGTACTCTGTTAGTCGCTTAGACTTCAGCGTGGTGGCTAGTTTGTGATATGCGTCCGTACGGTAGCAAGTCTCACAATGCAATGCCTTGCAATTTTTAGAAGGCTCCAGATTAAAGCAGAAATCTGAATTTGTTTCGAAACTATCTTACCGATTTTTCTATCAGATGTCGCTATTGCGTCCATAACGAAGTCATGTTATTGTTACTTCTAATAAGACAGAGAATTTTATTTTTCACGTTAAGAACGGCTATGAATAACTATTCTGATGAGCTTTATTAAAGCGAAATACGTATCAATAGATACATAGACGCTTTTAACGTGAAATAAAATCTTTTCTGTCTTTTTCATTTTCTTCGGATCTACTCTGTATGAGTACGAGAAACAAATTCGTTAGGATTTCTGCTTAGATGAATAGACATGTCGTGGAATGCAAATTTTAGATTCCCCATGTCTCTATTAACATCTTTATCATCGTTTGGCCATGCCTTGCAATTTTTAGAAGGCTCCAGATTAAAGCAGAAATCTGAATTTGTTTCGAAACTATCTTACCGATTTTTCTATCAGATGTCGCTATTGCGTCCATAACGAAGTCATGTTATTGTTACTTCTAATAAGACAGAGAATTTTATTTTTCACGTTAAGAACGGCTATGAATAACTATTCTGATGAGCTTTATTAAAGCGAAATACGTATCAATAGATACATAGACGCTTTTAACGTGAAATAAAATCTTTTCTGTCTTTTTCATTTTCTTCGGATCTACTCTGTATGAGTACGAGAAACAAATTCGTTAGGATTTCTGCTTAGATGAATAGACATGTCGTGGAATGCAAATTTTAGATTCCCCATGTCTCTATTAACATCTTTATCATCGTTTGGCCATGCCTTGCAATTTTTAGAAGGCTCCAGATTAAAGCAGAAATCTGAATTTGTTTCGAAACTATCTTACCGATTTTTCTATCAGATGTCGCTATTGCGTCCATAACGAAGTCATGTTATTGTTACTTCTAATAAGACAGAGAATTTTATTTTTCACGTTAAGAACGGCTATGAATAACTATTCTGATGAGCTTTATTAAAGCGAAATACGTATCAATAGATACATAGACGCTTTTAACGTGAAATAAAATCTTTTCTGTCTTTTTCATTTTCTTCGGATCTACTCTGTATGAGTACGAGAAACAAATTCGTTAGGATTTCTGCTTAGATGAATAGACATGTCGTGGAATGCAAATTTTAGATTCCCCATGTCTCTATTAACATCTTTATCATCGTTTGGCCATGCCTTGCAATTTTTAGAAGGCTCCAGATTAAAGCAGAAATCTGAATTTGTTTCGAAACTATCTTACCGATTTTTCTATCAGATGTCGCTATTGCGTCCATAACGAAGTCATGTTATTGTTACTTCTAATAAGACAGAGAATTTTATTTTTCACGTTAAGAACGGCTATGAATAACTATTCTGATGAGCTTTATTAAAGCGAAATACGTATCAATAGATACATAGACGCTTTTAACGTGAAATAAAATCTTTTCTGTCTTTTTTATTTTCTTCGGATCTACTCTGTATGAGTACGAGAAACAAATTCGTTAGGATTTCTGCTTAGATGAATAGACATGTCGTGGAATGCAAATTTTAGATTCCCCATGTCTCTATTAACATCTTTATCATCGTTTGGCCATGCCTTGCAATTTTTAGAAGGCTCCAGATTAAAGCAGAAATCTGAATTTGTTTCGAAACTATCTTACCGATTTTTCTATCAGATGTCGCTATTGCGTCCATAACGAAGTCATGTTATTGTTACTTCTAATAAGACAGAGAATTTTATTTTTCACGTTAAGAACGGCTATGAATAACTATTCTGATGAGCTTTATTAAAGCGAAATACGTATCAATAGATACATAGACGCTTTTAACGTGAAATAAAATCTTTTCTGTCTTTTTCATTTTCTTCGGATCTACTCTGTATGAGTACGAGAAACAAATTCGTTAGGATTTCTGCTTAGATGAATAGACATGTCGTGGAATGCAAATTTTAGATTCCCCATGTCTCTATTAACATCTTTATCATCGTTTGGCCATGCCTTGCAATTTTTAGAAGGCTCCAGATTAAAGCAGAAATCTGAATTTGTTTCGAAACTATCTTACCGATTTTTCTATCAGATGTCGCTATTGCGTCCATAACGAAGTCATGTTATTGTTACTTCTAATAAGACAGAGAATTTTATTTTTCACGTTAAGAACGGCTATGAATAACTATTCTGATGAGCTTTATTAAAGCGAAATACGTATCAATAGATACATAGACGCTTTTAACGTGAAATAAAATCTTTTCTGTCTTTTTCATTTTCTTCGGATCTACTCTGTATGAGTACGAGAAACAAATTCGTTAGGATTTCTGCTTAGATGAATAGACATGTCGTGGAATGCAAATTTTAGATTCCCCATGTCTCTATTAACATCTTTATCATCGTTTGGCCATGCCTTGCAATTTTTAGAAGGCTCCAGATTAAAGCAGAAATCTGAATTTGTTTCGAAGCTATCTTACCGATTTTTCTATCAGATGTCGCTATTGCGTCCATAACGAAGTCATGTTATTGTTACTTCTAATAAGACAGAGAATTTTATTTTTCACGTTAAGAACGGCTATGAATAACTATTCTGATGAGCTTTATTAAAGCGAAATACGTATCAATAGATACATAGACGCTTTTAACGTGAAATAAAATCTTTTCTGTCTTTTTCATTTTCTTCGGATCTACTCTGTATGAGTACGAGAAACAAATTCGTTAGGATTTCTGCTTAGATGAATAGACATGTCGTGGAATGCAAATTTTAGATTCCCCATGTCTCTATTAACATCTTTATCATCGTTTGGCCATGCCTTGCAATTTTTAGAAGGCTCCAGATTAAAGCAGAAATCTGAATTTGTTTCGAAACTATCTTACCGATTTTTCTATCAGATGTCGCTATTGCGTCCATAACGAAGTCATGTTATTGTTACTTCTAATAAGACAGAGAATTTTATTTTTCACGTTAAGAACGGCTATGAATAACTATTCTGATGAGCTTTATTAAAGCGAAATACGTATCAATAGATACATAGACGCTTTTAACGTGAAATAAAATCTTTTCTGTCTTTTTCATTTTCTTCGGATCTACTCTGTATGAGTACGAGAAACAAATTCGTTAGGATTTCTGCTTAGATGAATAGACATGTCGTGGAATGCAAATTTTAGATTCCCCATGTCTCTATTAACATCTTTATCATCGTTTGGCCATGCCTTGCAATTTTTAGAAGGCTCCAGATTAAAGCAGAAATCTGAATTTGTTTCGAAACTATCTTACCGATTTTTCTATCAGATGTCGCTATTGCGTCCATAACGAAGTCATGTTATTGTTACTTCTAATAAGACAGAGAATTTTATTTTTCACGTTAAGAACGGCTATGAATAACTATTCTGATGAGCTTTATTAAAGCGAAATACGTATCAATAGATACATAGACGCTTTTAACGTGAAATAAAATCTTTTCTGTCTTTTTCATTTTCTTCGGATCTACTCTGTATGAGTACGAGAAACAAATTCGTTAGGATTTCTGCTTAGATGAATAGACATGTCGTGGAATGCAAATTTTAGATTCCCCATGTCTCTATTAACATCTTTATCATCGTTTGGCCATGCCTTGCAATTTTTAGAAGGCTCCAGATTAAAGCAGAAATCTGAATTTGTTTCGAAACTATCTTACCGATTTTTCTATCAGATGTCGCTATTGCGTCCATAACGAAGTCATGTTATTGTTACTTCTAATAAGACAGAGAATTTTATTTTTCACGTTAAGAACGGCTATGAATAACTATTCTGATGAGCTTTATTAAAGCGAAATACGTATCAATAGATACATAGACGCTTTTAACGTGAAATAAAATCTTTTCTGTCTTTTTCATTTTCTTCGGATCTACTCTGTATGAGTACGAGAAACAAATTCGTTAGGATTTCTGCTTAGATGAATAGACATGTCGTGGAATGCAAATTTTAGATTCCCCATGTCTCTATTAACATCTTTATCATCGTTTGGCCATGCCTTGCAATTTTTAGAAGGCTCCAGATTAAAGCAGAAATCTGAATTTGTTTCGAAACTATCTTACCGATTTTTCTATCAGATGTCGCTATTGCGTCCATAACGAAGTCATGTTATTGTTACTTCTAATAAGACAGAGAATTTTATTTTTCACGTTAAGAACGGCTATGAATAACTATTCTGATGAGCTTTATTAAAGCGAAATACGTATCAATAGATACATAGACGCTTTTAACGTGAAATAAAATCTTTTCTGTCTTTTTCATTTTCTTCGGATCTACTCTGTATGAGTACGAGAAACAAATTCGTTAGGATTTCTGCTTAGATGAATAGACATGTCGTGGAATGCAAATTTTAGATTCCCCATGTCTCTATTAACATCTTTATCATCGTTTGGCCATGCCTTGCAATTTTTAGAAGGCTCCAGATTAAAGCAGAAATCTGAATTTGTTTCGAAACTATCTTACCGATTTTTCTATCAGATGTCGCTATTGCGTCCATAACGAAGTCATGTTATTGTTACTTCTAATAAGACAGAGAATTTTATTTTTCACGTTAAGAACGGCTATGAATAACTATTCTGATGAGCTTTATTAAAGCGAAATACGTATCAATAGATACATAGACGCTTTTAACGTGAAATAAAATCTTTTCTGTCTTTTTCATTTTCTTCGGATCTACTCTGTATGAGTACGAGAAACAAATTCGTTAGGATTTCTGCTTAGATGAATAGACATGTCGTGGAATGCAAATTTTAGATTCCCCATGTCTCTATTAACATCTTTATCATCGTTTGGCCATGCCTTGCAATTTTTAGAAGGCTCCAGATTAAAGCAGAAATCTGAATTTGTTTCGAAACTATCTTACCGATTTTTTTTTTTTTTTTTTTTTCTATCAGATGTCGCTATTGCGTCCATAACGAAGTCATGTTATTGTTACTTCTAATAAGACAGAGAATTTTATTTTTCACGTTAAGAACGGCTATGAATAACTATTCTGATGAGCTTTATTAAAGCGAAATACGTATCAATAGATACATAGACGCTTTTAACGTGAAATAAAATCTTTTCTGTCTTTTTCATTTTCTTCGGATCTACTCTGTATGAGTACGAGAAACAAATTCGTTAGGATTTCTGCTTAGATGAATAGACATGTCGTGGAATGCAAATTTTAGATTCCCCATGTCTCTATTAACATCTTTATCATCGTTTGGCCATGCCTTGCAATTTTTAGAAGGCTCCAGATTAAAGCAGAAATCTGAATTTGTTTCGAAACTATCTTACCGATTTTTCTATCAGATGTCGCTATTGCGTCCATAACGAAGTCATGTTATTGTTACTTCTAATAAGACAGAGAATTTTATTTTTTCACGTTAATCTGACCGTTGATACCGTTGAATTTTCTAACGATTTTGTAAATCAGGATATCTCTGATTTAGTCTTTTTCAAGACTAAAGAAGTAGATAAAACTGAGGTTTTTTCGAAAATAACTAATTTAATTTCAGATTCCAATCCTTTCCGAAGGGATTTTCCAATCCACAGACGTCTTTTCAAGACAAAGAAAACCAGGCCCACCTCCCGAAGAGGTGGTGGACCCGCCCAGGACCAGTTACAAAATAACGACTCGACCCAGACAACTCCAGGACAAGAGATATTGGAAATAATGTCTCAAAATAACATCGAAATCATGGAGGAAGAACCATTCCAGACGGTGAAGTGTAATAGAAGAAACTCGAGAGAGGACATTCAAGGGGCCAGACAAAGAACTTCCACCTCAACAAGCGCGGGAACCTCCGGATCCGGACTCGTGACCAGGAACCGTTACCAAATACTTGAGTCGGTGAGTATAGAAGAGAACTCAGGTGTCAAGAAGAAGGAAAGAATCCCTCCAATAGTAATTGCAGGCCAAATAGGAAGTTATTCCACGTTCATAAAGGAAATCAGGGAACTACTTGGACACAATAACTTCCAAATCGCCCCAGCGGGAAAAGCAGGTACAAGAGTTTTCACCAGAAACAATCAAGACTACGAGAAGTTGAAACAAGACTTCATCACCACCAGCACAGCATTTCACACATATACGAAAAAATCTGAAGTTACCAAGAAAATCGTAATGAAGGCAGCACCAGGAATGGACTTGGACGAAGTAGAGGCAGAGCTCAGAGAACAGGGAATAGTCGCCAAAGTAACCGAAATGAGGACCAGGCAGCAAGGAAAAACCAGCAGATCATACCTTCTCCAAGTAGATAAACAGCAAGACCTAAAAGAAGTCAAGAGGATAAACGGTCTACAAAACATACGAGTAAGATGGGATACATATGCCAAACCAACCAGAGCCACGCAGTGCTTCAATTGCCAAGAGTTCGGACATTCAGCCAGGAATTGCTATAAGACACCCAGATGCATGAAGTGCGCCATGAACCACCCAACCAGGACCTGCCCTCTACCCAAGGGAAAGGTCAATAAAGTCAAGTGCTGCAACTGCGGAGAAGATCATACATCCAACAACCCAATGTGCAGGAAGCACATAGAATATTTGGACCAGCAAGCGCAGAGAAGAGCGAGAAGCCAACCACAACCCAAAGTTGCACCTCCACCGCACCCATCAGCATTCAGGACCACCACCAGCGGACTCTCCTACGCTCAATCAACAAGAGGGAACCAACAACAATCCACAAGTCACTCAGAAGGCATCAAGAACACATGGGCCGAAATTAACAAAATAGTAAACGTAGAAAAAATGATGGCACTCCTCCAGGATATGAAGAGAGAACTTTTAGCAGCAAAATCATTCACCGAACACGCAATGATTTTCATGAAATACGAAGACATCTATAATGCCGCTTAAGCACCTCAAGATACTCCAACTCAACATAGCTTCACTAAGGTTACGAATTAACGAACTGCGGGAAACGGTAATAAGACATACTCCAGATGTCATATGCCTTTCAGAAACACTCTACATGACGACCACACAGCTGCCAAGAATTACAAACTACGATGGATATGGAAGGAGAGACATACCCAACAAAAGAGGAGTGGCAATCTATGTTAAAAATAACATAGAATGGAATCAGGTTGTATTAGAAACTAATCAATTTGAAAATGTAGGTATTAAAGTAGGTACTACTAATATTTTTTCTATTTACAGGAAGAAGGGAGAAAATCCAGCTCTTGAAGAATTAGATGCCATGCTTAACTCAGCAACAACCGTAGTGCTAGCCGGAGATTTCAACGCTCAACATACATCATGGGGATGCAACTCGGATACAAGAGATGGAACAATAATACTAAGGTACTGTGAAGACAGAAACAAGATGTTATTCGCACCAGACGAACCGACAAGAATCAACCCTATTAGAGGACAAAACAACTCAACGTTGGACTTTTTCATCACTAAAGAAGTTATTATGGAAGATGTCAGGACCAACTTCGAATGCAGTTCGGATCACAAACCAGTTACAGGACGGATGACATCCAGAGTAGATCTTCCCACTATAGAACCAGTCGAAAGATGGCGTTGGAAGGATGCAAATTGGCCAAACTACAGAAGACAACTCAACCAAATCGAGATGAAGAGGGAATTCCAATCTACAGAAGAAGTCGAAAGAAAAATTAAAGAGATAACAAGAAAAATTCAACAAGCCATGGAAGACAACATACCAAAATCTATGACGAACAACAAAGGACTCATCATCCCAACCGAACTACAGGACCTAATAAAGGACAGAAATAAGGCCAGAAAAGCATTCCAGAGAACAAGAAGACAGGAATTCAAGGAATACGGAGATACACTATCTGAAGAAATAAGGGTAAGACTGAGAAGTCTTACAGAAAACCAATGGCACAACAACATTAGAAAAGCTGAAGAAAATCAAGGAAATATA
Source organism: Diabrotica undecimpunctata (assembly GCF_040954645.1). NCBI lineage: Eukaryota > Metazoa > Arthropoda > Insecta > Coleoptera > Chrysomelidae > Diabrotica > Diabrotica undecimpunctata. Next base: position 28,829,191 of record NC_092810.1, read on the forward strand.
TGGAAGATGCTGAAAGCCAAGAGAAGAGGAAAACAAAGGATGCCACAAATTATAGACAATGACGGAATACACTTTGAAACCCAAGAAAAAGTGGATGCAATAGCAAGAAAAATGGCAGCTACACATAGGCAGAATCAGGACATGTCAGACGCAAGAACAAGAGAAGAAGTCAACAATGAATACAACAGGATCAAAAGAAGAAATGAATTCCTAATAGAAGAAGAAGACTACACCAGCCCTAACGAAGTTTCCAAAATCATCAGGAAACTTAAAGGAAGCAGAGCACCAGGTCCTGAAGGAATTCACAACATCACCCTCAAGGAACTACCAAAGAAGATTATAGTACAACTGTACTATATCTTCAAATTCTGCCTAGAAAAAGGACATTTCCCTAACAACTGGAAACACGCCAAGATTATCCCACTACTAAAACCTAGGAAGGATGGAAGAAGACCAGAAAGTTACAGGCCAATATCTCTCCTCGAAACAATAGGAAAAATACTGGAAAAAATCATTTACAAAAGACTGTCGAAACATGCAGAAAGAAGAAGAATTATACAAGAAGAACAATTCGGATTCAGAAAAGGAAGGAATTGCGAACTCCAGCTAGCAAGAATTATCAGCGATACGAAGATAAGATTCAACAGAAAACAAAGGACAGGATTAGCTATATTGGATATAGAAAAAGCATACGATACGGTTTGGAAAAAGGCACTAATCTTCAAGATGGACAAAGCTGGTCTTCCTCATTACTTAATCAATATTTGTGATATGTATTTATCTAATAGAACTTTTCAAGTTTCAGCTGACCAAAAGATGTCAACGATACAAGAAATCCAGGAAGGGATGCCTCAGGGCAGTATTCTCTCACCCATCTTATACAATATTTTTGTTTCAGATCTACCAAACGATCCAAAAACCTCAACAGCACTTTACGCAGACGATACAGCAGTGTATGCAACCGGAAAAGATGACAGAAGAATAATCAGAAATATGGAAAACCACCTTGGAAAAATCACGGAGTTCACAGACAAATGGAAGATAAAAATCAACGCAGAGAAGACTCAATTCATCATTTTCACTCAGGAACATAACCCACCAGTACACGAAATCACAGTAGGAGGAAACAGGATCCAAGCAGGAGACGCAGTCAAATACCTAGGAGTTCACCTCGACAGAAAACTCAACTTCCGGTTGCATACACAAAAAACAAAGGTAAAAGCTAATGCTGCTAAAAAACTAATACTCCCCTATATTTTCAGGACCAGTCCACTAACGAAGGCCAAGAAGATCCAGTTGTACCAGGCCTACGTTAGATCGGTGATACTATATGCAGTCCCAGTTTGGAGTTCAATAGCGGAGACCAACTGGAGGAGACTTGAAGCCACAGAGACATCATGCTACCGAATCATAGACGGATCAACATGGGAAGAAAGAATATCCAATGCAACTATCAAAGAAAGGCTCCAGTACACACCACTGAGGGAGGTGGCTGAGAAAAGGACAAGATACTTCTTCCACCAGGCCACAAGAAGACTCCGAAAGACCAGGGACATCCTCGAGAAAAACAGGAACCAGAGGATATACAGAAGCACCCATAAGCTGATCGACCACCTGATCAGGGTCTAGCCGGATGGTTGCCGAAGAACAGCCAACCAGGGAAGTAGGTACGATGCCACAAAAAGTACCTACAGAAGAAGACGCCAGGATGCAACCAGCAGAAGTCCAGGAATCCGAGAGAAAAAATTACCAATATCAGGCGGTGCAAGAGCGGGACGTCGTGAAGAAGAAAATGAAATATAAACAATTTGAAATGTAGACTAATAATGGCAATAAACGTTTTTATTTTTATTTTTATTTTTATTTTTATTTTTATTTTTATTTATTTTCACGTTAAGAACGGCTATGAATAACTATTCTGATGAGCTTTATTAAAGCGAAATACGTATCAATAGATACATAGACGCTTTTAACGTGAAATAAAATCTTTTCTGTCTTTTTCATTTTCTTCGGATCTACTCTGTATGAGTACGAGAAACAAATTCGTTAGGATTTCTGCTTAGATGAATAGACATGTCGTGGAATGCAAATTTTAGATTCCCCATGTCTCTATTAACATCTTTATCATCGTTTGGCCATGCCTTGCAATTTTTAGAAGGCTCCAGATTAAAGCAGAAATCTGAATTTGTTTCGAAACTATCTTACCGATATATATATATATATATATATATATATATATATATATATATATATATATATATATATATATATATATATATTTTATCTTTAAGTGCCTACCGTTCGCTCAATTATTAATTAGTTTTTGTATACAAACCAATTATTGTTTGAACATTTTATAGAAAATGCATTGTAGAAATATGATTAAAGTAATTTAAACTTACACAAAATCATCAATACATAAAATTAAGCTTTGTTTATAACAATACAAATTTATAGAACCAATTTCTTATAAAATATACCATATTATAATTCATTTAGGTCGGTACTATCCTGTTCTTCACTGATCATAGTGCTGCTTATCGCATTTTTCTCAAATAAATATAACCGACCTATAATTGCATCAAACTAGAGGTACAATAAAAGACAATTTTTTTCCAAACATATATTTATTACTGTTCTAAAAAACTGTTGAGGTATACATTCTTAAAATGTCCTACAAACTATAAAAATCATAAAAAACTATAGCACAATACCTTACTACTCGTGAACAAAAGTTACTAATATAGTATTACACACAAGAAAAGTTTAGTCATCAAAAAATCCTTCAAACTTTCCATTAAAATACATACAACCACAAATAAAAAATACTAAAAATTAATGCAGACTTGAATATATTGGGCAATTAAGGCAAATCTTAAGCCTATTTTTTTGCTACTACTCGGCTTATTGCTAAACAGGGCTGCCAGATAAAAAGTGGGTATAAATTAAAGGTATATAAATTTAAAAAATGGTGTACCAAGCTCAAAGAAATCGTTGTAATTAATTAAAATACAACAGTATCATGTAAAAGTATTGTTCTGTACAATCGTTCAATTGTCGCTTGTCACAGTTGACAGATGTCAAGTTTGACATTTATCATCTATGATAGCTGTCAATGAATGTAACAGAAGCAAAAAATAAGTTATATCTCTAATAAGTTCAAAGCAGACGTAGTAAACGCCTATAAATTTACATTCGTATTTAGATCAGTGGCCATTTATTCATCGTTACTTGTTACTGCCTTTTCTTCACAGTATAATTGTAAAGAAAGTGGACGTATTTTTTTTAATAATATTGCTACATTTATTAATGTTGTCAATTCAGATAAAAAGTATTCAGGAAAGCAGTCCCGGATGTCACTGAATAATGCTGTAGGTCCGTTATTCCGCTCTTTGCGTCAATTTATTGCTATAATTGTTTGAAGAGCATGTTAGTTTTAGCGATCAAGGGATTGCGGCAACCCTGTTTACTTAAAACATCCCTACCACTCTACATTCAGCGCTGCACATTCCAACTAATCTACGAGCTAGTGATTGTGGAGTGGCATAAGGGGTTTTAGTCTACGTTCCTATATGTCTTCTTCCTTTTTGTGCTTTCGTTTTAAATTGCATCATTTTGTCCCCAAAAAGAAACAAAATCAACGTGATGTTTGTGAATTATGTTAATATCAAACAGATTTTTTATGCTAATACTCCTTAGATATTCAATACGTTGCGAAAAATCAGTTTAACAGTACTTATGGTTTACGTTATACTAATATCCTCAAAATCAGTCATATGGAAGCCAACACCTACGCAACAACTACAATAATTGAATGACATTAATATTTTCCTACAATATTTGTTTTAAAAGGAACCTTTCCAAGGCTTTTTTTGTAAGTTTCATCAAAAATATTAACAGTACATGTTTCTAAAACTAGAATTCAATTTTGCGCCATCTATAATGGATCAAAACAATAAACCACTAACGTCTAAAAGCTAATATAAGAGGTTTAGTACTAGAAGTACCTGACCGGGTCAGTAAACGGTAGTTAAACAAACAAAGTCACTATAAACAATTGTGTCATACTTATAAAATTAAGTTAAAGAAAAGACGTTACGTTGTTTGACAGCTGTCAATAGTGAATGGTGTCAATTAAGCCAATAAGGTTATGTTTACTACATTAAACTATTAGGTAATCAAAGTTCAAACCAAAAAGGCTTAACAACGTGCTAATACGAAAGTGATCATGGTCCTTGTTAGCTATCAGACATAAAAATCACGTCAAAAAGTGGCGCAGGCGAATAACCTTAATCACAATTAATCACAATCAAAACCTTTAATATCGATTGATGACCGTTTATTGGCCTATTATTTCACACGATGGAGATATATGAAAATAAACATTTTTCTCTTTTTGTTTTGTTGGGTCAGGTACTTTTAGGGCTAATCTCGTACAAAATAAAAATCCAAGTATATTTAACACAAAATCAACACCGCAAAATTGTATCCTCGTCACTTATCTAAAACGACATCCAAAAACCATAGCATTACCGTCAGCCCCTAAATAAAAGAGCACTTCCCAAAAGTAAGCTAAGTACAGGGCATCATGTTACTTAAACTGGACAAAGAGTCGTAGTGTTTGGGCAACGTGAGCAGAGCATCTTCCGCGGTTCTATCTTCGGAGCAGTTGAGAGGCTTAGCTCTGTTGGTGTCGACGCATTCGATGGGCATCTTGATTGTTTCCATATTGTAACTGTGGCCCTTAAGGGTAAGCTTGATAATAGTGTGGAGGGGGACGTGGATGTAGGGGATTTCTTCAGGGGGCGTTTCCAAGAAATAGCCAAGCACGCAGCGAAGAACAGCCTGGTGGGATACGGTTAGTACGTTGGTTTCGCACTCAAGTTGTGTAAGTACTGGCATCAGGCGAGTCATGACGTCGATGTAGGATTCGCCTTGAGGGTAACGGTACTTAAGCTTCTCGCGGTCACGTAGGGCTAATTCTTTGGGGAAGTGCTCTTGAAGTTCTTCGTATGAGAGACTTTCGCATTCGCCCTGGAACAAAAAAAAAGTATTAATATAAGTTTTTTGATGATAAACCAAAATTTACGTGTCAAAATGAAAGAAAAAGTTTTGTGTTTAAGCTAAAATGGAAATAAAATTTAAGTATAAAATGGAAAGTAATCCCAATTATAGATACATTTTCTCAATTCTGAGACTAATATCGACAGTCATTAGCAAAATTTAAAAACGGATCTTTTTCACACCTAAATATTTATGCAAACTAGATCGTATTTCAATCGGAGATATGCCTAGAGACGATTCTGTCTGCCATCGACGCCAGCGTCGATGTTTTTGGAACAACCACGGATTTTGGTCGACCTTCACGACATCTATCAGTGAAAGACAGAGTACCACGGCCAAATTTATTGGTCGATTGTAGAAACTTTAAGAAGCAAAACCCATAATATCAAATAGAGAGTGACGTATTTTTGAATTTTCACAATTCGGCACAAAGTCTTGACCGCTCTCATTGGCATAGCGATATAACTTAAAAATCTTTTCTTAGCCGATCTCTTAAGCATATATCCACCTTGATTTTTATCTATATCGCTATAAAGGTCGATTTTATATAAATAGGAATGTCACACCAGGAAAAACACTTATTTGGAATAATCTTTATATCTAATTGTCGAGATTCCAGTCAATGTTCAAGTAATATCGGAAAACTACAGCATCATTTTTTAATGGATTGTTGAGATAACAAAAAATATACTCGAAGATTATTATTGTGTTTTCTAAAAATACAGGTAATGAAAATAATATTAGATTTAACTTTTTAACGTGAAGCGGAATGATAACCGATAAGAATGGTTAGAGAATGCTCATGAAACAATCTTTAATTTTACTACTACATGATAAACGACTTTAGTAACTAGATAAAAGCGATTGAGATAAGGAATACAACATTTGATCTTTGGAACGATACAATCACGCAGTTGGAAATGTCAAAAATAATTATTTCTAGGAAACTACGTATCTAAATCTATCTCTCATTTATATAACATAGTTTATTAATTATTGTGTAAATCATTATGATCTGTGAATCCATAATTTTCAATGACTCCTTAAATGCAATTAAGAAATTTGAAAACTAACAGCAACTTACAGTTTTAATGAATTTTGAGCGGAATACATTAAATGTATTAAAAGAAGACGAGTCCATAATAATCTTACCAGCAGACAATGGCAACGCAACCGTAATCAAAATAAAATAAACAGATAATTATCTAGATATAAGGAGTACCTGACATCACTACCAGAGAAGAACATTAACACCTCATTACAGTAGTTTGGACGGTTGTGGTACTGCGGTGCAGAACGCAAAGGGAAACCACTGCCCTATATAGTACCAGAAGAATTGCTCCCAATATGACAAAGAAAGTGAAGGATGTGTAGTGACTCGACTCATTTTCGGTGTGAGGGAGCAGAAACTGTGTGACTGAGTCCACATCTAAACTAAATTTAAGAGAAAGTGTCAAAGAGTTGGAACATGGAACGTTCAGGAATTGATCCAAAACCCTGGAGAACTTGAACTGCTGGCAACGTCGTCTATTTTTCAGGCCGAGATAACCTAGGCTCTTTTGTAAAGAACACACATTTTCTGCAAAATCTAGAAGAAATAAATTACAATCCCAACAACAAGCTAGTTGATTTTGACAGTTCAGTGGGTGTTAGGATGAATAAAGAAATAAAATTTTATAGCCTATAAAACTGCACAATAAAGAGATTCTGAGCTAGGCAGATGATTTAATATTGGTGAAAATGGTCGTAATAGTATTATATGACATATATAGCAAAGTTATTGTAATATTGTAGAATACAAGGCCTTCGTGAGCTACGAGACCTTGTCATGGTAGAAAGGGTCTTGATACTCGTTAGTGGTTGTTAATTTTGTGAAGTCAACACGGGTGGAAGCTAAGAATACTGAGCTATGCCAAGAGTGGGTTACCATTACGTCGTGGAGAAAGAACTGGACAGAAACAAACAAATAATGCCATACATGTCATACCTCCGAAGAAAAAGAGGAGGTACTACGATGAAGCTCAGCAATAACCGAAATGTTCTAGGATCCACAAGGTCTTGGATAAGAGGGGTCTGCTTCCTAAAAAGAAAGGCCTAATCTCATGCAGAAATAGCTTAGCGAGAAAAGGGTACTGCAAGGCCTTGGCCCAAAAGAGGCTTGGCAGCAGGTTCTGAAACCTACCGAAAGCTCTACCGTCATACTTCCGAAGATGAAAAGGAACTGATGAATATTCTAGATCCACAAGGTCTTGGTTAAGGGAGTCTGCTTCCTTCTGGAAAAGAAAGGACTAAACTAACGCGGAAACGAATAGAATACAACGCAGCAAGAAACAGAGAGGAAAGAGTACCTGGTACAACAAGGTTGACAACAGGTTCTGAAGCCAACCAAAAGCCATATGGTATAACGTTTAATAATTTCTATAATAAGGTATAATGCTGAAACAAAAGACGAAAAAACAAGAGAACAGAGACTATTAAGAATATTGCACATAAAAATATGCAAGAAATGCGGGTAATTAAGTGCCTATAGAAAAATACAAAATTATACATAGAATGAAAGATTTAATCGAAAAATAACTCGTGCTCAAGTATTCCAGGAAGATAATAACGATCTTAGGAGTATTTTGTTGTTTTCTTTCAATAAAAATAAGATCTCTTATCGAGAAAAAATACTCTATACATTTTTGATGACAGTTTCTTAAATGGTTCTTCTTATCAAAATATTAATAGATGACAATCTTATTTTAGATTGATATTTTTGTTGTTTTCTTAAAAATATTATCTATACAGAAAAGTAAATAAGCAAACATCTTGATAGGATCATAGTGATTAAACATGACGCATTGTTTTTAAAAGCGTGTTTTTTTAAACCAAAATAACAAAAAAATCTTAATAAAAATCTTTGATCAGCACGCGCTAAAATAGATAAAACTGTAGAATGTTTTTGTAAAATACTACACTCTACATAATCATAGAATATCCGGAGGTTTTTTGTGATGAAGTCGAAAAGTTCAAGGATCAACAAGGTCTTAGCTAAGGAGGTCGGCTTCCTGAATAGAAAGGACTAAACTCACGCGGAAACGATAGAAGGAAGCCTAACAATGCTTTAATGAAACGCATTTTTTAGGCTCATCAATATTGACCAATATTGGGTAAAGCCTATTCATTTCAGAAAGTCTTTAACGGACGATTGGCAATTAGCTGCCGAAATCACGAGGTCTCTGAAGGTTAGATGGCTCACTAACAAATTTTAGCCATACCCAAGCCACTGGAATATATCCTTTGGTGTAGAATACTAGAACTAAAAAAGGATACCAAATGGGAGAAAGACAATTTAAAATAATCTGCTATGCAGACGACGCAATACTACTGTCTCAAAGTGAAGATGATTTACAACGTATGCTGCACCAATTTAATATAACCGCCAGAAAATTTAACATGTTAATTTCCCAAAAAAAGACAAAATGCATGGTTACAACAGCAAATTTACTAAGATGTAAATTTGAGCTGGAAGGTCAGATAATAGAACAAGTGATGGTGTTTAAATATCTAGGCATCACATTCGAAAGCTCGAAACTGAAGTGGAAGATCAAGCGAATAGAGCAAACAGAGCCGCAGGCTACCTAAAAGAAACAATATGGAGAAATAAAAATATCGGGAAAGAAACGAAAGGCAGAATTTACAAAACAGTCATCAGACCAATAATGACATACGCGGCAGAAAAAAGACCTGATACAATGAGGTCAAAAAGAATGTTAGAAACAGCAGAGATGAAAACACTTTGATGTAAAAATTGATGGTAAGACACTATGGGACAGAGCTAGAAGTACAGATATACGACGTAGATGCAAGGTGGAGAACATCAAGAACTGGATAAGAAATAGAAGAGTGGAATGGAACGATCATATAAGCCGAATGACAACAAATAGAGTAGTAAACACGGCAAGAGACGGTTCCCCAATAGGAAGACGATTAGTAGGAAGACCACGAAAACGATGGAACAACTTACTGGAGCCCTATTGAAAAACAGACAGAGTCATATATAAAAGAAGAAGCAGAAGAAGAAGAGGTGTAGTATACTTAACGATTGTCAATATGCATTCCAGCCAGGAAAGTCTACGGGTTTAGTGCTGGATGATCTTAATGGTCGACCCTTAGAGTCATTGGAAGACAAAGATATAGTGGCAGCGACTTTCTTCAAAGTGGAAGGAGGATTTATACCCCAGTGAGTCAGGTTTTTGAAGGAGAAACCATGGTGTGCGTGAAGCGGCGAAACCTTACATTTTTATTAGCACATTTCATAAGTACTATCATTGAAGAAAACGGGATTTCGCAAATGTTGTATTATAAATTGTAAAAATACAACAAGAAATAGTCAATTCAAGTTACATTCGTTTCCAAATTATAAGTAAAAATTAATGCAAAGAGGGCGCTAAATAGGTCGACCAAATAGTTTGTAAGTTATTCAATTTTTTTATCCCCAAATTTGACAGGCGATTCACCCGGCCTTAATTTAGCAGGCAGACAGCCATGTTTTGAGTTGAGACAACCTCAGAGTCATATAAAATTCTGATTTTGTTGTGAAGCTATTTTTTCTGACATTTTAATACAATTTATTACTTTCACTGGGAATCAACAACAATTTCAGCATAAAACAAGCTTATTTCGACCTCCACTTCGGTAATCGGAAATCCCAAGTGGAAAACGAAACACCAAAAGAAACCCATTCGAAAACAAAACCGTAGTAACTCCCCAGTGAAAACAATAAACTAAATTCTGGTTTGTTTTGTGTATTTATGTATTGTGTATTATGTACGTGCGCAATTTTCATTAGTCCCTCAGCCGTACCGGTATAGAAAAATACAGAAACCTCTTTGGTATATTTAATAGTAGATTGTATCTACTTACCGACCAAATTTCATCTAATTCGGACAAATGTTGTTGCGGGGCTTGAATACTGGCAGCAGTTTCCTTTGTTCTTTGAAGAGTGGAGGTCCAAACTTGGAGGCTGGGCAAATTAAGTGCGCGCACATGTTTCGTTAGTGCTTTAGCGTACATCCTTCCTCTGGGAGAGAGCCTTGCATTTCCGCCGATCTTTCCGATGACGTTGTATTCACTTTCTCCGTGCTATATAAAAAAAAGTAATGTTGTTATATTTGCTTCACTCGTTTCTTTTTGAACATGATAACAAAAATAATAAATACGAAGAAAATTTATAAAATAGGATGGAAATTACTTATGAAATTTAAAAAATTAAGTACCAGACGAAAATGTATAATATAGATATAGTTTGATGAATTCATAATTCGCAAACACTGGAACTACACATGATAAAATTTGAGGTACCGGAAATATGAAGACAAAATAGTAATATTGGCGAAGGGAGATATTTTTTTCAGAATCTTACAAGGAAATTTTATTATGTATTGTGGTATATTACCACATATATCACCACATATAAAAATCACTTATAAATCCCCACATATTTTATATGTGATGATTTTACCGCCAAAATAGGAATGAAATCTAACCCTACACAAACACCACTGGGAAATGGTAGAAATAAACGTGGCGAAATACTGTTAAGGTTCATGCTGCAACATGAACTATTCCAAATGAACAGTTTTTTCAAAAAGGAGCCACAGAGAAGATCGACATGAGTAATATAGCAAGCGGGGTTCAAACCCACTTTGGTAGCATCCATCAGGATAGTCCATCAGGGTCTCCAAGCAAACGTACGAATGGCCTAGTTTGACCTTGAGGGTGTACAAGAAGTGATCGACAATGACCAGAGGGTAGTAAGAAGTGGTCGCTTATCGCTTGATCTTTTCTTCTTTCCCGAAGAAGTGATCGACAATGACCAGAGGGTCTTAAGAAGTGGTCGCTTATCTCTAGATCTCTTCTTCTCAGCCGAAGAATTGACACCTATGTTACCTGTATGTTTTACACCTGTCTCACTTGTCTCTTCTTTGTCTTAACTGTACTGAAGAAGTAAAAGAAGCGGTCGACAATGACTAGAGGGGGTGACTTTGAGTGGAGCACCCTGCTCCTTATCACTTCATCTCGTCTTCTTTTCGTTAAATTTGTACAGGGTGATCGAATTTGTATTGAGACTTTGTTTAAGTGTTGGTGAGTTAAAAATAAATTGTTTGTGTACGGACTTGCGTAGACGTATCTGTCTAGTCTATATTTGACCAATGTGTGTTTCCTGTGATGACCTATGGTGCCGAAACAAGGTTAGACAAAAGAAGTAGAGCAAGATCCCTACTCATTGGACTGACCACCTCAAGAAAATGTCAAGAAATTGGATGAAAAGTGCTCAAGATAGAGCACAATGGACAAAAATGAGGGAGGCCTATGTCCAGCAGTGGACACAAAGAGCTGGGTGATGATGATATGGAATATTATGGAAATCATATGGTACTTACACGACTGAAATAAAGAGTCTGTTGAATTTGCTTCGGCGTGGAGATGTAAGCAAGAATCTTACTCTCCTTTTGTCCGTTGATGCCATGAGCAATAATACCACCGTCTCCTCCATCCAAAATTTTGACCATTGGACACGGAAGTTCCCACATACTTCCAAGAGTTGGAGATTCGTACTGCGCTTGGTAATGAGCCATCTTGTGTGTTAAATCCTTCAGTGCCTGTTCGGTGGCCATGTCGTGGTAATCGGCGCTGTATTGTAAGATCTCCTGGAAAAAACATAAGATTACTTCAACTACATTCTTGAAAGGTGTAATTATGTTAATACAATTAAAAACTATCACAGTAAGCTCCATTTTTATCGTGACACGTACACCTACCTTAAAGTTTCTTTCCAGCAGAACAGGATCTTCGCAGACGCACTCTATGAACATGACTCTGAAGCCCATTTGAGTGTAGATGAGATCGTAGATTTCTTGTCTCTGTCCTCTGGAGACGTTCGGTCCGTCTAAAATGGCAACGCTGCTATTCGAACGGTGTAGCCAAGCTGCAGCGTCTTCCAAGGCTTCACGGAAACTCTGTTGGCGAATTTTCCAAGCGGGTAAGTTATCTGCGCGGAACATTTCGTGGGAACCATATTGTTTGATGTGTTTGCGACGGTATTCGCTGATGTCATATACTGAAAAGAAAAAAAGAACACATTTACTACGATTATATTATTTTTTGTTGAGATTTTAAACATTTTTCTTAATTTTTTTTATAAAACCGTTTCTTAAATAACAGATTTTGCTTTATGTCTTAAATGTCAGAAAATAATTGTGGCGTCCATAAGACGAAACTGGAACGAAATAAGAATGGAATGTGCTCGAATTACGAAATATGTGTAGGGATTTATGGTGTAATGCGATCTTAACCCACTGAAGCCTCACTAAATTTAAAATTTACTAAAAAATGCAAATCTTTTCTGACAAAAAATGACAATAACTAAAAATATTAATGAAGCAACTTAAAAAATATACATAAAAGATAAAATGTACACAATTCCGTGTAAAACATTATCAGCTACAACTACAAAATTAGAAAGGTCATGGTTTCAATGGAACATTGCGTGATCGGGATTGAGACATCCCACCTCTATGTGAAAGGTTTAAAAATAGATTGAACTAATTCAAACGATATTTTTAATTCTGAAATCAGGTTATATATAAATGTTTTATCGTACGACTTGCAGATAAAAAACTGCTGAGTTGGATATAGGAAAAAAAAACTGGTTGTGATAATGAAAAATTTGAATTTTAGCTAAGGTAACAGAATGGTTTTGACTGCCAAAAAGAGTGACTGGTTTTCTATTAATGAATTTCTGAAAAACTGGACGAACATCAAGGAAAGCTCGATCTGAACTTTTGTAAAATTTGGGTTCAAGATATTAGGGTGAGTTTTGACTTTGACATGGTCGATAATTCCATTACAGTACGGAATATGCAAAATAAAATTATTTAGAAAAAAATTAGGCAATGATATTTTCCAGGCTTAGAAAATATGCCGAATTCTGTGATTAACAGCTACGTGGTAGAGCAAACACAATTTTTCAAATAAGACAACCTATATATTTTCCTCATAGTTAGATTCCTCTCATAATTCTTGTTCTTACAATATGAGGTTTGAGACTACAGGGTATTTAACGAGTTATGACCATTTTTCTTTCGATATGGCTATGAAATAAACATTCTGTATATAGAGAAGGAATCCATTAATAATTATTCATTTTACATAAAAAAATAATATGTTCTAGGTTTTAAATTATGTTTAACAGAAATCATCGCAGAATATTTGTATACAAGGTGAACAGGGTGGTGTGAAAAGAACACCACCGGTAGCTCAGCTAGGCTTTCGAAGAAATAAAGGAACCATCGACTGTCTGTCATAATTAACTACTGATATCCAATTATCCTACTCAAATAATAATTATTTAGCAGCACTATTTCTAGATATTTCGGGTGCATATGATAACGTCATTTTAAACTTAGTTTTAGAGAAACTAACACATACAGGAGTCCCAACTAGATGTGCACAAGTATTAGTTAATCCATTTGTTAATAGACAAGTATTCATTCAGTGCAATAATAAAATGATTGGTCCAGGGTTAGTTTATCAAGGTTTGTCGAAAGAATCTGTGCTTAGCCCTCTGTTGTTTAATCTATATACTATGGATCTACATGGTATGGGTTTTAATTGCAATATTTTACAATACGCCGATGATTTTTGTCTTTATACTTCTAAAAATTCTTATCAGGAATGTATTGATTCAATAAAACGGATTATGTACAGTGCAAGAGAATACTATCTTAACCAAGAGTTGGAACTTACTTCGAATAAATCCGTTGGGGTGTCGTTTACTCGTCATCGCTTACCGAATATATCCAGTACTAGAATTGATAATCTAAGTATACCTGTCCAAAAACACTATACTTATCTCGGCGTCACAATTGATACCAAATTAACATGGAAAGAACATATTAATAACTGTTTAATTAAATGCGAAAAAAAGCCTAAATGTTTTAAAGGTAGTTAACGGTCACAATGGGGCACTGATCATAAGGTTAACCTAATGTTTTATAGGGCATATACCAGGTTAATTCTTGACTATGGTTGCTTTTTATACGGGTCTGCTACAAATACTAGACGTAAAAAATTAGACCGAATCCAGCACAAAGTTCTGCGTTTGGTTTTAGGTGCACTTAAATCTATACCTACTGAAAATCTATTAGCCAAATGTATGGAATCTCCCTTACATTTAATACCTCTTTTTTAGCTGAAAAGTTTATCCTTAAATGCCAAGGTAATAACCAAACCTACCTATTGCAAAAAAGTATCCGATATATCTGTGTCTGAGTTGACAATTGGTGGCTTAACAAAAATTCTCCAACTTTAGCTATAGCATTTCCTAATGTTTCTTCTAATCCCAGCTGAAACTGATTTCTTCCAATCTGTTTTCAATATTCTTTATTCCCAAACCAAAGTTTATTTCCCTACTTTTGATGATAACAACGTCATTCAACTTCAGAAACAAATTTGATAAGCTATATAGGATTTTCACAGAGGGGTCAAAATCCATTTTAGGAGTTGGTTGTGCGGTATATATCCAAAACAATCAAGAACACATTATGTTTAAATTAAACCAACAATGTTCCATTCATTCCGCAGAACTGTTTGCAATAGATCAAGCTCTGGAATGGACTATTGAGAAGAAAATGTCTGATCAACAAATAGTAATCCTGTCGGATTCAAAATCTGCGTTGTCTGCTTTAGATAATTCGCATAAGCATATAATACAAAAACAGTATTATCGTCAAAATTTTAGAAAATCAATTAAAGTTAAAAATAAAAATTAATGGGAAAATCCCAGTAGTTGGCTGTATACCATAGTTAAAAAACTTATACAGAAGCAAAAAACTTCAAAATTTGTATTAGTATAAAAACATCTAGCTCAGATCATTATCAGTGTCTTCTTTTGGTACTTGAAGCTAACACTAAAATTGTAGTGGAGACATCAATATATGGTTTTACATATTTAAATTTAAATTATAATGCGACCCTAGGTCGATTACAATGGTTGAAGATTTTAATACTTAAAGTGCAACATGTTTCTTTGCTCGACTTAAACACGTGGTTCTTGTCAGTTAAAACGACAAAGACCAACTACTGTAGTCCAACTCCAGACTAAACATACAAAGAAAAGAAGAATTAAAACCGAGCACTGAACACGCTTCTCAAAAGAAGTGGAAGCATGATTTTTATGGTCTACAAAAAAAATATGGAACAATATACTTGTATATTGTTCCGATGTACATCTTAAAAGTCCCGCTATATAAGGAACATAGAGAATTTTGGAAAGTACCTTTGCAACGTTGTTTTTTTTTATAACAGAAGAACATGAAACTCTCTATAAACAACTGACCAGTAGTGTGATAACTATACACTAACACAGTATACACAAGGCTGCCGGAAAGGCGACCTAAATTCAAAATAAGTTAGATAGATAAGAGTTAAATAGATAATCTACTAGATCCTAAATTTTATACAAAGTATTTTCCTATAAAAGTATTTTATATTCTACAAGACTTTAAGAGTATATTATATATATATATATATATATATATATATATATATATATATATATATATATATATATATATATATATACATAAAATAAATTATACAATGCACTAGAAGATATTGAAATTTTTTATTGGTTTAAAAGGCCGCTCGATGGCATTATGAACTCAAAGGTCCGCCGCAACTTCGCTAGATGACGCGAATCCGAAATCATGTCCCATTTTCCGTAACTGTGGCTGAGCATAAATCAGGCTAAATTTGACCGATGGCATGGGTTATGGTATCTTCGTGGGACGCTGTGGTTTATGGCTGATTACAATATACCTTCGACTTAAGAACCCTACAAAAAAGAGTCAAATCACACGATTTCGGTGCACACTTTAAACCACCTCCACTGAGATGACCATATCGCATATCATTGGTGTCCATATCATTTAATTCAGGCCAAAAGTAGGTGATAATCATCCATCTATAGCACTCGCCGATAACGGTGATGGTCTGGTCAACTTCGTTCTCAAAGGAATATTGAGCGATGATGCTGCCAGCCCAAAATCCACACTAAACAGTGACTTTTCGGGATGCACTGGATGTTCTTGGAACTCTTCCGGATTGGAATTGTCCCAAATTTGATAATTCTGTTGGTTGATGTACCTATTCATCCAAAAAGAGCCTCATCGCTAAAGATGATTTTGATACAACGACACACATCGTTGTATATGATCGTTTACCTTCAGTTCCTGGGTCAGTTGAATTTTGTATAGGTGCAAAGTCACGACGCAAAATTCGCCAAGTTGTGGTCTGTGAAATCGATTCCCTCGGATTCTCCTGCATACTCTCATGGACAGGGCGATGTTTTTGGCAGATCTTGCGTTTCGTCAACGTACAGATCTTGGTTGATTGTTGTTCCTCTGTATAGATATAACTTCTTCAGACAGTCAAGCTATGCATCATTTTCGATATGTTTCGGGTCTATTAATTCCTTCACCTCTGCCTTTTGACATCATATAAAGCGTCATATTTCTTTTTGTAAACGATAAAAATCATACTTCCACTTCTTTTGTGAAGCGTTTGCAAGCTTGCGAAGCAGTGCTCGATTTTAATTCTTCTTTTCTCTGTATGTTAATAGGTTTTTTGTTCTTGTTGTATTTGTTTTTATTCTTGTCTTCTTTTTCTGAATTCTTGAAATTTTTTCTCCAATAGAATTGATTGAAAGCGCGCTTTTTATCTTTTACTGGTTCTCAAAAAACAAAGTTTAGATAGTCTTAATTATGAAGTACTACGATGCCTTTAAAATCTCAAACTTCATCTCCAGGTCTATTTACAAATATAATTATCTACAGATGGAAATACCGGATAAGCAGAATAAATATTGGGAATACCAAATATCTAACTGAAGATTATGAACAATGTGACCAGACGATTTAAATATATACACTAAATAAATGATCAAACACAGTACCAAAAATCACAGAAAATATTACAAAGACCATATCCAGTTATTTAAAATACAAAAACATTAAAATAAATTTAAATTTCGAAAAATGAAATTTGTTTTTAAAAAACTATTTTTTATTTCTAATCTACAATCTTAATACATCTAAACTTAACAAGACCAAGAATAATAATGAATTTTACAATGTGAATTAACAATGAAACAATCCGACAACTTCTGGGGAAACTGCAGAGTAAGCCGCAGGTGTTGGTTGTGATTCTGCCAGGTCCGGACTTTCGTACCATGTAACTCCTCCGTCCTTAAGAGGAAAAAATAACGGAGGTATTTTTGGATTCCAAATTTTGGGGACATCTTTCTTCCAATGGAATTTCGTCAGGAACCCTCTTATTTTTGCAATACTTCCGGTATCTGGTGATGATGTAAATTATAACGATTAGTATTAATATAGATAAGATGACCGAACCGGTGCTGATAATGGGTGTAGTTGGAAAGCCAATTTCTTCTACTGGTGAAAGATTTCTGGTAATTCTGTTAATTTCGTATAGTCCCTCCATATCGATTTTGCTCAAATTGGTTACTTGATAATTTACCTTTTCAGTCGAGAAATTTTCTAGTTTTGGTAATATTATGATTTTTCCAGATTGGATTCGTGGATTGTTTGAAAATTTTAAGGTTCCAACTTCTATTTCACATTTTGGCGGGATTTCTATTAACGAAGGTTCTTTTATTTCCAAAAACGAATTGGACTCACATTTTGAGATTAATTTGACAGTACTGGATGGGATTATTAAGATCTGGTTCTCCATGACGTGCTCGATAATGGGTTCTTGTAGATTTACTTCAGTGGCGTAGCATTTCTCTGGGTTACGTCCATCAATTAATTTATAGGTGCAGGTATCTATTTGGGTGTAGTCCTGTTGGCAGTAGTATCTGGTTTCGAGGATGGGACATTCTTCTTTTATCGATAGTGATTTTTCTCCTTTTGCCAAGTAGGGATATAAAGGAATATATGTTTGATGATTTTGTATTACGGGGTAAACATGGAAAAAATCGTAATTTTCTGATTTGAATATAGGAACATGGATAGCGAATATAAGCTTGGATTCGTAAAAGGTTACTTGGGTACTGAGAAACAGATAGTATGTTAGCACATTGTTAAATTTTGCGATTTGTTCTTCTTTGTATATATGTGATAAATATGACATCATTTCTGAGATTTCTTGGGTAGATATTATTGAATTATGAAGAGTATTTAATTTAGAGAAAACGATCGAATTTTCAATATTGTCAATAAATGTTATTAAATTTTGGCAATCAAGATTAATCTGGTAAAGAATACTTTGATAAGTTATGTAATTATTCAAAGTGATTATTTTGGTTTCTAATGAATATTTAAATTTTTCTATATTGTCTTGTAATTTTTGTTGATTTTGCCACAAGGTTGATAAAGATTGATTATAATGATTAACAAGCTTTTTGTACAAAGTTGACTGAAGGTTAAGTTCATGAATTACAGTTTTCTGATTTAATTGTAAAATATTAATTGCTTTATCGTATCGTTCTCCATCGTCAGCATCTAAAGTTCCAAAAGCCCATTTATTAATTTTGCCTATTCCATCTATTAAACCTCTTTTAGAGCGAATATGTGGATGTAAATTTTCAAATTTTCTTTCGAGAATTTTTATTAAGAATTCGGTTCTTTTTGTCATTTGCTCAGCTAAGTTATGATAAGATATAGAGTTAGAAGCGTTACTTACTATTAGACTATTCTTAAGGCTATAAAAATGGTTAGTTAAACTAGTTATCTGTTTAGTTACTTCTCTTAAATCTAGATAGTGTATAAAGGTATGCTTAGTGTAAATAATTTTACAGGGTCCTAATAGTATGGGTAACAAAGGATTTGTTATAGGAGTAATTTTTACATCTTCTCCTTCACATCTCCGTTGAAGTGCCAGGAATATCAGGAGCAAACACGTTGTCCGGATTTTCATTTTCCTGAAAAGATATTTTTTGTTTTACTTTGGGTTTTCTGATTATATTTTTATGGTAATTTCCTTTATTAGTTTGTAAGATAAGGCCTGAATCTTGGACTACTTCAGCCTTTTTAAATTTTGGTGCCTTTTTATCGCGCAATTTTGTTTTGACGTATGCAACGTCCTGGTTAGAGAAATCTGGAGGGTCATTTCGATTTTCATTTAATTTATTAATTATTTTTTCTTTTGTTTCTTCGTTTCTACTTTTTATTATTTCGTATAAATGTTTACTTGCTTTTTTATGGTTTTGTACATAGTATGATAAAATAAGGTTATCGTCCAAGTCGAAAGGATCTGGACTATTAATGTGTCCTTTTATTATTTCAAATGGGGTAAACTTAGTGATGGAATGAATTGAATTATTATAGCTTAGAATAGCATGTTTTATCAATTGGTTAGGAGTTAATTCTTTATTTTCTTCTCTAAGACAGCGAAAGCATTCTATTAGTGTAGAATGAAACCTTTCTACGGGGGAGTTGGAATTACTATTTTTAGAAGTTGTGAAATGTAGTTCTATACGGTGAAGTTTACAAAAATCGTTAAGGTCATTATTTTTGAATTCTGTTCCACAGTCGGCAGTAATTTTATAAGGTAAACCGTGGTGGCTTACGAAGAGAAGTAAATTTTCCACTACGGAGGTGCCATTGACACTAGGTAAAGGATATGCTTGGGCATATCTCGAAAATGAATCTATAATCGTTAAATATGATTGGTTAGAAATTTTAAAGACATCTACATGAATATGTTCAAAGGGTTTTGATGCAGTGGGAGTTAGACTAAATTTTATAATTGGAGGATTTCTATCGTATTTGTTTTTAAGACAAGTTTCACAATTATTTATAAATCGTTCGATATCTTCTGCCATTTTTGGCCAATAGTAACGTGATCCTAGGGACATTTTTATTTCATTCATGCCGCGATGTCCTTTTTTGTGTATGTGATAATACTCTAATTTTTCTTTCTGTTCCTGAGTATCTATTACGTCAGTTAAAAATTTTGTGGAATGTACAAATTTAAAAGCGGAATTTTTAAAATAATTCTGAACTATTACTACAAATGTTTCTGGTAAAATATTTTCTTTAAAGTACAACGCATAAATCTTTTTGGGATCTATATATTCTTTTACAAATTTAAAAATACTTTCTTCAATATTTCTTTGGGGTAAAGTAACATAAAATCTATTATTATCGAATATTTTTTCATTTTTGCATTTAATTTTATTTATTTCTCCACCTGTTAATATAATTTGATTTTTATAAGTATTTAGGGCTTTTTCGGTTATGGGTATACCTAGAATGGGATTTTCTAAAGAGGTATGACAGGTTTCTAAGTCAGAGTCATCTCTTTCGGGATTTTCGAGAGGGGGTCGAACTTGTATGTCCGAAATAATATTTATTTTATTAGTTGATCCATCATTTAGTAAGGAGTCAAGGTCTCCTTCTGAAAGTTGCGGTAAGTCGTCAAAGTTGCGTAGTTCATTATCTATTATTTCATTTATGTCGCCTAAATTAACGTCCATCGATTCCGTTTCGAGAGCATTTAAATCGGAATCTATTTTAATTCTAGAAAGCGCGTCGGCTACTTTATTATTTTTCCCTTTTAAATATTGGATATCATAATCAAATTCTTCGAGCTTAAGTCTCCACCGTACTAGGCGAGAGTTTGGTTCTTTAAGAGAAAATAACCACTGAAGGGGTTTATGATCAGTTAAAATTTGGAATCTGCGACCGAAGAGGTAGGGTCGAAAATATTTGCAACCGTATACAATCGCTAGTAACTCTTTCTCTATGGTTGAATAATTCATTTCGGCTGAATTTAACGTACGTGAGGCGTAACATATAGGATGGTTATCTTGCATGAGAACAGCGCCAACTGCATAATTAGAAGCATCAGTTATTAATTGAAAATTTTTGTTAAAGTCAGGATAAGCTAAAATAGGTTCTGAAGTCAAAAGATTTTTACAAATATTAAAACAGTCTAAGAATTCTTTGTTGTGGATAACTTTCTGATCCTTTTTTAAACACATGGTCATAGGTTTAGTTATAGCTGCAAAGTTTTTAATGAATTTTCTATAGTATCCTAACAAACCTAAGAAAGACTTTATTTCTTTCTGCGTACGAGGGGTAGGAAAATTTTTAATCGCTCTAATCTTTTTTGGATTGGGCTTAACTCCGTCTGGGGTCACTATATGCCCTAAAAATTCAACTTCCTTTCTAAGGAATTCGCATTTATCGATTTGTATTTTTAATTGTGCATCTTTTAATTTTGCAAACACTAATTTTAAGTTTTGAATGTGCTCTTGGAGGCTTGTGCTAAAAATAATTATATCGTCCATATATACCATACAGATTTTGTTTTGTAAATCCTTTAATATTTCATCCATTACCCTTTGGAAGGTGGATGGTGCGTTTTTTAAGCCAAAAGGCATTCTTAAAAATTCGTAGTGTCCATTATTAACACTAAATGCTGTTTTTTCTATGGAGCAGGGGCTCATCTCGATTTGATGAAAACCGCTAGCTAAGTCAAGAGTAGTGAAATATTGTGCTCGTCCTAATTTGTCCAATATTTCGGTAATATTGGGTATCGGATATCGATCACTAATGGTTTTATCATTAAGTTTCCTATAATCTATAACACAGCGAAATTTTTGTTGATTGGAAGAATCGAGTTTCTTCTTTACTATCCAAAGTGGGGAGCCCCAGGGACTATTACTGGCTCTAATAATTCCGTCGTCTAACATTTTGTCAATTTGCTTTTTAATTTCTTCCTTGTGAACATAAGGGTATCTGTACGACTTTACATGTACAGGTTCCTCGTCGGTTGTTTTAATAACATGTTTTACTTTTGACGTAAATGTAAGTGGGTCACCGGGTTTCAAAAATATATCTTTATATCGCGAACATAATTTAATAATTTCGGATTTTTCTTCCGCGTTCATATGATCCGTTCTAATAAGATTTTGAATTTGCATTTTATCTATTTTATAATTATTTTGTCTATTAGAAAATTCAAATTTATAACATTGATAAACGTTAGAATCGTATGGATAAGCGTTTATGGGTTTTAATAAAGTTATAGATAAATTTTTATTAGTTTCATTGACAAATTCTACTAAAGCTAAACCATCATTTGCTACAGTTAGCATTTCTGGTACATACATATCACCTAAAATTATCTTATCAATTAATATTTCACCGTTCGGTACGGTCACAGGGACTTCTTTTCTAATCTTCTCATAAGGGCCAACAGATATTTCAAACTTTATGTCTGATGGTTTTCTAAATTTAATAGGGATTATTGTGTCTCTGCTAACGAGACATTTATTATTAAAATCAATGTTAAACTTCATGGATAATAGGTCATTAACACCGACCAAGCCATCATAAAACTCATGAAAATCATATAATATGTAGTGCAGTATATTGTTTCGATTAAATTCTTGGAACGCCGGTATGGCTGCTTGGTATTTGATATTTTTCGTGCCAAGAGACGTAGAAATTGAAACGTTTGAAGAATATATGCAATCTGAATAAAATTGTTCAGCAATACTGGGTTTTAAGATTGATTTCGTACTACCAGTATCAATTAATAATTTTAATGGGGGATTAGAAATAGTGATGTAAGGTAAAGGGTTATTAGAGGTTAAATTTAATTCGATTAAGTTATTTGGTTTTCTGAGGTGGTTTCCTGAAAATTCTGAGGAAAATAATCTAAATCTACTTGCTCACCGGAATAGATATCTGCGTCGACGTCGCTATGCGTCTGTCCGCAATCATTATTATATAATTCTTCAACTATAATATTCGGCTTTTGCCCATTATTTTGAAAATAGTTTCTATTAACATTATTTGTTCTTCTGTTGAACGTTGAAGGGAATCTAGAATTTGTGGAAATATTCATCGGTTCCGGCTTTGGGGCGCGATGTTGGGGAGTTCGATTTGGTCTGAAAACATTCGTATTTCGGGAAGGTCCAAAGACTTCAGAGTTAGTTGGGAGTCTTTTAGGGGGTAGCTGTTGAGGCTGTACATTAATAGGTTGGCGAGGCCATTGGAAATTTTGAGGATAATTATTATTTGTACTAAAATTTGGATTTTGGGGAATAGAAGAATTTGTTTGAAAATATTGATTATTCATGGGATTATAAAATTGCCTGTTTGGATTAGGGAAATTCTGATTTCTGAAATTGCCTTTATTTTGGTGCGACTTATTGTCATTATTACTTGAATAAAATTTCTCGAAATTCTCAAATTCATTTACATAAGCTATGGCGTGTTCTAAAGAAGCTGGTGCTTTTAAATGCATATTATTTTTTAATGTGCCGGTACAACCCGTAATAAAAGTATTTAGTGCTGTATTTTCGCAAAATTGTATGAAAACAGCTTTTTGATTTACATCAAGATTAGTATCATTGTTAATTCTTTGTACTATATTACTTACTAACAATTGTAATCAATTTCCAAATTCTATTAAATTTTCATTTCTTTGTGGCCTATTTCTAGTAAGTTCTTGTGTTAAGGATTGTAAATTACGTTTATCAGAAAAACATTGTATAAGCGCGGCTTTTAAAAGTGCCCAATTATTTAATTCTACCCTATTTCCTACCATAAGCTCAGCTTTTCCTATAAGTTTTCCTTGAATACATTCAAAAATGTGATCATTTAATTCTTGGTCATTATATGCTCTATATGTAGTAATTAAGTTATCGCAAAGATAAATAAATTTATTTAAAGTATTAGTATCTCCATCATAAGGTCTAATATTTGAAATTTTTGACTTAAATAGTTCCCAATTGATGGGACGATTAGCTTGAACAGTTTGGTTAGTTGCCATTTTAATATTTTTATTATCTTTATTCTTCCTACCTTTAAAGTTAATCTTTAGATTCTTAAGAGATTCTACCAAGGAATCAGCGTCAATCATAAAATGGAAATATCGTCTAATAAACAATGTCTTAACAAGCTATCTTCCGAATTTATGAAAAATAAATAAGGAAGGCAAGAAGGAACTTGGCACTCACCTCGATAGTCTTTGCCAACTACTTCTCCAAATTCGTCCACCCAAATGAAGGACTGCTGTCACTGAAGGGCTGCTTTCCAATGGGGGCTGCTTTCCACTAAACGGAATGTTCTTTGGATTTGCACTTAAGGCGTTGAAACACCAAAGTCCCGAAAAAGTCTGCTTTCCGATAGATACGAAATTCACAGTTTCGCGACTCGCACAAATCCTACTGACTGCGCCAAATTTAAATTTCGAAAAATGAAATTTGTTTTTAAAAAACTATTTTTTATTTCTAATCTACAATCTTAATACATCTAAACTTAACAAGACCAAGAATAATAATGAATTTTACAATGTGAATTAACAATGAAACAATCCGACAACTTCTGGGGAAACTGCAGAGTAAGCCGCAGGTGTTGGTTGTGATTCTGCCAGGTCCGGACTTTCGTACCATGTAACTAAATTACTAATTTTATTCATTTTGATTTTATTTTCACATATGACAAATAAATAAAGAATACCAACATAGCATATTAGACAGCTTATGCAGATTGTTCAAAACTATAATCATCAAAAAATATATCAAACGTGAAACCTTTCGATCGTGACCTATGAAATCGAAGGACCAACATAATGAAACAGTGATAATAATTGGTGTCATGCGAAGGTAAGTCAGCTACAAGTGAAAAAAGTTAGACATGTTTAAAAAGACAAAATAATTTCCGTTACATGTTAAACCTCACCAAGATGTTCGAATATTACTGGCAATCTATTTCTCAAAACATGCTAACATCTGTATTACCAACTTAACAGATCTTTAACAGAATAGAAAAAGAAACGATGACATATTTAGAATGAAAATAAAATTGTTATAATTCTGTACATTCGGACGAGTAGACACATTACATTTTAAGAACTGGGTGTAAAGTACAATGAACCCCATTACCGAGATAGTAATTACTCAATACTTGAAATAAATTACGTGTTTAATCCATATTTAACGAATATAATACTTCTTTAACAGACTTAAATCATAATTATGTAATTGTAGACTTACCTTTAGTGTTGTCGCCGGTAAAATTAAGATATCTGGACAATCTCCTGGCCAACAAACTCTTTCCTCTTCCCGGCAATCCGACCATGGCCACCAACAAAGGTCCAAACTGCCTCAGCAGCTTCGACTTGGGCGCCTGGGCACCTGCACGATAAAAACGATTTTTTATATCCATAATGGAATTAAGTTCACTACATGAGAGATTCAACTAGACTGAATTGGAATGATGCAAAAGCTACGTATATATCGTACATTCGCGTTTAATATTTGCGATAAGTGTTATCGCACGATTTAAATGTGTTTTTGTACAAATATTTTGATGATGTTTATCTTTTGTTCAAAAAAGTACCTATTTGCTTTTAGCGAAATACATTTTTTAACGTTGCGATTTGAATATAAAGAAAATATATATCTATACACAATGCCCAATTAAATTAAGAGGATCACTTTTAAATCTCTGGTCAAAGAAAGTATTTTTTCTTTGTTTTCTATAATAAAATGACAAATGACGTTATAGTTAGAGCGCTCGTCGGCAAAAAAAATTATGATAGATCAATTGGGCCGAGTCTGACACGGTTACCCTCTGCGACTTTTTTTGGTTCTGGGACATTTTTCCTCTCATTTTCCCCAAACATCTCTATTTTACGACATACCGAAAATTTATATAATTATTTATACAATATATAATTATTTATAAAAATTCTTAGATAACCAGCTAATTTTTTCAGGATACTTTGTAACCGTTTAAAAGTTTCAAATTATTTTCCAAAGTTTCAAAAATTTATTATGATTTCTAGTAAATATTCAAATTATTGTTGCTCACGCCATCTATCCACCGAGTGCGGAAGCGCCTCAATTACCTCAAGGATCCAACTGCATTTCATAATAGTCCCGACTTTGGCCCCAAAAGCGAGGGTTACCGAGCTCTGCTAACCGCGTTATTCATCTTTCCTTTCTCTCTTTGAACGTCCAGCATACAGGACGAAATATTGTTTGAGTGGTCTCTTGACGAAGTAAGCCGAAAAATTCCTTTTTTCTTTTATATTTCAAATAAATATTTATTTTAGACCTTTACCAGGAGCACAAATAGTTGCCAGAACTAAATCTAAATAACTATGAATCTAAATAGATCTAATAGAATCTAAATAGCTCTGAATTTATGGTATATGTTCTGAAACCAGAGTGTATAGTTAGTTATAGTTAGTTATATTTTAGTTTGCTCTGATCAGCATGAATCGATTGACCACTTGAAAGACATTTGTCGGGTTATTGCCGATATACGGCGACAAATATTGGAAAGTGATCGAAAATTGGACCTCCAGATTAGACTACCAGATCAGAGCCAGCCATGACGGTCATATACCAGAAATCATATTTAAATTATAATGCTAAAAGATTACTTTTCGAATAAGGGCAATTTCGTGTCAATTCATAAAAATCATCTTTGTTTTATTCCATTTCAAAGTGCTATACCTCTAAAAAAACACCCTTTATTACTTTTCATTAATCATTTCACCATCCAAAGTTTTATTTGTAGTAACTGAAATATTTTAGTTATTTTATTTGTGGTTGTATAAGTTTTGAGCAGTGTATTTAGCGCTAATTGTTAGCCGCGCTGTTTATCTATGTTAATAGTGAGTACTAAAAATTATTCAACATGAACTTTAATAACAATTTTCTATTTTCAAAAAGTTGTTTGTGGTGCGTTTTATAAACAAACTTACATTTTACTTTCCAAATTATGAATTAAAATAAACAGATAGCTGGCTTCTATAAACATAACATATACTAGACATAATTTCGTATATTGATATTTAAGGGGCGTCCAAATTTCATATTATACAGAGTGTGCCACTGAAAACACTTTGATCTTCAGTAATGTTTATTTTTGTGAGTATGCTTAAACGTATCACTTTTTATTCGTATATTATTCACAGGTTATGGCCGCCGTGCAAAATCTTAAAAACGAGTTATTAATATTTATCTTAATATAAAGGACTATTCATAATTTTCTGAATTGCAATTGATTATTTTCAGAAATTACTAAATGATATGTGACTTTTGCTTAAAAAATAAGTATTAATGGCTAAAATTATTTGCGAGTAGGAAAATTTTAAATACCGCGCTCAATGGCTCACTGTTCCACTGCGCATGACTTACGATTCAACCAGTTAAGAATGGTCGCTTCGTTTAGTCCCTTCAGCTTTGTAGTTGGAAAACGTGTAGTATAATAACGTGTTTATTATCGAATTCTTTATTATTTATTTTCTGTCATCTGATAGTCGCTTTCATTAAATTTTGTATCAATATTTATCAGTGATGGATTGCTCTGTACAGTGGCAATTAAAATTGTGTTAAATACTGGATACTTTTCAATAGAGGAAGTTTTTTCTTATTTACCGCTAACTTGATTTTGATTCAATTCTAGATTAGTGGCTAGAATACTCTTTTGAAGAAAATTGTGGGGTATCTGTGGACTCTTTCGATGAATGTTGTGATACAACAGCATTTTTTATTTTTTTTAATATCATCTTTAAGGTGAATACCACAATTAACACAGAGCATTTTCTCCAGGAAATAAAGAGTACGGTTCAAGAATTTTAAAGCATTTAAATAATTCCAGAAAAATTTCTTGCAAATTTGTACTTATCTTTTTTTTTGGTAAAAATAAGTCGATAAATCGATTAAACAGTTACAAATTTTAGGTGATATCCATTGTATGTTTTAATTGTTTTTGCAAATTAAAGATTGTACATGCCAAACGATTAATTACATACAACACAAAACAAACACTTTTTTTATCATTAAGTAATGAAACATCAGAGATAACTTCAATAAAAAAACTAATAAACGCCGTTAAGTACAAGTAAAATTCAGCGTAACACAAATATTGTTTCCCTAATTTATATTATTGCAACGTGCTAGAATGTTGTACAAATATTTGGTCTATTTTTAAGATTATTAATTTACACGGCAATATTTATATTAATCTATAATTAGATGTTGTCAAAATTAGTACATTTATATTCGGTACACAGTTAAAAAATAGTAATTACCGTTGTATACATGTAAATTAATTGATCAAATACACTGCTGGACAAAAAACCCATATTTATTAGTAGGTATAGTTCTCCTTGCAGCTTTTTTCTCTGTACCCCATTTATTTCTAATACATTTAGTAGACAGCGATAAAAGAACCATATGTCCGGGATGATTTCCCAAAGAAAACCAACATCTTGCATCACCCAAAAACCATAAAATTTACGCATAAATTATTACTTTCAAAAATTTCGTTGATTAAGGCTGTTTTAGCAGTTCAAGCCAACTGCGATTTGAAATGGGCGTATCACTTACTTTTCTACACTGCTTACGCGAGACCATCTTTACTCAGTGCCGCCGGCCGACGGGTAGTTTAATGACAACAAATACATTATTCTCCATTCAAATTAGTTTTAACACGAACTAACTGACCGTACGTTCATGAGATTTGACGTCACGAAGGCGATAACGATGAAACTAAGCCCAATGATGAGTAACACGTTTCACTATTAGATTTCAGTATTTTTTAGCAATTTTCTTTAAAGTTGGAACACGCTTTTCTCGATTATTACTGGACACAGAAAGGTGAAACAAAAATCAACGATTACAGAAAAAAAAACTCTTTCGAGTGATGGGCGTAAAAAGTTTGGTTATAATAGAACGTTAAACAGTATATTCCAATTTTTCAACAGAAGTTTCAAAAAAATAAAAAAAGTAAAACCATCAGTTTAAAGGCAACATAATTTAGAATAACGTGTCCAAATTTCAAGACATTTTGTCAGTAAATAACAGAGAAAACACTGTCCCTAGGTTTTGATGCACCGATAAAACAGCCTTAAACATTTGAAAAGAATGCTTATACAGGTACAAGTTGACGATATGTCATTAACAAGTTTTATTTATTTTGATGTGTGGCGAGTTCTTGTGCATTTAACCAATTTATTAATTGTACTTATTATACACTCAGATGCAAAAAACCGCAACGGAGAAAATTTTGGTCAAATTCAAAGTATTTCAGTTTTTTTATTTTTAGCCCTATTTTGATGATTTTTTTAGCAAACTGTGTAAACATTTATAAATTTTAATTACGGGTTTAATCGAAAGGTGGTTTTTTATCCTAA
Organism: Diabrotica undecimpunctata; assembly: GCF_040954645.1. Lineage (NCBI taxonomy): Eukaryota > Metazoa > Arthropoda > Insecta > Coleoptera > Chrysomelidae > Diabrotica > Diabrotica undecimpunctata. Next base: position 28,858,495 of record NC_092810.1, read on the forward strand.
CTTTGAAACATTCTGTGGAATAATTCCGTTAGCGGATTTTCGTAAAACCTTCTTTTTCGGTTGCAACCATGTCTTCTAAGTATTATGTTTTTTGTTTCATGTGAAAATATGGATTGGTTCATTTTTAGGAGCGAAATGACTTTGCCACCCACAATTTACGACTTTTCCTATTATTACCATTATCTTTTGTATTAATTTGTAATACGAAGATGGGGGCTTTGGTGACTGGTATCGAAGGAATGTCATATCGACATCCCAGAAGCACTGTATTTAAATAATGATCAAAAGCAACGACATGATATTGGTTTTAATGAACAATGATAACAATAACAAAACATAAAAAACAACTTAAATGTAACTTAACCTAAGTACGCAAATAACAAAGAAAAACTACTAAAAAATAACTTAATACTTTGTATTGCCTCTCCTAGCTTCTAGAACTGCCTGTACACGTCGGCTCATGCTGTCTATGAGGTTGCGACTATGATCTTGCTGGATGTTTTGCCATTCCTCTTCTAAAGCCAAGCGAAGTTCGTTAATTGAGGCTGGTGCAACTTCGCTCTAATATGTCTACCAAGCATGTCCCAAATGTGCTCTATTGGGTTCAGATCCGGCGAACACGCTGGCCAGTTTATTTTATTAATACCAACTTCCTCTAAATATTGCGTGACACACATTGCAGAGTGGGGTGGCGCATTATCTTGCATTAATAAAAAATCATCGCAGATATCTCTTGAAGCTGATTTTTTGTTTGCACCGCTGTTAAATGACGATCTCGTAAAGCGTTGAATCGTATAAAACGATCATCTAAAGTGGTAGTTTTGCGCTTCCTGCCACTTCCCGCTTTACGCTTGTTTGTTCTAGTTCGTATAAAACGTTTTACTACCCTTGAGTTGGTAAAGCGATGAGTGTGTAGTATTCTAGCCACATATTCATAATTTCGCCCATCTTCAACTAGAGCAACGGCTTTTGCACAATCTTCGACACTAAGAACCATGATCAATCATAGGTAAACAAAATGTAAGTATCAATATGACATAATGATAACAGTCACCAAAACCATCTCATAACTCCAAAATAATCATAATTAAAAAAGACCTAAATTGTGGGTGGCAAATTCATTTGGATCTAAAAAATGAACCAAGGCATATTTTGACATAAAACAAAAAACACAACGCTTAGGAAACATCGTTGCAACCGATAAAAAACCCTAAAAATAAAAAAATTTAAATACTTTGGACCAAAATTTTCTCCGTTGCCTTTTTTTTGCATCTGAGTGTAAAATGAACAACCAGAGATGAGAAATAGGACATCTTATATCCGAGGAAAGTGCTTCTGCACTTTCCTCGGATCTCCTCCCAAATTCTAATAGAGTAATGGTTGACTTAAGTAAACGCAGCTCATTATACATATTCTGCACTACATGTTACCTAACTTTTACAATACTCTGAAAAATGTATTATATTTCTGCAAAATTTCGGAATGTGTATAATTCGTAGAATAATTTTAACATATGTTTTCAATACAGATTTAAGTCCTCTACAAATATGTAGTTTCTCATGACTTTGATGTAAAATAATTAGAGAAGCAGACATTCAACAGTTTAGAATTTCCCATTGAGTTTTCTATGGCCTGTATGACGATTCACCGCTCGATATAAGTGTCATAGATTTAAGAACAGACGGCTAAAAGCTACTATGAGGTAGGAAAATAAATATCGATACACAAAAGAAGATTATGATGCAATTGTAGTGTCTTTTTTAGCTGTAAATAAAACTTTTGAAACTACTCTTTATTTCCACTTCATTTCCTTTACTAAATATTTTCTGTTTCAACACGTTTATAATAATTTACAACTTCTAAACAAAATTGAGGTCAACCAGTACCTTATATAATATCAAAACTTATCGTAAACATAGATTAATCAAATAAGAAAATCAAAATATCATTTTATTTAATTTTTTATTTGTATTATGTTTTGCAAACAATGTTCTATTTTAGTTTTGTTGTAATAAAATTAATTACTGCAATCACGGTTGTTGATAATCTTCTACACGTGAATATCTTTAATGATATGCTTGAAAATAAATCCAAAGCAAATACAACTTGAAGGAGTATTCGTTCAATTTGTACAAAAATGTTTTTCTATCAATCTTTTCGGTCAAAAAATAAAACTACAGTTAAGGATAAATTTCTAGTTATCCCAATATTTTGTCAACTGGTATTGATTGAATATGGAGAATATTTAAACAATATTAAACATCTACTATAATCAGGGAGGACAGCAGATGGAAAAATACGACTCCAACTACACAACAGTGAAGAAATTAAATAAAAATATCCACCGGTCAATCCTAAAAGACGTAAGAGAAAACAATACTACAAGAGAAATAACTAAAATAATCCAAGAAAACAAAAGTTTAAAAGGTGTGAGGCGAAATACGAATAGCATAGGCAACAAAAATATGTACACAAAAAGAAACAAAGATGGAAACATTACTATGGATAGAACCAAAATCCTTGAGGATTTCGAATCCTTTTATCGCGAAATGTATGAGAGCACTGACGAAAGGCAAGATCAGCCCATGCCCAAAATCACAAACCAGGGATCAGAATTAATGCCAGAAATAGCACCATACGAAGTCAAAATAGCACTTTTAGAAATGAAAAATAACAAATCCCGTGGCGATGACGAAGTAGTGATCGAGGCGATCAAACTAGGTGGAAATAAAATTATCCAGGCTTTGGCCAATGCTTTCACCGAATGCATCTACCAAGTAAAAACTCCTTCCCAATGGAACAGTGCAGTCTTTGGTTTATTATACAAGCAAGGAGACATAAGAGATCTAAAAATCTAGGTCCTATCAGTTTGCTCTCTTAGAAATTAGACTTCTATCAGCCTAGAGTACAAAGCTGGATTTAGATTGGGATACAACACTAACGACCACTTACTAGTGATAAAAAATTGGCACTCATATTAGTGAACTACGAGAAAGCATTCGATACCATAAGTCTGCAAAAAATGTTAAACGCATTGACCGAATGCCAAATAGACCATCGGTACACTAACATCTTCTTCTTTTCCTTTAACCTGTATTTTTCCACTGCTGGACATAGGCCTTTTCCATTTGCTTCCATTAATTTCTACTCTTGGCAATTCTCATCCACTGCTTGCCCGCGACTTGTTTGATATCATCTGCCCACCTCTTCTGTGGTCTGCCTACTCCTCGCCTGTTCTCTCTTGGTCTCCAGTTTGTTAATCTCTGTGTTTATTTTTCGGGATTATCTCGGGCAACATGTCCGACCCATTGCCACTTGAGCCTTGCTATACATTCTGCGTAATCTTTGTTCTTTCACGAATGTCGATATTTCGAATCCTGTCTCTCAAACTAATCCCTAGTATGGCCCTCTCCATCGCTCTTTGTGTTGTACAGAGCTGCTCTAAGGCTGCACTAACATAATTAAATATATCTACCAAATTACCACAGCTAGCGTAAAACTATCTGAACAAGAATCAAATACATTTTGATAAATAAAACTTTATCAATTGAAGGAGACTATTTCAAGAGTCTCATTTCTTAGCTTGTCATTTCCTAGCCTGTCATTTAAAAAAATAAAGGACGGTATTTTTGATGCTCCACAAATTCATAGCTTCAAGCATGGCATCGCACATATCATTCCAACAGAGAATTTTAACGCCATAGGAAAGATAACATTTAACGGATCAAAAGTGAACGTCAAGGTGTACGCTGTTAAAAGAATATTTAGACCAAATAGGATCAAAAGGAAAGCCCTACCATACAAAGCAGTAGTTAAAGGACTGCTACGACGTTTGGCTTTTTTGTTTTGCGTATAGCCGCTTACAGGGCGCCACCAATAAAACCTTCCAACTCAAATGTAACCTTAATCTTTTGTTGACATAAATCGAGAGTTTCATTGCTATACACCAAGTCGAGTAGATACAGTGAATTTTTAAAATTAGCAAGTCGGTCGAAAAATGGATCTTAGCCGAGAACGTTTTCGAGCAATAATTTTTTTCAATTTTCGGAGAGGATTATCCAAACAGAAATGTCTCGCTGAAATTGCTTCTGTGTTTGGGAATCGAGCATCACACCAGTCACCTATTTCCCGCTGGTATTGCGAATTTTAACGTGGTTGCTCCAGTCTCAGCGAGGAATCCAGGCCAGGTCCAACCAAAACAGCAGTCACACAGCAAAACATTGATGCGGTTCGTCAGCTAATTAAGGATGACTGCCCTGTAACATAACTCGGAAGATCGAGGCATCTTTGGGCATTTCAAAGACCTTAAAGCATCGGAACGGTTCAACAAAGGAAGCTCAAAAAACGTTTACAGCATTGTTAGTGGTGATGAATCTTGGATTTACTCCTACGAACTCAGCTAATCCGCTGTGTGGGTGTTTCACGATGAGGAAAAACCAACAACAGTGATCCGTTCTCGTAGTGTGTCAAAGAAAATGGTTGCAACTTTTGTGTCAATAGGTATCTGGTCATGTGGCAACAATTGCTTTAGAAGATTTAAGAACGGTTACTTCTGATTGGTAAGTATCCTATATAACCGTTTGTTTACCAGAAGTAACCGCAAAACTCCGACAAAACAACACACAACAGCGAATCATCCTACATCAGGACAATGCAAGTGCTCACACTGCCAAAAAGACAATAAAGTTTTAGGAGTTTCAAAACATCGAATTGTTAAACCATTTACTGTATAGCCCCGGCTTAAGTCCCAACGACTTTGCTTCACGTTCCCAAAGATCAAGAATTCAATGCGTGGGCAGCGATTCCAGTCGCCAGAAGAGCGATGGATGCCTTTAAAACAGCGATTTTGCAGGTGTCAGTGACTGGAATAACTGTTTTACCAATTGGTTGAACGTATATACAAGTGTATCGATCTTGGTGGGACATATTTTGGAAAGCAAGAAAGAATTTTAAGTCTATATATTTTTTGTCTTTATCGTCTTTACATATGTAAAACTAAAACGACAATCCTTGTACAACGTAAAGAGAGAGATACATAGTGGTGGCAACTTTCTGCTATCCAAACTAGGTGGCGCAGCTCAGCGCGACTTTGGCGAAAAATCCCGTCTTTCTCTCTCTCAGTCTGTCTCCAGTCTTACCACTAACAGACTGAATGCCCAACAAAGAAGTCCAACTAGATCTAAACATGTCGTAATATGAGCTAAGACAGACTTTTAGACAGAACAAACAAACAATCATACCTTCAAAAATTCCTAGACCTTTATTTGCCTTGAAATTCTTTATAATAAGTAAAATTTGAGCGTGGAAAAGTTTATACGACGTTTTTAATTAGATATTCATTACAGGAAAATCTGAAACTAGCTCAATGTTGATAAAGTGTTAAAAACCACTTAATGTTACTGGTTTTCCATTTTATTCATGAACTTCCTGTTACGTTTAGCGGTCAAACTTCTGGTCATTAACTGTAATCACTAAATCACTTTTTGTATGTACTGGTACTGAAAATTCCACTATTTAAATAAGTGGAACCTACTGTAATTATTATATTTTTTTGAAATTAACCATAAATTTAATGAAAAATATTGTATATAATTTTTGTAAGTAGAAATAATTTAGTTTTGTGTAATAATATAACAAAATTATTCTTATTCAATAAATAAACGTAAATCAAAACAATTTTCAATAAATGTAACAGTTTTTGGATTAATAACAGTATTGTAAGCCAAGAAGTTTTTAGTAAAACATTCATAACTGTCGATTGTGACGAGCAATTATCAATAAGTAAAAGTCCACTTGTGGACACGTCCCCAGGTAGTGGATAGGAGAACACCAAAACCGGCCCTATGACCGGCGGGTAGGTGGGAAATAAAATATTGCCCGCGAACCAAAACAGACAAAGGTATGGCAACCCTAACAGAAGAGTGCCTGGCTCTCCAGGTTGGGGGTTGGACTTAGGGCTAACAACTTTATCCTGTAAAAAAAACATTGTTACGGGATCCACATCTAAATGAAACCGGACGACGGCAAATGACAACGATTTAAAAATATTCACTTGGAACGTGCAAACACTTTATGAACCTGTATATCTTAAAAAATTAATAGACATACCAACTCAATATAAAGCACACATTCCTGCTGTGCAAGAAGTAAGATTAACTGGCCAAGGAATTATACAAAAGAGACAATGTGATATTTATTACAGCTGTCACAAGACCAATCATGAATTCGGGACCGCAACCAATCATTGTTAACAAAAAAGCAAAACATCTTATCATAGACTTCAAACCAATAAGCCCACGAATCTGTTATCTAGAGTAAGGGGTAAGATTTTTAACATCAGTATAATAAATGTACACCCGTTTACAGAAGACAAAGAAGAGGATATCAAAGATCAATTCTATGACGAAGTAAAGACCATCTACGACAGATGCCCCAGAAATGACATCAAGATCATAAGTGGCGACCTTAATGCAAAAATAGGGAAAGAAAAGATATATAGTCCATACATCGGAAAATACAGTGCTCATGATATCACCAACGATAATGAAAATAGAATTAGGACTTGCAGCTTCCAAGAGCGTTGGAAGTATCTGCTTCCTTCACAAGAATATTCATGAAGTAACATGGACTTTGCCTGATAAAACAACAAAAAATCAAATAGATCATATCCTAATAGAAACCAGGAACTTCTCTAATTTAATGGATGTAAGTACTTATCGTGGAGCTAATATAGATTCAGACCACTTCTTGGTAGGCGCAAAAATACGAACAAGAATTTCAAACGCAAAAAAAGAAAAGGACAAAAAAAGCACTCGCTATAATTTAAAACTCTTGAAAGAGTCACGTACACTAGAAAGGTATCAAAATTACCTTGAAAATGAAAACACAATACATAAGAATTTAACAGCTAGTGAGCACTGGGATATATGTAGAAGAACAAAAGATGCAGATGACGTCCTAGGACCAGAAGAACCCACTCCACGCAACGGTTGGTTCGATGATGTATGTTAAGATATCACTAAAAGAAAACATTATGCATATATATTGTACTTATGCAATAAAGAACACGGGATAAGGAGCAAACGTACAAAGAACTCAAGAAGGAGAAAAAACGCGATCATAGAAGAAAAAAAACGGATCTTGGAAAACCAGATTATGCAAGAGTTTCAATTACTAAAGGGAAAAAATGAAACTAGAAAGTTCTATAACATCCTAAATAAGACAAGAAAAGAATTCAAACCACGGCTGACGATGGGTAGGGACAAAAATTGACATATAGTTAGTATCAGTGACGCAGTACAAAGTAGATGGGTTGGGCACTTTAAAGAACTACTTGGTACCGAAGTGGAAAATGATGCGTTACCCCAAAGGCCAAAAAAATAACACCCACGTAGAACCTCCTTTAATATTAGCTTTTGCTTATCTGTAATGAATCCTCTTTCACTACTGCTAAAAACAATTTCTGCGGTCAGGTAAATGAAAATTACTAAGTTCTCGGGAAGAACCGCATTGAGAATTTAAAACTCGACGTTTTGGCATCCATTTTGGAGCCATTATCAAAAGGGATGTGGTTCCTTTTGAGTTCGGGGTCTCAATCTGCCTACTCCCATCACTCGTGACGTACCAGTATCGCATTCTGTATAAATACAAGAACCGTCAAACGGCACTGAGGCCACAATCTGCCTTCTAATCAGTGTCGAGTGACTCCACATTGAGAACAATCAACATAATCATAGCAGGCTTCCTTACTAGACATAGTGCAGGGCACACCTAAATACAATGAGGTTGTATCATGGAGACAAGCTGTAGACTAAGTAGAATGGAACCTTAAACGGTCTAGGCACTGCAAGGCATTACAAAGCATATAACCGTCCACTAGACCTAAACAAGTTGATACAAGGTTCCCGAATTCTGGAATGAATATCATGAACAGCCAATTGGCTGAGGTAGAGGTGCAAAATATTGCATATCATGTATGAATACCACGAACGGTCAACTAGGTATACTGTAGTCGAATAGAGAAGCCTACGTAATACACACACGCACACACACTTAGGTACTACAAGTTAGTTTTCCTATTCGGAGTGAAAATGGTGCCTGGCAAATTGGTTCAAACGAAAAATAACTTTGAAGTGAACTGAAAAGATTTATTGGTTGAGAAACCAAAAATTTATTTAAAGGATAAAAATGTATTTGCATCTAACGCATGTCCCTACAGTTTTCGGAAAAAATAAATATGTATTTTCTAACTGTAAATTAGGTTTATTTTAATAACTAAATACAGGAAATTAAGTCTACATATTTAATGTTTATAATGTATTTTTAAAGAACAGAAAGAGGTCTGTGATCTTCGATGGCACGTAAATTTGATCTTGCATGTGCACGAAGCGTTTGGACCTAAGTCGACCTCACGAAATTTTTTCAAAATTTTTCGCCTTAGCTGATCTTTATTTTGGGCTTTGAAAACTGACATTGTTTATATCACAGACCACTATATTGTTATATCACTTTATATCATAGAGGTAGGTGATTTGTGCTTTATATCGTTTAAGTTGTTTACTAACTTTGGTTTCCAATGGCAACTAGATCCAATGCTTCCTACCAATAATACTTTCAAATCTAAAATTTTCAGAAAACTATAGGGACATACGTTATTTTACAGCAGGTTAAAATTTTTAGACTAGTTTGTACATTTTGCATTCCAAAAATAGCTACGGTAACGTTAGTTTCTAGTGAGCTTTAAAAAATAATATGTATAAATAAACTACACACTTACAACTTCTGTTAGGTTATCATTAAAGTAATAAAACTAAAAAACTTGGTAAATATAAACAAAAATTAAGTACTACGTATTTATATGATTTCTGCGAAATACGTCACAGGTTAGAGTTTATCGTCAAAATTTGTAGTTTTTATTTTTTGGAACTTTGTTCCATAAACTTGATAAGAGCAAGGAACACTTTATCTATTGCACGAAAGTTAACAGTTTAGCGCTACAGAAAGTTTAAAATGGAAAAGGAAAGAACAACAGAAGCAAATGTTGACTTCAATCATGTCAATTCATGCATAATCAAATGTTACTCATATCACTACTTGATCCACAGCTAGTGAAATTGGATAAGAGCGTAACCTTGCCGCCTGATTAACCCAAAATCTTTCTACCTTTTATTAGAGGTGTCATTGACAAGATCAGTAGAACTCTTAACCCTCTAAACATCAAAACCATCTTCACTACTCCCTCCAAGTTGTCCAATCTCGTCAGAGCTGTAAAAGACCAAATCCCCAATGAAGACCATGGTGTCTACGAGATACCCACGAACATACATGGGACGAAATCATAAACAACATGAGATTTGCAGATGACACGGTAATTATGGCTGAGAGTATAGAAGAACTACAAACTTTACTAGATGCAATAAATAGTGAATGCATTCAAATGGGACTTGACATCAACACAGATAAGACCAAATTTATGATAGTATCAAGGAGTCCAATAAATAATGAACAACTAACTCTTGGTGGACAGCAAATAGAGAGAGTGACAAAATATAAATATCTGGGAGCTTACATCAACACAGAATTAGATCCAGACCAAGAGATCCGGGTACGAATAGAAATGGCAAGGGCAGCGTTCTTAAAATTCAAGCAATTGTTCTGTGACAAAAATCTGAATACTGCGCTGAGACTGAGGTTTGTTGAATGTTACGACTGGTCGCAACTATTGTACGGGGTAGAAACATGGACACTAAAAGCGCAAATAGTTAATAAGATTGAAGCCTTTGAACTTTGGATATACCGGAGAATGTTGAGAATTCCATGGACTGCCAGGGTCACCAATGAGGAAGTGCTGAGAAGGATGGGCCGAGACAAAAAATTGTTGAGAACAATAAAAGTACGCAAGACTGCATACCTTGGACACATACTGAGAAATAATAAATATAGTCTTCTACAGGTCATCATGCAGGGTAGAGTCGATGGCAAAAAGGAAAGAAAGAGGAAGTCATGGCTGCGAAATATTCGAGACTGGACAAACATGACTAGATGAATTATTCCACGTTGCAAAAGACAGAGAAGCTTTTAAAAATGTGGTCGCCAACCTCCGTTAATGGGGACGGCATAGGAAGAAGAATACATGGGGCAGACAAACCGACGAATCCCCAACCTTATTTACGAAAACTGTATCTGTAAAACATTCCGATACTACTTCAGCCCTAGCCCAACTCATATTCAGACAGGTCACAAAATAGATTTTGAAAAAGTAAACGCTCTTTAAAATCGAGAATTATTCGTGAAGCCATCGAAATTGAAAAACGCCCTAACAGCTTAAATACGCGCGATGACGCTAAGAGAGTGTCGGCAACATGGCGACAGCTGCTTCAGAGATCTCCACGCCAACCTATCCCTCTCAAACCGTTTTCGCGCGTACCGTTCATGCGTATACTGAGGGTACAAAAGAAACTAGACAGGGTAAGACCGGTCGTCATCATCTTTCCTTCAGATCTTTCAAACGCCAATGAACTGAACATGTGGAACTATTCATAGTCATTAAATAAAATGTTAATTCAACACAGAGGAAAATAGCCCACGCTTTTACAATAACAATTATATATGTTTGTTTTTGTACAATTTTTTAATGTTTTATATGTTTGTAATTTTATATAATATATAATAATATTACTTGATTCATTTTTAGGTTCAATACCTGAGTCGTGGACGATTACTTGTTGGTATGGCAACAAATGCTGGGGATTGCGAGCAGGAAATCTCTTCACCGTCGTTATTGTCACTGGAGAACACAAATAATGAACCTGGTGCCCAAATAGAAAACAGTTACGTTGCGAAAGTACAACCACCACCTATACCTTCACCATTTACGAGTCATCAAGTACTTAAATAAATTGACCTAAACAGTGAAACAGCGAATGAGATTGGGAGTTGTACTCTGTAATATATAGAAACAATTATACAGGCTACTCCTTTATATTTTATTCTGATAATTGTTGCGGGCAGCAAAAAAATAAATACGTCCTTACAGCATATGCGTACGCAGTACAGAAAATGAATGTCAAAAGCATAATCCATAAATTTTTGATTCGCGGTCACTCTCAAAACGAGGGTGATAATGTTCACAGCGTCATAGAAAAGCAAGTAAAGCGTTTCGTAAAATCTGGTCCAGTGTATGTCGTACAACAATATATGACATTACTTTAGACGGCTAAAAAGACAGGCAAACCGTATAGCGCGACTGAGATGACTAATGAAAAATTTTACAATCTAAAATTACTTCAAGAAGACTGGGGTAACAATTTTAATGTTAATGAGAAGGAAGGCAAAATAAAATGGCATAACATTAAGGTGTTTCGTATTGAAAACGAACATCCATTTATGTACTTTCTTTTATAAGAACTCTTACGAAGATGAAGATTACCAAAAAGTTTTCGTACCTAGCTTTTGACGAACTGAAAACCAGACTTCGTTATTTGCTAATGGTTTGACACGAGAGTACACAATTAAAATTGTAATCAGTAATAATTGATTTTTAGACTGATTCAAACTAAGTTTAAATAATTTGTTTTTTTAAGTATGTCCTTTTAATTGACTACGAATTACTTAAATATGACTAGATTTTGTGTTCTTTTTTTGGAAGGTTTATTTTGTTAAATCTATAGATTAAGTACAAAATGTTCAAAAATACTGTATTTTGTTATCTGTATCTGAATTTGTTTGATTATAATATAAACGTAATTAAAAACAGTCTTGATTTATTTATTAATATCAAAAACAGCAATTCTCGGTAATTATTAACGTGTAATACAATCTCTTTAGATCCAATGTTAACAAATACCAAGAATCAGTTCCCAAAATTGTTTGTTGACCCAAAGTCCAAAAACTAACGTAAACCGCACAAAAAAATAGTAAATCAAATTGTAGTTACACAAAATGTTTCATAATTAATGTCATAACTAAAAATAATATTTCATTTCGAACATTTTGCTTAGAGCAATACAGTGTTAACTCAAAATTTTTAAATAGCTTCACTGTCAGTATTTTTATTTCACTAAGAGTACAAAGAAACTTCCTTTAATAATTAATTAGACACATATTATGCATTCATTTTTTTTAACCTGCAATAGGAAATCATTAATGAGTTATTCGTTGATTCTGAAAAATCATCTTTTTTGAGTTACGACACTATATTATTTAATTATTGAGAGTAAGTCAAAGAGTTTTCTTTGTCTGGTGGACATAGACTGCATCCTCAAGAATCAATAATTACTATATATATATATATATATATATATATATATATATATATATATATATATATATATATATATATGCTATAAGAATAGCAATGGTCTGTACAAGGTTTTTGTTTTTTTCTAGACCCCTTAGTGATTGTAATATTTTTATCAGACTATTTAAGAAATGAGAGTAATAGGATGATATTTTAAAACAAGGATATAAAAGATTATCGAGCAATTCACTCACGATTACAGTTTCGAAATATAAAGTTAATCGAACTTTGCCCTCCCGCAGCAATTCAGTTAGATCTACTCGCAACACTAATTGGTGTTGCTGTCTTTTTTTTTATCGACTGTATACTCAAATTGAATTTATTGCAAACCCATGACTTTTTAATCTGTAGGAGCTTGTGCCTCATATCACGTTCGGCATTTTTAAATTTAGGAAAATATTGTTTTGCTCAGCCGAAGGTGAAAAGTCAAACAAATTAAAATCTCTTATCAACAGTATGGACTCTACTCCCGTTATTAGTTTCATTAATAATTTTTATATTAAAGGGATAACTTTAATACTGCGTTAGCCTTGGAAAAATTAGAAAACTGTAATTAACAATATTAGACTATTGGAATATTAGACTATTGGAATATACGAACTGACGGTATCTATAGAACCGTTTTTAGCGAACGTTGGTTGTTTTGCTGATAAAAGTTCAAATTTTAATAAAAATGATTAAAATGTATAAAATAATTACACACCTAACAAACCAACATCACTCAAAATGTCCTGGCGGCGACATATAGAGGGCGCCACCAATACCATAGATTTAGAAAGTATTTTCAATACCTGTCAGCTGTCAAAAGTTTCAAAATTTTCAGCGCTTTTGGTCACAGATGAATAAATTCAATGTCGTAGATTTAAAGGGTTGTATGGAACTGTTTATTACAATAGACCACTTTATTACGAACAAAAATCGGCAGTCAATTAGGTCCACAGGCAAGCAAAATAATGGCTTTTTACCTGTTCGTTGTAAATATTGAACTGACGACTAATGTATTTGAATGCCAATAGATCTGAAAGGTTTCGTAGTGTTTAGTGTGAAAAGTGCATTCCGGTTGCACCCATGTTGTTTTATCGTTTCTGTATTGATCTACTTTGTTTATTTCTAATATTATTCCGACAAGTTCCGTCCATTGGTGGCCACAATTCTGGAAACTACAAAAATTTTAGTTTTGTTAGCAGCATTTCTCTTTTTGACAAGACTTTTGTTATTTACAAAATTATCTACAATTTGATTGCATCGTTTTATGCTTCTACGTTATATTTAACCCCTCTAAAAATCTAAAAATAAATCAAACAGCCTTTAGCTATTAGTAGATACAGGTATTTAAAAAATATGGCACAATGGTTATTATAAAGAGAATTAGTATTTGGTGGGATAACCTTTGTTTTTTTTTTCAATAATGGCTTCAGTTTTTTTTTTGTTTGTTTCGGCGTGATAGTAACACTTTCAGCCTTGACCATAAATATTCTCTTGGATTTAGATCGGGACTATTTTCAGGCCAAGGCAGGACAGTAGAGGAAACTCTTCGGACGGTGTAGGTAATATAGATAGATTTAATTTCATTTGCTTTAATTCGCCAGGTCTTTAGCCAAGAAGAAATAACATCCAAGTGCGTCTGCAAGATTTGAGAAGCAACGACGGGATCTTTGTGAGATGCCATAACAGTGGTAATATCTGCATATGTTGCAATGGTTACATTTTTACTAGTGTGTAGATAGTATAGAGTACACTCCCCTAAGGCGCGCCAGAGCTTATTGGGTGTAGAGAATAAGGAAAATGTTGTTCAGTAAGCTTTTACTGATGTTGTATAATAGTCCATCGTGCCAAACTTTGTAGAAAGCTTGAACGAAGCCTAAAACAGCAGCAGTGGCAACTCGGTGGTCTTGTTCGATGGGGGCATGTTTCGTTCAAAATCCAAATTGATGGTTAGGAATTAATTGAATTCTGTGTATGAAAAAAAAACCACAGACATGTAATATTGGCATAATTACTGTAACTTATATAATTTATATCACCTACCTATGTTTTATCTTTATTAGACAACACCCTAATATGGGATTATTATTTTCAGCATTTTAACTTTGTATCGTGACCTGAAGATGCTTTGCATATTATAGAAAGCGAAACCGGTCGTCCGATTAGTTAAATTAAATTGATTGTGAGTAAGTCTAACTTATTATTTCTTTTACCTTATTAAAATAAATGTTTAAAGTGACCTCCACCTTGCATTAATACGACGAATCCAATTGTTAGTAATGCCATAGTTAACTAAATTATGTCTGATAGTTTCTGTAACATCAAAAATTCGATCCCGCAATTCAGCTTCTGTTTCGATTTTATCTCGGTTATCATAAACTAACGATTTCAGATGTCCCTAAAAATAAAAATCCGGTACATTGCATTCGAGACTTCGTGGTGGCCACAGAATGGGTCCATTCCTACCAATCTAACGAGGGGGATAAGATCAAGAAGATTTTTAACAACTCAGGTAAAATGTGCTAGGGCTCCGTCGTAAAGAAACCACATTTCACGGCGTGTTTGGAAGGGCACGTCTTCAAGAAGTATCGGCAAAACATTGTGTCATAAATTATAGAAGGCCTCTCCATTTAGTGTTCTGGGTAATTCATATGGTCCTATCAAACGATTGTTAATTATTCCAGCCCTTAAATTCATGCTAAATTTTCGTTGAAAACTTGTCCTACGTATTAAATAATGGTTCTGCCGCCCCATATGTGGCAATTATGAAAATTATACACACCGTTTCTCGTGGAAAATGCTTCATCCGCACATAACACTTTAGATGGATTCAGATTCTCTGACGAGTGTATCTTGAAACCACCTACACAATGTTAATTTTAGAGGAAGATCACCTTGTTGTAAATCTTTTTTTGGTCAAACGGTTGAATTTAGAAAAAAATGTTAGAAAACTTTTTTGCTTTAAATGGTATCTATACCTTTAGGTACGCACTATTTTCGGGAACACGCTGTATTGTTTACAAGTAAAAATGACGTTAAATCTTTTGGATATTGTGTTTATTATATACTGTTATCACCAGATATATTAAAAGCAGTTGTTGTACAGATCACGACATTGTTTTATTGACCATACAACACAATGGCAATCGCTGTGACATGTTACACGATTCCACCTCTATATTCATTTCACAGTAGGTACAAATTGTCGTAATTGTCACATTGACATTAAAAATTTCAAACGAAGTTCTGAAAGAATAAACAAATAATTAATAAAATGCCTATTACGTTGTATACCGTCCAAGAAAAAGTGCAACTTGTAACATGGTACTTTCAGGGTCATTCGATACGCGAAGTAATTGATTTACTTATTGTTGCCTTTGAAAATAGACCACCACCAAGTGTTACAGCAGTTAAAAATACCATTAAACATTTTCAAACGTAGGGATGTGTAAACAGTTGTAAAAAGTGTCATGAAGGTAATGAACCATGTGTTAGACCTATCGATGAGGAACGTCAAAACATGGATATTGATATTTGTGCTTTTGTGGAAGCGAGTGAACCATGCAATAGTGTACAAATTGCTAGGGAAGTTAACGTGACTGCTCGAACTGTCCAGCGAGTTCTCAAAAGGAATGGGTATCACTGTTTTAAGATACAACCAACACAAGAACTGTTTCCGGAAGATAACTTTGGGTGGATGGAGTTTTGTGAAATTATGTTAGATAAACAGAATGAAAATGTACACTTTTTAAAAAATATTTTATTTTCTGATGAATCTTCATTTTCATTACATAAAAAACACAATCCATCCGTTGCAAGGTATTATTCTCGAAAAAATAAGCACCTCAGCATCCGCAAAAATTAAATGTTTGGACTGGGATGTTAGGCGACCATATTGTCGGTCCATTTTTATCGACGGAAACCTAAACGGGCCCAAATATTTAACACTTTTACAGAATGAGATCATTCCGTCAGTTCGACGCCTTCCCGTTAATTTTCAGGTTTATTTCCAACAGGATGGGTGTTCGGCTCACAACTCTAGAGCAACTATTGACTTCCTCAATCAAACGTTTCCTGATCGACTGATAAGTACACGTGGTACAATTACATGACCCGCTAGATCCTGTGACTTAGCGCCTAACGATTTCTTTTTTTGGGGTTTTATAGGCATCAGTTTGAAAGGGCCACAAACCTAGTCGAATTAAGGGCAAAAATACTTCATTTCTCTGCAAGCATTACACCAGCCCTACTCCAAAATATAATGAGAAATCTGTATGACAGATTTGGTTACTGTTTAGCACAAGGAGGTGGAATATTTGAGCCCTTAATTCATTAATCTGCTTTCCTAATTTTTATTTTTTGTTAGGTACATTTTACGAAGTTTGTAGGTTCTTAATTAGGTAGTATTTTTTATGTTTGCTTACTTATTTATTTGTATTGCTATTAAGGCTAAAAAATAACCAAAAAATTAGTTTTAGAGCATTATAATAAATATACTCTAGAGATGGGATTGCAATAAATTTTAATTCCTATGGTCAACAAAACAATGTCGTTATTTGTATACCTATATCAAAAGTGTCACGAAAAAGGCTTTTTTGCTAATTTCTCTGGCCTACTCTACCGCGTCAAAGATTCTAGAAACAATGACTAGAAGTCTTTTAAATAAAGGTGAACCGCCACTCCACGACAACACCTACGAATACATAATATCTTAATATTTTTCCATGTATAAAGTTGATTATAAATAAACAGGTTTCAATAAAAAAAGAGTATCTGTCGACGTAATAAATTTTTGTTACGTTTGCATTGGGTAATAATTGGAAGTTGTGCATTTCCATTGGAAACGAAAACGAAATAACCTAGATATACGTCACTAGAAGTTTCCCACGCCAATTTTATAACGCGGGTCTTATGTCACCTGCTTATTATGTCGAAATGAAATGCGGCATCCGATAATACAATTATATTAGGTTCAAAAGTACAAAACCATTGTTTGTATTCTAGAACAATAGATCATTTAAAAAAAAAATAAACACCATAAGGTCGTATACAGATGTTATTTTTAACGTTGACAAAATATAATTAATTAAGTCCGAACAGGCTTAGTAGCTATAACATTAATCTAGTCCAAAATGACGCCGAGGACAGACAATCTAGTTTTGTAAACAAGAAAGGATTATAAACATCTTTATTAAACCAGCTGATGTTAACATAACAATGATAAATATAAAAACATATGTTGAACTATTGATATAATACTTTATGGTATATTGTTTAGTTCATTGTATTTTTATTGCTTAATTAATGAATAATACATAATAATTTAACTTACCCTTTTGAGGGCATGAAGAATCAAACAATGTTTTTAGAACCTTTAAGTTAATACAATAAAATAAAAACCTAACTTGGTAAAATATTTTTTTGGTGATTTGTTCACGAAAACTGGAATGGTTAATAAAGACAAAACATGTCTACTGCAGGTAAATAAGATATTTGACAATTTTTTAATTATTATAGGCTTATATAAGGAAAATCTATATGTTTTCCGCATAAATTTCGGCATCTCTTTTTAATTATTAACAACTTAGATTAAAAAATACCATGTAACCATGTAATACCATTGAAAATCTTAATATTTAAGGCAAAATTACAAAACTTTATCTTTTAAAACATAAAAAATCTGTAAAATGGCGATTTCTGAAAGTTGTAAAATTAATTTGTCGCTTCAAAAACTGCAAAATAAGGCAAAAATGTTATTAGTTTATAACTATTGTAACACTCAACCTAGGAATTTGTTATTCTGTCCGAAGTTGGGTATTGTGATCTTTAACAAACCCCTTAAAATTTCAGATCGATCTATTAATTAGTTTAAAAATTATTCTCTTTGTTTATCCCAGAGACCTTTTTTTTTGCAGTAACATTAGTCAGAAAATAATGAAGATATAGTAATTCTACGCGTAGCAAATGAAAGTTTAAGAATTAAACTATCAAGTATTCTACTTCTTCAAACTCAGAACTTCCTATTTTGATTTTTTCTTTCATTGGCTTTTTCCCTAATCTTAATATTTTTGTCTTTTCTTGATTTAATCTTAATCCCATTACCTCCCCCTTCTATATTATTTCTTCTAGCATTTCTTTCGTCTGCATATGCGATTATTTGACCACCTCTTGTTCTGAGATTTCCTTTATTTATATTTCGTAGTACATATTCTAATGCTAGATTAAAGCGTTGTTGATAAGGCATCTCATTGTTTCATCCCTTTATTTATACTGAATTCCTGTCTCTCCTCTTTGTGTCTTTATGCTTATTGTTGTAGTTCTCATTGCTATTTCTATTAATTTTCTGAGTTTATGTGGAATTTTTAATTTTCTAAGTGCTATCATTAATCCTTTCCTTTTAATTGAATCAAATGCCTGTTTGAAGTCTATGAATAACATTTCCAATTCTAATTTACATTCGTTTGCTTTTTCCATTATTTGTTTTATTGTGTGTATTGCATCTATTGTAGATCTTCCTTCTGTGAATCCACATTGCTACTGTCCCACTGTCTTCTTTGTGATCTTTGATAACCTCCTTTTTATTATTGATGTCAATATTTTATATGTTGTATTTAGTAACGTTATTCACAAATTTGTTGGTCTCCCTGTTTATGTATTGTTATGATCTGCCCTCTCCCAATCCACTGGCATTTCCTCTTCTTTCCATATATTTTTCAATAGTGCCAGTATTTTTCCTCTCAGTTGCCTTCCTCCGTATTTTATTAGTTCCATATTAATTCCATCTTTACCAGGGGCTTTTCCATTTTTGCTTTTCTGTATTACTTCATCCAATTCCTCTAATGTTGGTTCTTTTGAAATTTCGATGTCTACTTCATCTACTTCTTCTGTCGTGCATCGTTTCCTCCTCGTTATGCATTTTTTCTCCTGTTGTTTCCTCCGTCAAGAGCTCTCTGTACTAATACCCCCATACTTGCTTGTATTCTTGATCCTCTACTATCACTGTTCTCTCTCTCTTTTTTATTCCGTTTGTTTTGCCTTTGTATTTTTTGTTTTGTTCTTTAATCTTTTCATAAAAATTTTTCGTATTTCTCTTTGTTCTTTCCTGCTCTATTTTCTGCATTTTTTCGTCTACCCATCTTCTTTTATTTTGCCTTATCACTTTCTTAGCATTCTTTCTTAATTTTTCATATTCTTCTCTGTCTTCCTCTTTATCTGTTCTTAGCCATTTAATTCTGGCGTGCACTTTTTTTTCTGTCATTTCTCTACATTCTTGCTTATACCATCCGTTTTATGTTTTATCCTGACTTTTACCTACCTGCATATTTGCACCTTCTTCTATTGATTTTTTGATCGTCTCTTTTATTTGAACTGTTACTGCATCTTCATATTTTTTTCTTACTTCTTCATTACTCATTTTATTGACATTCCACTTTTTATGTTGTTTTTCTGTTTTGTTTCAATTTTATCTTTTTGTCTTATAGTGGCTGTGACCATGTAGTGGTCTGAATCTGCACACGCACCTCTAAATGTTCTTACAACTTTTATCGACGACTGTTTTTGTTTATTAATCATCATTTGATCAATTTGACTGTATGTTTTCTGATCTGGTGACCTCCATGTTACATTATATAGTTTAGGGTGTTCAAATTTTGTTGAGCTTATTAAACAATTTGTTCTTGTTCCTAGGTTACATAGTCTTTGCCAATTGTCATTAATGTTTTCGTATATTGTATGCTATCCTGCAATTTGTTGTAAAAAGTTCTCTTTTCCAATCTGGGCGTTGAGGTCTCCTAGTACAAATATGACATCTTCTTTGGGTATTTTTTCTACCTCCTCTTCCACCCTATCATCTTTTTTGTCTGCATTGCTCGTTTCTGTGGGGGCGTATAAGTTCAAGACTGATATATTAAATGGTTTGTTGTTGACTCTAACATAGGCCATCTTTTCGCATATTGGTTTAAATATTTATAATTTTCTCTCTTATGTGCGTCGCTAATATATAATTAAATAAGATCATATCAGGGTGAGTCATAACTATTGGGACATAGACTAAGGACAGGTTATTTGGACCAAAATATGGCTATTGGGCCAAATATGCCTTAATAAAATGTTGCTGAGAAAAAAGATACAGGGTGTTAAAGTTAATTTTTGTTTTTCGTTTTTTGCTAATAGTTTCCCTGTATATTTATAAATTGCTATCAAAATTGGCACAGAGGCATAATCTTAGACAAGAAATAGTATTTTATTTACAATTTTACGTTTTGTCATAGAGGGCGCCACGTGGATCATTCCTAATGATCAAATTGAGTCTAAACTTTTTCTGATGAAACTTTTTAGTAATTTTTATTAGAAAATATGACGTAAGCATCATTTTTACGTAAAATTGGTACTCTTGTTTAAACATGATAATTTCAACCGGTTTCGATAAAAACGCAGTCGAACTGCTTAGAGTCTTAAAAAGGATTTCAAATATTATTTCATTTATGAAAAGTATGCTTTGGACTGTCAGATAATTGTTGGTAAATGTCATTTGTTCAGAGTAAATTATTTTTGATGTGACAGTGTAGTGTAATGTTGCATTTTTTAAAAGTAATCATTACTTGTTTTGATTGAAATGCCTCGTCACAATCATTTTACTAATGAAGAAATGCGAGATATGATTTGCGTATACGCACAAGAAAATTTTTGCGGTCGCTCGGCAGCCAGAAGGTATGGAATGTTATACGCAAACAAAAGGCAACCAAATCACAAAACTTTTGCAAGATTATATCGTAGTTTAGGTGAAACTGGGTAATTTCACACTAAAAATCGGGGTGGTCGACCGAAACAAATCACACCTAATCAAGAAGATGAACTTTTGGTTCGAGTAGATGAAAATCCTGAAATAAGTTCGCGACATTTATCAGCAGCAACAGGAGTAAGTCAGTCGTCTATTGTTAGAATTCTAAAAAAGAGAACCTCCATCCTTATCACTTCACTCCTGTTCAAAATTTACTTCCAACAGATCTTCCACGACGGTTACAGTTTTGCCAACGTATTCTGAATAAACATCGCAATGACAGACACTTTATTAAGAATATTATGTTCACCGACGAAGCAACTTTTACCAGACGAGGGGTTTTTAATTGGCGAAATAATCATTATTGGGAAGAAGAAAACCCGCAAGCTATTAAAGCTAGACATTTTCAGCATGAGTTTAAATTGAATATTTGGTGTGGCATTATAGGCGACCAACTACTAGGGCCTTATGTTCTTCCTCCGAATTTAAATGGGGATTCTTATTTATTCTTTTTGGAAAATACTCTTAGTGATATTTTAGATGATCTGTCACTGGATGTAAGAAGAAAAATGTGGTTTATGCAGGATGGAGCGCCAGCTCATTTTTCATTAGCTGTTATAAATCATCTTAATGACGTATTTCCTCAACGATGGATTGACAGAGGCAGTAATTTTCAATGACCACCAAGAAGTCCTGAGTACAACCCGCTAGATTTTTATTTTTGGGGACATATGAAGTCCTCAGTTTATGCCAATGAATATAATACACGAGACGAACTTTGGAGATACATTCAAAATGCAGCTAATCTTATAAGGGGACAAAATAATATTTTTTTTAACGTCCGAAAATCCTTTATAAAAAGAATTAGAAAAGGCATAGAAATCGGAGGAGACCATGTAGAACATTTAGTTTCAGTGTTTGTGAGTTCTTTTAAGTTAAAGTGTGTTTAGTTTTGATTTATCGTTAAAACGGAAACCTTATGTTAGTTGCAACTTTGTTTATTAGTTTGATATTTGATAGTGGAATTGTAACTAAAATACTATTTCTTGTCTAAGATTATGCCTCTGTGCCAATTTTGATAGCAATTTATAAATATACAGGGAAACTATTAGCAAAAAACGAAAAACAAAAATTAACTTTAACACCCTGTATCTTTTTTCTCAGCAACATTTTATTAAGGCATATTTGGCCCAATAGCCATATTTTGGTCCAAATAACCTGTCCTTAGTCTATGTCCCAATAGTTATGACTCAGCCTCTAATGCCGTAATAAAAATATTAATGCAAAATATCTAAATAAATATTAAATAAAATAAAAAATATATGTAGACGGTTGCGTTTATATTAAATATTAAATACTTTCCCAAAAAAGAACTATTTTCAAATATAGTTCAGGAAAATAGACAAAACAAGTCTTGCATCGTTTTAACAAAAAAGGGACACAAAGATGTATCATGTAACCGTTTTTTTATATTTTTTTATAGAATTGATCATATCAGCGATTCCATTAAAAAAGTGAAACGAATTTTGCGAATAGAGTGTCTAAATAGCGGCGAAATTATTTGCAAATGTATTTCCTAATAAATTCCTGCGTAAGTAAAACTGGAAAATATCCAGCTGGCTTAGTTTTAATTATTCAGGTGAAGCATTACACAACGGGACGTTCGGAAAAGTCTAGAATCGATTGGCAGAATTTTGAAACGTAAAAATATTATTTACGCTAGAATAGAAGAATTTAGAAAGCGAACAACATTATTATTAGCAGTTAGTTTCGACAACAGCATCTGATTTGCTTTATTTGTTAGATATTTGACTCGAGCATGACGTCACCACTTGTTTTTTCTAACTGTGTTAATAGTGTAATAATTTTCAAGGTTAAAAGTTCTATTGCATTTTTTGCAAGTATGAACTCATGGTAAATTTAATATACCCTACAGATAGTTCAGGGCAATAAGGTTTTTATCGTGACACTCAAAAAGCCGGGGTACTGAAATGTTTATATATAAATCGATACCTTTTTGCCATAACATCGTAAGTCTCGTTTAGTAAATTTAACAGTACGGCAGTTTTTTCAATAAACGTGTTTAGAAATGTCCAATTGAAGTGAAAATTGGCATCCGGACGTATTATGATAAGCGTTTGAAGTAAAGTAATGATTTTTCTTCAAAATAGTTTCAGTTTTTTGTAGTTGGACTTACGTTACTTTGGAAGCATCAAAAATAATTTTGCTACTGTATTTTTATACAAGTCCAACACTTACGATAATTTTGGTAAATTTAGAAATAATTTCACATTATGATTGTTATCGTAAGCTCAGCACTTACGATAAAAAGTATGTTTAGACACAGTCCCTTAAAGTAACATAAATATATATAAAAAAATACCAAAAATCGTTTATTTAAGGTAATTTATTTGGGAAAAGTAAAAAGTACAATAGGCATTTAACTGAACAACAAATCGCTTTAGTCATAAACTTACAAATAGTCATAATATCTAATGTTATTGCATGTGGTATAATAAATGTGAATCATAGTTGTCAGCAAAAATCTAATCTTAGGGCCTTTCATCGCTTTCGTCTTCCTCATCGGATTCTGCTAGCTTATCTGGCGTAGCTGACGTTTTCATTAGCCTATATTCTTTTGAAACCTAAAGGTGGGTACACATATGCGAGCCGAACGGTATACGTACCGTACGCGTACAGATCCTTGAAAAATATTCTACATCGTACTGATCGCATACTTATCTCGATCCATGGAAAGCGACAAACCAACAACGAACACACATGTGCGAAATGATTCATTTTATTTATAATTTGGGTACTGATTTATGTTCCTGTTTTTGCTTGTTTAACAATAATAATAATATGTACAATAATCAGTTTATTGTTTTCTCACGTCTCTCTAGGAAGGAACACGTCATTCACACAATGTCGATTTGATGACACAATAAAATGTTCGCTGCGTCTAGTAAGCGCCGTCCAAACTGAAAGACGAGCTTCCTTTGAAGTCGTGAAATAAACCGCAACAATTTGGTTCGCGACGAGTCACGATGAAACAGTACGCAAGCGGTTTGTTCTGCCGTACACATTAACGAATATAGCGTTCGCATACAGTATGCATACCGTTTGGCTCGTATATGTGTACCGACCTTAAGAGGAATTATATTGTTGTCGCAGAGATCAATTAAGTATTTTTTTCTTTGCAACGGAAATAGACAATTTTTGAGAATAAAGCCGTTTTGGTTTTTTTTCCTTTTAATTCCATCGTGAAATTGATGCAGTTCTGGCCATTATTTAAATAGTCAACCTCTATAATAATATCTGGGTTACCTTTCTCAAATTTTACATTTTTAATTTCACTGATTTTTATAGGTTTTCCGTTCTTACATTTGAATTTACTCGGTTTATCAGTACATCATCAGATATTTTTTTCCATTCTAAGAAGTCGCTGAAATCAATTTTTATTGTTTCAAATGATCAAATGGTTTAGGTTTGGTACGAGAGTTGGATATCAATGTACACCAACCATTCTGATGGAGCCCATACTACGCGTTTTTTGATAAACCGCTCAATTGTTGCGTGAATTGAGTCGACAGGCATATAAGTATGGCCTGGTAGTAAGTATCGCACACTGATTGATGTTATATTAACAGAACCCTTAAGAAAAGTCGGGATCATTACAAACATTGCCTTGTTTTTGTTCTGTCCATAACAACTATCACAATTTAGTGATATATGTTTTACGGTTTGTCTTTTATTAACTTCTTGCAAATATTTGTAGATTATGGTAGATATTTCGTTACTGCCACGTCCTCCGTCACATTCTCCCCACAAATAACAAAACCCATTTTGGGTTCCACTTTCGTAAACCATAATATTGTAATAAGCATACTTTCTGGTGTAGTACAAGAGCAAATTGTCTCCATGTGGTGTGTTTAACACCTTCTGTAGGTCGAAACTAGCACATAAAAATTTTGAATCTAAGATAGTTTTCTTTTGATCAGCTAGAAATGAATCTTTGCATTTTTCTTTGTTTTCCAAATGTTTTTCATACAATTGCTTTGTTTCTTCTGTTTCCTCAAAATCTTTGTCTTTTCTCATATCACATACTTTGCACTTATCTTTTTTCGGCAAGTGAAATCCGATATTAAATTCTGCCTTAAAAATCTTTCGGAACACTTGCAGGGAAACGATATCATTCTTAGTTATGCCATTTTCTAATTGTTTCTTCTTAAAAAGTTCGTATAAGAATGATACATTACGAAATTCAGTGGGTAAGTGTCTTTTCGATGTTTTATTTCTGCAATAATGAGGTGGGACAGCGGGTAGCAACGTGTTAAAATCTAAAACATTCTGCTTCTGCTCTTTCCCAGTCTTGTTATGTGGAACATGCTTACCTCTCGGATATATTTTGGAAAATGAGGCTGACGTAGAGTTTTCTTTCGTATATCTCAAAGTCATTTGAGGTCATATCCGAGGTTTTCAATAAAAATTGTTGGCACACCTCGTGTTCCACATCATTCCACCTAAGGATATACTTGTACGAGCATTGTCTTCTGCTTCTTCCAGCCTCTTGTTTTCGACGTTTTATTTTAACATCTTTTATGCCTAAAGCAAATGTAAAAACCATAAATAATTACCGAAAAAATTATTTTGTGGTACTTACGTTCTGACTCTGCGGCTATACACAGTGCACTAATAGATCGTAACGCACTTCGCTGCATCGTAAGTAGAAATGTTTGTACCACGTGACTTGCACCTTACGATGTTTTGGTGACCATGCGATGTTTTCACAACTACAAAATAGATTTGTTCACATTTTTATGTGACTTACGTTACAGCAAATTCGGTTTTTTCTCCAAGACTATGCTATTATACCTTACGATAATTTTGCTAGGAGGTGCCTGGCGGCTTGATAGATACGATTCTTCTGTAAACTGAACTGAACGGAAAACTGTTTTCCCTAATTTTGTCACTTACGATGTTATGGCAAAAAGGTATCGATATACAAACCAATTCCTGCCTGAGATTTATTAATAATTTTTATTGTAACCCTCCTTGCAAAAAGCTTCAATAATCGATTTATAACTATTGCAAACATTGTTCAAAGACTGAAATTTTGCCCAAAGCTGGATCTTGCTAGTGCTTAATATGTGATAATAATTTCATAGAGATTTGTTGAATTGTGTAAGTTTTATTCCATTTGTTTATCCCAAAAAGCTGTTTTTCTTCAATAACATAAGTCAGAAAAAATGCAGATAGAATAATTTTAGGTTACCAAATGAAAGAGTAAGTCTTGTTCTGTGAAAATAGTAAAAAAAATTGAACAAAAAAAAAATATTTATTATTGAAAAACAATTTTATAAAAATATGCTAATTTTTTACTTATAAATAAATAGAATAATGTTTTTGTTATTCTGTATATAGTATATTTCTTCACAAATTTAAAAAAAGAAAAATTTTACATAAAAGTCAATTAGGGCCAAAGTTAGCCAATTTTTTTTTAATTTACATCTTATTTTTTTTTATAACAATTAGGAGATGTAATTTGAGCCATTCTAATTTTGAATATTCAAAGTTTATGTAAAAAAATGTTGATTCAATTTGCACTTCAGGAAAGTTGTCGGTCAAGTTTCAAAAATTAAGTACAAACGTTGACCTCTTGGAGAGGCAAGAGGAGAAGTATGTTATTCGTGCGCTCCAAAAATAATATTAAATCTTCAGTCGCTTATATCTCTGGAACGCCTCTATTGATTTTAATGTTTTTTAAGCATATCTAATTTTCGCATACCTACTTTACGAATCTGCAATTTGTTTATTACTAAATTATTTATTTAATAGTATAATTTGTATAAAAAAAAGGAAAAAATTCGATTTTTTTGTTCTGTTTTATCACGTAATTAATAGCACATGTTGTACGTGTATCAAATAACGATTTACTATTATTATAATACCTATTTTGTATTTGTATCATTTTAACTGTATTTTATTTAGCGTCATTCAGAAGAATCTAAGATTATTATTATATAAATGAAATTACAACATATATATATATATATATATATATATATATATATATATATATATATATATATATATATATATATATATTGTTTCAAAAAGGTATGTCATAAATTAAATCACGCATTCCGGGGACAAAAATAAATTGATTGAATCCAACTTACCTTAGTACAAAAGTGTACACAAAAAAAGTTACAGCCCTTTGAAGTTACAAAATAAAAATTGTTTTTTTGCATTATCTCCTAAACTACTTGACATTTTGTAATAAAAATGGACACGTTACTTTCTTGTTCTGACAGCATTTTTCGGGCGGACGTAATTTCGGCCGGAAAAAGAGCAGGTACTAAAAGCCGGTAGGTAAATTCGGCCGGAGGTTTTAAGTTGCTTCCTTATCTCATAGGTATTTTCGGCCGCAAATCAAATAAAGTAACAGAATGCTTTATATTAAAATATTTCTTTATTTCAATAAAATTATTACATCAACTTATTTCTATAAATTAAGTAAACTATAAATTTTTAAAAAACGTTTTGATGTGATACAGATTTAACGAAATTAATTCTAGAAATATTGTCAGATCGAAGCATATTTACCATGTTTTCGATAAATTTTAGTTTGTTTTTTACTTGTTTGTCTTTAATTTTTGCTGGAATATTTAAATTTTTTATTTTTAAATATGCATCGATCTGACAATCTTTTAATTTTTCTATAAAAATAAATATAGAAGGGTGACTTGAATAAAAACTAGAATTAAAGTGCGAATGGAATGATTCGCAGGCATTTGTGGTTCTTTTAATTGATGGGTTTTCATATGCCCATATATTTGGTGGAAAATGAGATTCTGGCGCTATGTAGTTTTCTAATAAATAGTCTGCGTATTTATCTATAAGTTTATGGTCCGGTTTGTATGACATGAGATCAAATATGAAACAATCTTCAACTTCAGAGGGGTCTAAATAAGTTAGCCCAAAAGTATGAGTAAGCCATTTGCTTTCCTCGCAGTTTTTATCTTTATACATTTGGGTTAACCCTAATGATTGTATTTTCCTATACCACGCCTGGTGCAAGTGGAATCTACAACCATTTAGTTTGGTTTTGGGAAAGACAACTTTTAATGCGTTATGAATTGCGATTTCAAAATCCACAAATACCTCCTTCGGTTCAAAAACAATATTATAAAGTTCAAAAATTTTAGATTTTACCAACAGAAAAAGTCTCATATATGTGTCATTGGTCTTATTGGGCAACAGACAATACAAAAGAGGAACATAATGCCCATTTTCCAGTCCATGGATGGTAAATAACTGATAAAAATATTTTGTACAATAAGAAAATGTGCCATCCATGTAAAAATCTTTCATTTTACATAAACTTATTATATTTGTATGGCAAGAAAAAACAATGATATTATCAGCTGTGCTGTTAATAAACAAAAAATTTTCACCTGTTGTGGTTTTCGGTCCATAACTATCGAGTAAAGAATGTACATCGTGAATATCCTTAGGCAGGGCTGGTAAGAGCTTACGGCGGCTGTTGTACAAATTTCTTCTTATTAGACTGACATCTATCGATGACAAATTCTCTGGCAAATGATTTGAAAGAACGCTTTTAATAATTTTTGAAGGTTTCTCCGATATGTCTTCCTCAGCTTTGCGCTTGCATGAAGTCGTCACTATTTTTCTCTCCAACGTAGTTTCATCGGACTCGTGGTTGTGGATTAATTCACTTCTAGTAACTGTGTATTCCGCACCAACAGTGTACAGTTTGGCTAAACATCTTAAATTTTTCTTTATACACCTCCAACGTACTTCACCACTTTTTAATACGTCCTGTTTACAAAACTGAAACTTTTCTACAACTAGTAAGTCACAACCGCGTGAACTCTTAATTACTGAAACAGATGCCATCGTATACAAATAATATATTTTATGCTTTCTATCGACTAGTAGCTTCAAGATAAGTTATAATACTGACTAGCTATAATAATTTTATACCTGTTATTTGTGAATTTTATACATTTAAAGGAATAATCTTAAGTAGGTACAACATAGTTATTAGAATAAAGAGATAAGTAAATTAAAGGTATTTCCGACAGGTACACAGGATTAGGTATTTCCAAATAAATACACAATTAATATTTTACAGAAACTATGAAGCGTAATTACCAATATTTTAATCTCATCGTAAACATCAACCCCTCGGCCGAAATTACCCCTGTCATAAATGGTACCCCTTGATTTATGCAGGTAGGCCAAGGGATTACCGGCCGAAATTACGCCCGCCGCATTTTTCATACAAAAGAAACAAAAAAATCTAAGCGCACAGAAAAATTTTAAGGGGGTGTGCAGCCCTAAATCCCCCCAATCTTTTGACTATGTTCAAATCAGAGGAGTTTTGTGGCATCATTAGTTTAACACATTATTTTTAAAACTTTTTTGCCTCTTATGACTTTTTCGAAAAACTAGTTTTTTCCTAGTTGGCCATAAAATTACAATTAGTTTCTATGGATACAATAATTACAAACAGTTCCATCAATAATAGTCAATAATTTGAAGCTATCATTTATTGTGTGAATAAGATTAATATTAAAAATTTTGATATTACAATGGCCTAAGTACACATTTCAGGAAATGGAAGATATGCATTTAACTTTGGGTAAGTTGGATCAGATTAAATTATGATTTCAATAAACTATCGGGAATATCGTAGGTGAATGTCAAGGAAATAGTGCAGCAGCCGCAAGGCGTTATACACCAATCGAAATACACCTGATAGACGATTATTTCTGACCATTGATTGTCGTTTACGGGAAACGGGTACATTTCAACCGCAAGTTGCTGGCAATAGTGGTCGTCCAATAATGGATGCAACTGATGAAGACATTTTAGAAATCATTGAAGAAGTCCCTGGAACAAGTACGAGGGAATAGCTGCTCAACTAAATGTTTCTCACGTAAGGGTTTGGAGGCGTTTGAAGGATCAGCTGCTTAAACCCTATCACTTAACAACAGTTCAAGAGTTATTGGTTGAAGATTATCCTAAAAGGATTGGATTTTGCGATTGGTTCGACTTATCACCAAAGGACTTTCAAAGTTAATGTTGCAGGAATTGTGGATAACAATCTAATAGGCCCAGTATTTCTTCCCAACAATTTAAATGGTGATAATTATTTGCAGTTCTTGGCAAACGATTTACAAGACTATTTGGAAGAATATTGCAATAAGGCAAAATATGTGGTTTCTACAAGATGGCGCTCTACCGCATTACAGTAATGAAGTCCGAGAATACCTTTGTAGGTAGTATCCTGGTCGGTAGATTGGAAGGGGTCATGACGCACCTATTTCTTGTCCACCCAGAAGTCCAGGTCTAAACCCCATGGACTTTTGCTTTTGGGTGTTTATGAAAGAGAAAGTGTATTCTGTAACAATAGAGGACGAACAACAATTGAGGGTTAGAATAATTGAAGCTGCAAATCAATTTCGTCAGAAAAATATGATTTTTCAGCGAATTCGGTTTTCCTTATTAAAACGATACCGAATGTGTATTGAAGAAAATGGGGGTCATTTAAAACATTTATTGTAATATCATATGTATAGAGGTTATAGACATTTTTTGTATTTGTTAATTTATTTAAGCCATTTATTTAGTTGCTCGTAATTTTTTAAAGGTTAATGAAAAGGGCCGTAACTCAATAAAAACTGTTTTTTGAAAAAAGTGATAGGAGGTAAAAAAGTTTTAAAAATAATGTGTTAAACTAATGATGCCACAAAACTCCTCTGATTTGAACATAGTCAAAAGTTTTGGGGGATTTAGGGCTGCACACCCCCTTAAAATTTTTCTGTGCGCTTAGATTTTGTTGTTTCTTTTGTATGAAAAATGCTTTCAGAACAAGAAAGTAACGTGTTCATTTTTATTACAAGATGTCAAGTAGTTTAGGAGATAATGCATAAACTTTGCTGTACCTTTTTTTGTGTACACTTTTGTACTAAGATAAGTTGGATTCAATCAATTTATTTTTGTCCCCGGAATGCGTGTTTTAATTTATGACATACCTTTTTGAAACATCCTGTATATGTGTATGTATAAGAATATTGAAAAATTACGTACATTTAATATTGTCGAGTCATTTATCCTAAACCCAACAATTTTATTGGTTAATATAATTAGAAAATAAAAATGTTAGTAGATAAGGACTATTTCTAAATAGCAACAACGTGGAAAATGCCTAATAATTTATACAATTAAAATTAAACGCAATAAACCACTTATTTAGTGCTTCAAGTTTAAGTATCTTTTTTATTAACTTTTTTCTTGTGATTTGATAATACAATATCTACGCTGTCATTCCTTGAAGATTACCGAGCTAAAAAATATTTGTCTTTATATCTAATAATTTACGTTAAAATTTTGACATAAAAATATAGTTTACTCGTTTTGT
Source organism: Diabrotica undecimpunctata (assembly GCF_040954645.1). Lineage (NCBI taxonomy): Eukaryota > Metazoa > Arthropoda > Insecta > Coleoptera > Chrysomelidae > Diabrotica > Diabrotica undecimpunctata. The sequence goes on from NC_092810.1 coordinate 28,890,010, forward strand.
TAATCTGTGTTTTATGTCAACATGGAGATTTACAATTGCAATCAAAATAACGCATTTTAGTACTGATGTTTGCGAGATAAACCGTAATTAATGACAACAACATCAATTAATAAAATAACGTTAATTCTGTACTTTGATCCTATAATATAAAAGCGATTGAAATTGTTAGAAAGTAGTAACAAATATCGTGAATCACGTCAGTATAAATAAAGGGAATTTATTGTACCTACTCAAAAGCACGCAAAAAGGCGTTGGAAATAGTACTTTAGACCAACGTTTCCCAAACTTATTTTTCCGTGGCCCGGTTATTTTTGTGCTTATCCTTCGTGATCCACTAATCTTTTTGCATACTCTGCTGTGTGTATACAAGAAACCATATTAAAATATGTATCATAGTTTTATATATTTTAATAAAGATTCATTAGCTCAAACAAAAAATGTAATAAAACTCAAATATTTTATTAATGAGAATTATGAAATTGTTTCTGGTTAACTAAAAACTTCACGTTTGAAGGAAAAGATTATAATTTTATCCTCAGGTCCGGTTCGACTTCCAAGCGTCCTATATTTATTTTTGAGGAAAACCAATGTTGACAACCCTGCCTCACACTTATAGGTCGTAACAAAAGGAATTAGTATCGCTTTTTCTGCTAAAACTGGATACTCCTGGCGGCAAGACAGCCAAAAATATATCAGTGTTATTTTGTCAAATATGTCTTTGAGTGCCCTATCATACTATAGTTTAATTACTGACTCAACAGCTAAATCTGGAAGTCCTGTCTCGGATTCTACGTCCATTGTAAATTAATTCCTTATCCATGCTTTGTTGCTGTGGATGGGGGAACATATTCCTTCAGAATTTCCTCCAGTCCTAGCAGGTATTCCTTGAAAGCCACTACAATCTCATCCAGCAATGAATTCACGTTATATCCTTTTTGTAGTTTTGTTAGCTTTGTAAAAGCTTTTTAATTTCCTGCTTCCGCGCGACGTGTTCACAAATTAACTTTTTTTTGTTGCAGCTTCCACCTTTTGTACTTTAAATACAGTTACATTGCTACCTTGTAATTGTAATGTCATATTTAAATTATTTTAAGAATTCAAAAATAATCACAAAGATATGCGACCTTGATTAACCAATTGACATCATGAAACTGTCTTTAAATTGAAATATTGCATTACTAGTCGTTGGTGGATGTTGTTCTAAGAATATTGAAATTTCTTCCCTAAATTCAAAAGGAAGTCTTTTTAAAACAATATTTAAATTTCTTCCTTCAATTTAATAAGTCTTTTTAAAACATTCTCCTTTGATAGCCAACGCACTTCGCAGTGTAAAAGATGTTCATGTTTACTTCTCATTTCTTTGCACAAAGCAGAGAATACTCTTGAGTTCAGTGGGCGAGATTGTAAGAAGTTTATAAATTTTACACACTCTTGCATAGATTCGGTTAAAAGCAGTGGCATTTTTTGACAGTTAATGCCTCTCTATGGATGCTACTATTAATTTCTCGGCAACTGTGTGAGGATAACCGGTTTCAAAAATTAATTTTTATTTTTCATAAGAAGCCAGTACAAGGTTTTCAGATTGAGCGTTCTGAGAAAAATTTTATTGACTTACCACTGTATTCCAAGTACCGTTTCAATTTTGAAGGTTTCATGGACTCTCTTAAAAGTGCAGCATAACAAATACCACATCATAGTTTGTCATCAGTACCCTATTTAAAACCTAACTGTAAGTAATCTTCAGAATATTGTCGGGACCATAACTCCTTCTTCTATTATGTGATAGTTGTAGACTGCGCATCGAGCAACCGTTTGTAAATTACCACTCGTAGCTGCCTCTCTGGATGGACATTACTCGACTGTCTATTATTATTGTCACTCTTAGAACTTGTAACCGGCTGCAGACTACTCGATGGTCTGTTTGTGCAAGTCTTAGAACTTGCACTTTGTTTTATAACAAATTTATCCATCGTCAACTTCAACGTAATCAATATGCACGAAAAATACGCGCTCTCTGACTTGACATTAAGCTTCATCATCATTAACCTGTATGCGTCCACTGCTGGACATAGGTCTCCCTCAGCTCTTTCCATCTGAATCTGTCTTGTGCGGCTTGCATCCAGTTATTGCTAACACGCTTCAGGCCGCCAGTCCATCTAGTTAATGGGCGTAATCTGATCCGTATTGCTTCTTGTCTTGGGCTCCACTCTACGTTTTGTCGATCGGATTTCTCATAATCTGGCGACGTGTCCTGACCAATTCCATTTTAGCGACGCGATTTTTTCGATGACATCTATTGTTTTTGTTTTACGACGTATCTCTTCGTTTGGGATTTGGTCTCTCAGAGAGATACCCAACATCTGGCACTCCATAGCTCTCTGAGTCACGCGAATCTTATTCACTACGTTTTTTGTGAGTGTTAATGTTTCCGCTGTAAAGTGAGTACAGGTAACGCACTGTTTGGGAAAGTATGTAGTATTTATTTTCATATTTTACATTGTTTTTACGTTCTTTTACTGTATTATAATATGATCTAATTTAATGGTATATTCTAACTACTTTGCTTTAAAATATATTGTTTCCTGTTATTTCGTAAAATCTCGTTGTCAAATTGGCTTTAACACATGTCTGTTTTTAAGTTCGAAGATGTTGACTTTCTTTTGTTACTTGAAAATTATGTGGCCATTCAAAAGCGCATTACAATAGCGTTGATTTATGGGATGCACTTGCCCCACGAACCGTTGACCACTCCTTAGAAGTTGTAGGTGCACATGTTTATCCTTAAAAATGCGAAACGCTTCCTAACGAGACAGCGTAAAGTAAGCACGGGACGTCCCTTCTTTTTGCACCTCGGATGGCGTCGCGACGGTCAACGCTACCAATCTACTCCACTGGCTACGGTTTAATTAAACGACTATACCAAGGGGTAAGTCTATATTATTTGTACAGTTAACAGTAATGAGTTAAAGCTAGTTAATTCTCGTAATTTATTCACAATTAAATATTTACTATTTTCGCTACTTTTATTTACAGTCAAAATACATATTGCATTTTTTCTTTGATTATTATTCTAATACCACTTAACCAGCGACCTCGTAAGTTTTACACAAAAAAACGCACATTAGTAAAAGATTTTCCTTTTGAGGCATATGGACACTGAATGGAATAAAGAAGCAGCGGTGTAGCGGACGGAAAATTGTAATTTTGTGGATGTGGTAGTGGGAGGTTAAAATAGAAGCGGTGGCGTCATCTGAGCGCAGTCTTAAAAAGCAGGATGTGAAATGGCGAGGAGAGGCGACCCGGCATTTTCCTTTCGTGGCCCGGTACCAGGTCGCGACCCAGGATTTGGGAAATTCTGCTTTAGACAGTTTAGACAGAAAACAAGAATGGATAACGCAAGAGATCATGGACCTCATGGACGTAAGACGAAAACATAAAACAAACCCAATAGAATACAAACAAGTCAATAAAATCATTAGAAAAAAGTGCATAGAAGCTAAAGAAAACTGGATGTCAACCAAATGGCTAGTAATTTAACAACTTCAGGAAAGATACGACACCTTTAATGTCCATAAAAAAGTGAAAGAAATGACAGGAAGACATGGAAAGAGACAAAAAACAATATTAAGAGACAATAATAAAGAAATAATTATAGGTACAGAAGACAAACTGGAGAGATGGAAAGAATACATTTAGACACTTTTTAACGATGATAGACCTTGTTCTCCACCATCCAGGGATGATCGAATAAATGAAAAAGGTCCAAAAATAACAAAAGAAGAAGTTATTTATGCAGTAAAAGCTCACAAGAACGAAAAAGCCACCGGTCCAGACAATAGCAATGTCGAAATACTTATTAAATTAATTACAGACAACGAAAGTAAAAGCCTCGACTTAATAACAGCACTATTCAATAAGATAAATGACACAGGTAAAATACCATCAGACTGGCTAAAATCAACATCGGTAACATTACCAAAAAAATCCAATGCCTCACACTGCGATGATTATCGAATATTAAGCATGATGTCGCATGTCCTTAAAACTTTTTTCAAAATCATCCATACATGAATTTACAAGAACTGTGAGTTTCAGATGAGTGACACTCAATTCGGATATCGAAATGGATTGGGAACACGAGAAGCTCTTTTTGCCTCTAATGTGTTAACACAACGATGCAGAGACATGAATGTAGATGTATATGTATGTTTTATTGATTAGCGAAAAGCATTTGACTGCGTTAATCATCAAAAGTGATCGAAATTCTGAGAAGAACTGGAATTGACGAACACGACTTGCGAATTATCTCAGAACTATATTGGCACCAAACGGCAACAATTGAAATAGAGCACACAACATCCGAAGATATACGAATCCGACGAGAAGTGCGACAAGGTTGCGTCTCATCACCGCTATTATTTAATCTGTATTCGGAATCTATATTCAGAAAAACATTAGACGAGGTTTAAGGTGTAATCAAGATCAGAACCAGCATAGACAACATCAGGTACGCTGATGATACCGTCCTGATAGCAAGCAACGCACAAGAACTACAAAATATAATAAATGCGGTAGTTCATCATAGTGAAATGTTCGGTTTACATCTAAATATTTCCAAAACTAACATTCTAGTATTTTCAAAGACCAACAAACGTACATTTGTATGCCAAGGAACAAATAATAGAACAGGTAACTTCCATAACATATTTGGGAGCAAATATCAACAGTTAGTGTAACCCAAAAAAAGAAATCATATCAAGAATCGAACAAACGAGGAAAACACTCATGCACATAAAAACATTTTTTACAAGATCAGACTTTAGTCTACAGCTCAGAATTTGAATGATCAGATGTTACGTTTTCTCTGTTTTGCTGTATGGCTGTAAAAGTTGGACAATGGACAATGGCGAGGTACTTCGGCGCATGAGTAAACAAAAAGAATTACTCAACATGATCAAAGAGAGGAAAATACAATACTTAAGTCATGTGTTGAGAGGTGAAAGATATGAATTACTCCAAATCATATTGGAAGGTAAAGTTCAGGGCAAAAGATCAGTTGGAAGACGCCAGAACTCGTGACTGAAAGACCTGAGGAGATGGTTCGACCGCTCATCCACAGAAATATTTCGTGCAGCAGTTTCCAAAGCTACAATTGCCAGTTGGATCGCCAACCTTCGAAAGGAGACGGCGCAATAGACAGAAAAAGCAGAGAACTTGATTATTTTTTGCAAAAGATGTTATACTTAATGTCATGTATATCACTTTCAATGATCACAACGTGTAACTCATAAGGTTTAATATATTTCTTTATTTAAACAAAAACATTTGTATGTCCCCTAAACGTAGTAATAATTTATAGCTTTGTTTAAACCATCCAACATAGCAAATAACCTTTTCCAAACAAAATTGGTACATAGAAACATTATTTTTAACTAGAGATACACATTCGTGTGTTTGATATTTGAACAAGCGCCAAAAAAGCAAAGTTCTTCCCAAAATAGATCGTACTTTGAACGAGTTGAAAATGTTTATTTTTCCAAAGGGAAAATAAAAAACAAATCGATTAGCAGAATTTTTTGTTTATAGAGAACGTGGCGGGTAAATTTAGCGAGCACGCATCGGGAATTTGACCGTTTTGATGTATTCAGAAGTGGTTAACAAAGAAACAGGATCGTTCCGGGTTTTTTGAACCTTGTTTAAACAGCTGGTCGCATAAACACATGGGAATATTCAAATGTTCCGTGTAATTTATTCCCGTACACAGTTTTACGAATTTATTTGCGTAAACAATGAATAATTGATGAGTAATTCTTCTAATTTGTGAGAGGTTGCTCTCATAACAAAAACAATAAAATCAAATATTTATATCGAAAAACGATATAAACAATCTCCCTGAAGACTTTTGCATGAATTTTCAGTAATTTATAGAGCGGTTTTTCCACTCCAAACAAAATAACAAGAAAACACGCGTTTTAAATGCATCAACCGCTAGTTTAGGTGATCTTGATGACATTCACCCAATGTATTTTCAATGAATAGAGAAATAGAAGTTAGTTAGTAACAAATCAAGAACCAATAAGTAGTTATTGGTGGATGATGTTGGTATTACAATAATTCTATATCGGATCTTTTTAGTGTTAGGGGTTGGCATTACCTGTGTATGACAAGTGCGTCAACGAGTCAACAAACAGTTTATAATGTAACCAGGCATTCATCATCATCATCATAATCCAGCTTTCATTTATCACGTCTGCTCTTTGTTGCCAATTTTTCGTGATACGCCTGATGTCATCAGCCCAACGTGTAGGTGGTCTTCCTCTACTACGTTTGTCTGCTCTTGGCCTCCAATTTGTAATTTTGCTCGTCCATCGTGAGTCGTGCATTCTCGCTGTATGGCCTGTCCAGTTCTATTTCAGCTTCGCTATGCGTTCCACAACATCAGCAATACTTGTCCTTCTTCGCAGATCTTCGTTACTTATTCGGTCCCGCAAACTCCAAGCATAGACCGTTCCATTCGATTTTGTGCCACTCTCAATTTCGAAGCCGTAGTCTTGACCTGTCTTGAAATAATAGGAAAAGTTTGTGACTCGCCCAAACCAGGAACTTCAAGGGATCCTGATTACCAGTTTTGTAGTCCCGACAAACTAATAACTACTGAAATTAATGCTGGAGAAACTGTTTTAAACAGTACCTTTCCTTTAGACGTGCCATCGCCTTTTAAAAGAGCGTTATTCTGGCCAGATCCTACTCCCAGAGGAACCAAAAAAAGAAAAAGTTGGGAGAAAATACCATCAGTTGTTAATTCAGAAGCGTGGCAAAACTATGATAAGAAAAAAAGACGAGAAAACCAGAAAACTTAAAGAAAAAGAAAAGAGAGCTTTTCTAAGAGAGCAAAAGAAATTAGATCGAATTAAGAAAAAGAAAAAAGAAACCTCCTGAAAGTTCTGAAGACTGGATAGAAAGTGGTGACAGCTTAGATGACATAGAAATCTATAAGCAATAAGAAACTGAATTTTCAGAAGTAGATGCTGTTGGTGCAGTTGCTATAGGAGACTATCTGCTTGTTAAGTTTTGGGGGGAGGGGGTGGTGGGGGCGAAAGAAAAACTGTAACATATAAGTATGCTTGTGTTACTCAAAACATATTTCCTGAAGAAAGTGAGGTAGAAGTGATGTGCCTTAAAGCAACCAATGATGAAAAAACTCAATTTAAAACTGACGAAAATGATGTTTCAAGTAAATTGCACACTCCTGAGATTGTAACTTTAGGAGATAGGCTAAAATATAACTTTTCAAAGCCTATCGATGTATTTGAAGCACCTTAAATACCTACTATTTTTTCATTTAAGTTTCTTTTTTTTTTAATACATAGTTTAGTTTTTATAAATAGTTAAAATATCATTAATATTTACTTTTTTGGGATTTTCTCATGTCAATAACCAGGATGTCAAAAAATGGATTTTTTCAAAATTAGTATGTCAATTACTTTGTAAAAAAAATTGTTCTGTATCCTCACTAGAATAAAACAGAAAAGATGTTTTTCTTTTTATTATTTAAATGTTTCATTTCATTAACAAGATTGCAAAATACTCCCTGAACAAATTTTGATGTCAACAAGTATGATAAATGAAGAGTAGGAATATTTTAATGAAGTTTTTCCCTCTAAATGTGTCAATAACTGGTAGGTTTACCTTATCTAATTTTCTTTTAGGGCAATGTACTCGATGATATCCCTATACTTAGATAATTTTGGGTTGATATCTACTGCTCAGCTTCAGAATACGAGATGCCACTCTAGATGATATGCTTTGAATGTTTATTATCTTATTCGAGTGCTTTTTATGGACAAAAAACCGATGCCTCCAACTTATGTAGTTTCAGGACCAATCTGATGGAATATATGCCCTGATGTCGAGGTTGAGGACTCCCCCGCCTAGTCTGTCTTGCTCAGAGTACTGAAGAACCCCTACTTAGTTCCCACCTTTAAGCAAGCTGAGACCGGCAACCAGGCTCTATTGTTATAATAAAAATTTTTATATTTGTCAACGTATCCTTTTGTAATATTCCATCTAGTTAAATTCTTTTCCACCACGGATCCTTAGAGATGCCTCATCAATATTTGTAAGTTTTACTTAAGTGTTTAAACTTCTTTGAAACTGCCCGTGGGAACTCGTATTGCCGTGGTAGAAAATGTCTTTGACTGTTAGTTTCTCTCACAGTTTAGTTCATTGGTTTTTCCATAAACCAAAAAAAAATTATTATATCGCGAATAACGGGAGATGAAACATAGAATAGCAAATACGAGCTATTTATCGAAAAAAACGGTGAAGAGAAATGTTCTTGAACAAAAGTCTGTAAGAGAATAAACATAAATTCATACAAATTCTTCAGTAAAAGTATCAGAACAAGAACAATTTGCCACCCGAACCAAAACACTATCAACCGGAAGAAATTCAGACGGCTTCATCTGATAACACTCTATTATTGAACATTTCTTTGTATACCCTCAAAATTTTCCAAATCCTCCAGTCCATAAATAAAAACAAAAGTACTTATCTTGTTCATTAAAAAACAATCGGCAACTGATAGCACCCCCAGGTACTTTTCCGAGAAATTGCAGTACCTTGTACACAAACATCTACCTTATCTTGTTTTCGAATGCAAATAGATTACGAGGTAATCAAGCCAAAGAAAATATTGTTTTTCAATTGTTGCAATTGCATTCTAGATGTTTGCTAAGAATGAAATTAACTTCCTCGTTTACTACGGTCAATATTTATATTGACAGTCTCGTAAAGTAAACAGTTAGTTGTGAGATAATTCTGACTTCCAGAATGATCGTACGCATTTCATATTTGGTCAATAGAAAGATTATTATTTCCTTTAGTCTTTTTAGAAACTTCTATAGAAAATGTCACACCGAGAGTGCAGTACGGCTAATATAGGAATGTACAATTGCCGGATTTCACGCCTTGTGCTTGGCGATACAAACAGGTCCAAGTGGTAGTCACAGAACCCTACCCAGATCTCTACGCCGGGCTCTGTTATTTATTATAAAATAATATATTGATAAAATAATTGCCCTCAAGTAGCCAAATAAGAGGCATGCATTTGAATAAAAAGACCTTAAGTTTTTAGCGAGAATTTTATTATAAAACTGTATACTTTATTAAACTAACAAATGTATTTTAAATTACATTCTTGATAGCTATAAATATACAGGGTGGAACCTCCGGGAACTCGATTTCCGTGCACCCAGCCCAATATCCGAAAAGCCCATACTCTGATTGGACTGGTAAATGCATTTTATTGGTTATACAGTGTAAAATAATCGAGGTTACTTACAGATATTCAATTAATTATACTAAAGTCGTCCTCTACATCCGAGATGTTAGATTCGCTTTCGCTACTCTCCCCTGTGTTCGCGTGTATTATCAATTGGTCTACGTCATCTTGCAGGTTGTCCGCAGTCCACATCTCAGTTTCCGTTTTCTCGACAACATGAGTGACATAATTGCGCCAATTTTGCTCTGTGACGCGTGCGAAACCGTCGTCGATCAACTGGCATACCTCGTCGTTTTTAAAAGTGGTATTATGGGTACCTACATATCGCTTAACTTGGTTCCACACCATTTCTATAGGATTCAATTTGCAGTGATATGGAGGAAGCCTTAAAATATACACATTATGTTGTGAAGCATACTCATCAAGATGATACTTATCGTATTGATCTTTAAAAGCACGCGCTGCTTCTAATAGCTCGGATTTCAAATAACACTCCTCGAAAAAAATGTCTTTTTCCACTAGCCATTCCTTGATTGCAGCTTTATTCCAGGAATTGTTAGGGAATCTCTCTTTACGGGAGTGGTACGATGCATTGTCCATTACAATGACATTCCTGCGACCATTATTTGGTAAATTTGATATTAATGTCTCCTTAAACCACGACTCAAAATATGCGGCATCCATTTCCAGCACTTACATTAAGTTGTTCCGTATTTTGTAAAAAACACAACTCATTTAACACTACGAGTTTAGCGCAACCGTTAAATAATTCACCGGATTTAAACTTATGGGACTCCATGCTCTCTGTTGAAACTCTGACTAAATTTTGAAGTGTAGTTTCGTTTTCCAAAAGCACTTTCACCCTAAGGATGGGTAGGGGGTGAAATAGGGAAAGCTTGGAGTTTATCAAATACTAATTATGACAAACAAGTTTATGGCCATATTTAGGTGATTATGTTAATGATGGTAATTTGTAGCAGAAGTTTTACAAAAGAAATGAAGACCTATTTATAGAAACAACATAACTGTATTTTTAATATTTTACATACAATAGAAAAAATCTAATTTCTATGAAAGAATTGGAAATTTGAATATTATATATAATATCTATAAATAATATCATTTCCAAGTTTCCAAATTCTTTCCTAGAAATTATGTAGGTTTTTTCTATTTTATGTAAAACATTAAAACTACAGTTATTGTATGTTGTTCTTGTAAAGAGGTGTTCAAATGTTACTCTTATGAATATGATTCAATTGTATATCTCATGTTGACGTTTTATATGCAAAATTCATAGTTTTCGTTGTCAATAACTCATCAATGCCTTTTTATTCTACTGTATACGTATACATGATATAAAATATTTTACTCGTACTGCCGGCAGATGCATTTTATCCATGCCGGTCCTGTGAGACAATGAGCAATCAACAGCTGGAGAAAACCGACAACCCTGCGCGTTTATTCTCCATAAGAAAAGCATTGCCGTATCTTACCCGTACTGCACTCCCAGTGTGACATTTTCTATAGTACCCTGCGATTCTCAGATCGTCTATGCTGTTCGGATTGGGTCATAATTAGACAAAAAATTGAAAAAAATGCGCATAAGTATTCACTAATTTACCCAAAAATATGCATTTTTTTTAGAAAATATGCATACTGTCAATGGAAACATATTTTAATAATGGTATATTAATTAATATTTATTTTAATAATTAGAAAACGATATAAGTAAATTTAAAAACTCATTAGGTAATGGTAATGGCAGGTAATGTAATAATTAATTATTGTAACGAAAGTAGTAAAAAAGTTTAATACTATTTCTTAGAATTATGGAAACAATAAATGACCAAATGTTTTCCAAAATTTTCCAAAAAAACTTATGGCTTCTATCTGTGAACATATATTTGTAAATTAAGAAACTTCTTTCCACATCAACGGATGTAATGGGAGCATATTTTAAATTCACAAAATATTTGGTTCAAAATCTATTTCGTTGCAAAAATTACTACCAAGAACGTCAGCTATCTCAGTCAGTTTCTGAAACCATTGTTTTCTTGAGTTATTGTTTCAAATTTTTGACAAATATCTTTTTAACATTTTGACAAGCTGATCTAATTTCTTTTATTAAAGCTATGCTTTCTACCAAGGACAACTTTGATGATTCTGAGTAATAGTTTTTTGAAGTGGAGTAGCAAAAGAAAACAGGGCCAAAGATGGTGTAGCCTTACTAATACACCAAAGGTACCACAATCACATCAAAGAGTGTCAATACATATCAGAAAGAATAATAAGACTAAAGATAAAAATGGAGAAGGAAGGCCTGAACATCATCGGAGTATACGGCCCAGGAATAATCAAATCGATCGAAAATATCTACCAAAGCAACACAATAAAAGTAAAAGTAGAAGAAGAACTAATCGACCCTATTGAAGCTGGAAATGGGATAAGAGAGGGGGATTCCCTGAGTCCTCTATTGTTCAACCTGATTATGGATGAAATAATAAAAAAAGTAAGAACTAAAAAAAGATACCAAATGGGAGAAAACTAACTTAAAATAATGTCTATGCAGACGACGCAATACTACTCTCTTAAAGTCAAGATGATTTACAACGTATGCTGCACCAATTTAATATAACCGCCAGAAAATTTAACATGTTAATTTCCCAAAAAGACAAAATGCATGGTTACAACAGCAAATTTAATAAGATGTAAATTGGAGCTGGAAGGTCAGATAATAGAACAAGTGATGGAATTTAAATATCTAGACATCACATTATCTAGCTATGGAAAGCACGAAACTGAAGTGGAAGATCAAGTGAATAGAGCAAACAGAGCCGCAGGCTGCGTGAATGAAACAATATGGAGAAATAAAAATATCGGGAAAGAAACGAAAGGCATAATTTACAAAACAGTCATCAGACCAATAATGACATACGCGGCAGAAACAAGACCTGACACAGAGAGGACAAAAAGGATGTTGGAAACAGTAGAGATGAAAACACTTAGGAAAATTGATGGTAAGACACTATTGGGCAGAGCTAGAAGTACAGATATACGACGTAGATGCAAGGTGGAGAACATCAAGAACTAGGTAAGAAATAGAAGAGTAGAATGGAACGGTCATATAAGCCGAATGACAACAAATATAGTAGTAAAGACGGTAAGAGACGGTTCCCCAATAAGAAGACGATCAGTAGGAAGACCACGAAAACGATGGAACGATAACTTACTGAAGGCACATTGAAAAACAGACAGTCAATTAATGTAGAAAAATCTACAAAGTATATGATAAATAAGTTTGAAGCATGGAAGCCCTATGTTTCTCTGGTTGGATATTCTCTACCATAATGGAATTATGGACGAATGTCGCACTAAAAACTCACCCTGTATATACAACGTATAATTGTATCCTATTAATTATAAGCCACAACATAAGCAATTATAAATAATTGTCTCTAGTTTTATTGATGACAGTTAGGTAAAAAAACCGATATATATCCGAAAACCAGTTTGCATTGAAAACCAGATTGTAATAAGTCAAGTCGATAAAAAATGCGATTTGAATTTACTAAAATTTAAATAAACAGAAAGAAACCACCATATCCTGTTGGTCATAGGGGTTTAGAAGGGTTTACGAAGTAGCTTTAAAGGATTAGTAAAGGATAGAGGAGATATCAGGGCATCCATCGGTGTGAAAGTACTGTAGAATTGACGTAACTAATTTATTGAGCTATAGTGAAATAGTCCAGAAAAAATGCATCTCTTCTAGTACTCCTTGGAGCTTAAACTTGTTTGCAAAGACGCAAAATAGAGACAAAAGCTCAATAGTATAAGCCATTATGGTGCGGTATTATGATTTGATTTGTTGGATGCCACTCAACATCTGAAAATCATACGATTAACTTGAATTTTGCTGAGAATGTCAATTTTGGAACGCCAAAAAAGATGCAAAATAATGTATCACTTTTGTATTGTCAATATTTGTGAGGTGCCTGCCTGGGACTACTTTATTTGAAAATGAAATGAAATTAACTTCAACTTAGGAATACCCGATACAAAAATACTTAACATGGGATTGGTTTTTAAAAAGACAACCACGTTCAACATGACAGTAAAATAAATTCTCTTGTTCGTAATCCCATTGCAAATCTTCTTTTTTTAACATTGCTAACCAAATCCTACTAATTCTACCGAGGAATTTGCGAAACAGTTGTTTCATTTAGCAAAATAAGACAGGTTTCTTCGCTCTATACTCATTTTCCTATGCGTATTTACATATCTGAGATCTATCAGATTCTTTATTTTAAATATAAGATTGATGTTCACTTATTCTAACGTTTAACGGCCTTAAAGTTTGATTTAAATACAATTTTTTACATTCACAAGGTATTTTATAAATAAAATCTTTTCTCTTTCTTATTCGTTGTTAGGTTTTGTTTTAGATAAAATCAATCTCAATGTGTCTATTGATTTAAATGCTGTTGAAATATTGAATTTATTTCCTATTCTTGCATATCCAATGTTTTTCTGGTAATCCTTCTAGGTATAGTAATGTTATTTTCCTCAAATCATGTCTTGTAAATGTTATAGGATCCCGTCCAATCTCCCCACACTATCGTATGCTTTTTGGGGTCGACGTATAAAGATATATAATCCTGGTTCTTTGCAGGTTTTCAATTATTTTGTCCCAAATATGTATTGTTGAAAAAGAAGTTGTTTTCCTCTCTATCGAGGTTTTTGCACTATTGGTACAATTCAGGAATAACTGACTCGGTTGCTGGATTTTCTAAGGAAAGTAAAGAAATCATATCGAATGATACAGACGCAGTTATTTGCTGGCGAATACAATAATTAAAAACAGTCAAAAAAAATTAACAGACACACCACATATATTTGCTATTTGAATTAAACTTGAATCAAGTACTCCTTTCAAGATATGGTTGTTTTCGGAAGCATTTCTAGAAAGACACCGGTACCTATCTTGGAATGGATTTCAAAATCCACTACTTAAAGATTATCACAAAGAAATAATTTACAATATATTCGACGATTCTTTTCCTCAAATAAAAGGTGAAGGGTGAGACGGGTTGTTAAGAAGTTTTTAAAAAACGTGTAAAATTGTACCTACCGAAACCGTGAACTACATAAAAAACAGGAAGAGATGTTGTAGACTGTCGATGATAATATTCAAGTTTGTTAACCTATAATAAATACTATTATCATGTCTGTCGGACAGGACAACCGACAATCTGATTCCTTATCCGGCAGATGGATTATTTATTAAGTTTTTAATGTTTCTACATTGCTTTCAAAATTTAATTTACAAACGAAATACCAACACAAATTTACTTTTAAGCGTAGTAAATTTATTAATTGTAATAGTTTCATTTAATCTCATCATCATCATCATCACTGGCTCGACAACCCTTTTTGGGTCTTGGCCTGTTCCAGGATTCTTCTCCATTCTGATCTGTTTCGTGCTTTTTTTCTCCAGTTTTTTTATTTTTAAGGTTGTTAAGTATATCATTTTCTATTTCTTCTAAGTATCTCAGCTTCGGTCTTCCTCTTGTTCTTTTTCCTACTGGCATCTGTTTGAATACTTTGTTTGGTATTTCGCCTTCTTCCATTCTTTCTACATGTCCTATCCAACGCAGCCGTCCTATTTTAATGAATGTTATACTACATGTCCTATCCAACGCAGCCGTCCTATTTTAATGAATGTTATAATATCCGGATCCTGGTATATTTTGTATAGTTCAGAGTTGTATCTTCTTCGCCATTTTCCGTTTTCTTTTGTGCCCTTATATATGTGTCGCAAGATTTTTCTTTCGAAGGTGGCTAACAACGTTTCCTCTCATTTAGTGAGTGTCCAGGTTTCTGAGCCGTATGTGAGTACCGGTCTTATTAGGGTTTTATATATTTGGCATTTTGTTTTTCTTGCGACGTTATCTAATCTTAGTTGCCTAATTAAGCCATGGTAACATTTATTTGCAATAAATATTCGCCTCTTCACTTCCTCCGTAACGTTATTATCAGACGTTCCCCCTCTATGTTGTATTCTCCTATTGTTATATTTTGTGGCTGCCTTATTTCTGCATTTTTACTTACCTGCATATATTTTGTTTTGGTCTGATTGATTTTAAGACCACTATTTTGTGCAGCTCGTTCTATTTGGTTGTATGCCTCTATCATTTCTTTTCTTGATCTTGCGATTATGTCAACATCATCTGCAAATGCTAGTATTTGCACGCTTTTATTAATGATTGTTCCTCGTGTATTGGCTGTTGTGTCCCTCCGTATTTTCTCGAGTACGATGTTGAACAAGATGCATGATAGAGCGTCTCCCTGGCGTAGTCCCTTTTTCACATCTGTTGTTTCCGTTAATTCATTTTGTATCCGGATTCTACTTTCTACTTTTAGAGATTCTTTTATCAGTTCTATTAGTTATGTTGGTATATTAAATTCTTTCATTGCTGTTATTAAGAATTCTCGGTTTATATTGTCATATGCGCTTTCAAAGTCTATGAAGAGATGATGTGTGCCGATGTTATATTCACTTGTTTTTTCGAGGATCTGTCGCAGAACAAATATCTGGTCTATTGTTGACTTCTGTCTACAGAAGCCACTTTGGTATTTGCCAACTATTTCATTGAACCTTCCTATCTCTAATATTCCTTTTAATAATAATAATATCGTATATCGTATGGCATTTTTGTCAGGTACCCAGTCGTCAGAGACGAAAATACCAGTGAATCTCTAAAAATTATACGAACAAGCTGAATTTTGCCGAGAATGTAAATTTTAGGACGCTAAAAAAATGCAAAAAACTTTACCACTTTTACCCCCGGAATTTCCCCTCAACCCCCCCCTGTAGGGGGAAAAACGGAAAAAATCGATTTACCAAGAATCTGTATGTACGCCATAGAAAAAAATGTTTCAAATATAAAATAATTTTCAACAAACATGTTGAACCCTGATCAAAAGAGATATAATTTTTACCGTCTAGTTGATACAAATTTTATTTAACATTTTATTCAAAATCACCGGTTGCTTTAAGCATTGATTCTGAGAGAACGGTTCATTCTACATAAAAAGTGCTTGTAACCATTTTTATTCAAAATTATCTCAGCTACATTTTTTATTTGAAACATTTTTTCCTATGGCGTACAGATTCTTGGTAAATAGATTTTTTCCGTTTTTACCCATCTACCAGGGGAGTTTTAGTGGGAAGCCCAGGGATAAAAGCGGTAAACTGTTTTTGTAACTTTTTTGGAGTCCCAAAATTGATATTCTCGGCAAAATTCGGCTCGTGCGTCTGATTTTTATGGGTCAAATCTCTGACGACTAGACTAAGGGAAATCCTGTCGGATCTTTAACCGTGTTTTAAGTAGCTAGTGTCGATACACATTACCACAGGGGGACCGACGGCTTTACGTGCCCTCCGAAGCACAGTAAACAGCTGGTATCATTTTTAGAAATGAAAATTTCGTTGTTGGTGTTGAGAATCGGGCTCGTTCGCTTTGGTTTGGAATGCCGTAGTAGTATCTTGCCGCTGAGCTATTCCTTGAGTAATTAAAAAAAAAACAGTCCATTCTTAACGATCCGATGTTCCGACTTTGCTCCATTATTTTCTTACCTGGTCTCTTGTAGAATTTTGGGTTTATATTGTTATCTGTACCGGGTGGACTCTTTGAAAAATAATGACAATTTCAACAAAAATCGATTTTATCATGATTGATACTATTTTTTACCACCGTTATGCTTTTTAAACCATTTAAACATCGTCGTACTAACGTAATACATTTGCACTTGTAATTTGCAACATTTTTAGTAATTAATTGTTAATTTTTAATATTTTTTAGTGTTCTTAAATTCAAGTATTATATATAAAAAAACTTGCGTAATATTTAGCAGTCTTATATTTTAGTTATATGTATTTTAACAACCTAAAATGTTTCCAGTTGGCAAACAACTACAAAAGGTGATTGCCAAGAGTTGTAGGAAGTAAGATGACAGAGGAACACCTTTGTAAGAGGTTAGTTCTAAGAAAAGATACTCCCAAAACTTTAAAAATATATATTTGCATGTTGCTTTAATCTATTGTGTAGAATAGCATTTTTTCTTTAGGATTTTAACCATTTTCCAGTCTATTTATTATATATCTACCCCGGTTTTGTCTCAGTCACTGAAATAGACTCTAGACTCTTCTTACGGCTGATTTCTGATTTACTGATTGGTTTTTTTGGGCTAGTTTTTTGCCACTTCATTAACATTGACTTTGATATAAGATGAGTTTGTTAACTACATTGGGTAACTAGATTGTTGTTGTTCATCTAATTATTCAAAAAAATCTTACTTTAGCAGAAAGTATTATTTATAAGAACAAATATTTTGCAGAGTATTAAAAGATATAAGATGGAAATAACAAAGATTTTACTTTGATCCTTAATTTATGATAAACCACCAAAACAGGAAATATTTGTGCTACATGACATGTGTTGATTATAATAATAAATGAGGTCAATGTGGCTACCTTCAAAATAATTTTTATGAAATTATATAAGTTAGATAAAACTATAAACATTTATCTAACAATGTGAAGGCTACTAGTTACTATATTAAGTGTGTTAGACACAAAGAATAAACCTTGAATACTTATATAACAACAATAAATTAATATATTTATATCTAAAGGCATTTTTTCCTTTAAACACATCTAAGAATTGTCTAGAGATTTCTATCTGGTTCTATATATTATTTGTTTATTTTAGGAGTCTTAAATCATAAAGAATATGAAAGATCTATGTTTCTATTTACTTAATTATTTAACTTAGAAAAATGGATATTTGTTTTTGCTTGGCCACTAAAATCTGCAGATCTGAAACCATTTATTAAAGTATGTATGCATATATACAAAAGTGCCACAATACCCAGAGAGACAAACATTGAGAAGTATTTTAGGTCCTATCTTTTATACAATTTTTAAGCGTTATTGACTTTTTATAGATAATATAAACATTTAGGTACTTTTTTTTCTATTAAAATAAATCAGAAAAATTCATAAAAAAAATATATTCAAAAATTATTTTTGTAGAACAAATAGGTAAGTACTATTGATAATGTCCATATATATATATTTCTGTATGTGCACTTGAATTTCATATATCTATTTAAAAAATTAACTAATTTTATTTACATTCCTGCATCAGTCTCTATAAAGAACTATATCTATATGAAATATTGCAAGAATTCTTGAAAAAGAAAGTTTCCTTACCTTTGCATTCTTCCGTCTGTTTCTCGTTGTACTGGGTCCTTGAAGACATGGTTTTCAATCAAATCTTTGTTCAAATTTAAAACTGAGTAATATCTGTATTTTCTGGTTGAACAAAAGCTTTTATGGCACAGAATATAAACAAAAACCCCAAAGCGGTATGGAATACAATTTTGAAAAGAAAATGGAAAAATTAGAACATACCCATAAGCTAAATCACGGCGCTCCTAAACTCCTCTGAAAAATGATCTGAAGAAGTATGAATGATAAATTTTTTTAAGATCAGTCTCATTCCAATCCGGTATCTAATTTCAGTCGCCAGATTTACTATCTATGAAGACGTTCAATAAAAATCACTACAAAGGTAATGTGGTTACATTACCCGAAAAAGGAAATGTAAATTTAGAAAATGTTTTCTCTTAATGATTCCCTCTTCAGGAATGAAACAGGAATTCAACACCAGAAGAAAATTCAAAACACCGTGAATAGGGATTCACCGTTACACTTATTGGTTAGCACAACTTTCCTACGTTACGGATTTTCTATGACTGGTTTTTATAAACAGAAACAGAAATAAATATTATTTTGTCACCAATCACCCACACTACCGCAATCGTTTTGTTCTATGGAGTTGATTTCCAACTTAGTTTGTTAATCTGCCCTGTAAGAGAAAGTGAGATAGACTTACAACATTTACGAACGTAAGGAACAAGGATCAACACAAAACAATATCGAAACAACGATTCCCAAATCGATTAAAATTGCATGCCATCGTTTAACTTTGAAAATAATCGATTATATTTGAATATCCTGGAATATTTTTTTGTCCTTTATATATTATTGGAATTTCAAATAGAATAGAAACTTTGTAAATGGTTTAGTTTTATACGTACTTAAAATGAAATAGAAGCAGTTCAAATGAATTTTGAAATTTAGCCTTTAACTTAGCCTTAGTAGTAGCCTCATCAAATAAGCTATACAGCTCTAATTTTAGTAATTTTCAGATTGTATTGTCAATTTTATTTTGACAGCTGTTGTGTTTATTAATTTGTATTAAAAATCAATATAGGAATACAAAACGTTATCATAGTAATATTATAAATAATGGATTCAGATTCACTTCCCCTAGAAGAAATTAGAATAAAGGAAGAACCAGAATATTTCGATTCAAGTATTGACTGGAATGAAAACAATCCTTGTGATACACTTATAAAAGTTGAATTATTGGAAACAGATAGTAATTCTAAAAATTTAGTGTGTAAAGAATGTAATTCTGTATTTGTAAGCGAGCATGAATTAAACATACACAGAATGATACATTCTTCAGATCACACTTGTTTTATATGTAAAGAATTTGTAAGAAACAGATTCCAGTTTGTGGGTCATGTTAGAAAACATATGTGTGCAAAGCCTTTTAAATGCCCTAGCTGTGATAGGTCATTTCCTAGCCCTAGAGAAACCAAATTACATCAAAGGGTGCATAGTGATGATAGACCCTTTATGTGTACAGAATGTGGCAAAGCTTTTAAACAAATTTCTACCTTAAAAGATCATGAAGTTGTACATACAGGAGAGAAGAAATTTAAGTGTAAGGTAATTGATAACGTGTTTAAATTATTTATTGTTTTATGTAAGACTGTGATTGACCAAAAATGTGTATTCATGACATAAAACTATTTTTATGTATTTGTGTAAAATTTTCTTTATGCGATAAGATAAATTTTGGAGTGTCACTAAATTTGGTATAAAACTTTCAACAAGTTACTATTCACACAATAGGTACCATCTTGATAGTCAGCAACCTTTGGTTTTGATGAAGAAACAAAATTTGCAGTCAATGAAACCATAAAAAAATAATTGATGGTTGATATCAAGCTTTACTTAGACCTACATTTCTTTTTCCTTACAAACAGAATGAAATAACACTAGTGTGTGATAGATTCAAGCCTTTCAAAGTGTCTGGAATTTATTCCAAAGACAGAATTCTTCATTAAATAATCTGCCTGATTGGTATTAATGTAGATTCATTAAGTGGACTTAAGCAACCACTGCGGAAATAAAAATAGCCATTATTATTGCCAAAATCCATCAAGAGATGGTATTTGATAAGAAAATGAGATGGGTAGATTTAAACTAGAACTCCAGATATATTGTTTTTAATATTAATATTAAAAACAGCAATATAATATTCTATTGTTATAATGTAAAGTGACCACAAACATATTTTCTTACTCACTGCTAGCAACTGAATTTGTTAATTCTGAGAGTGAAACAAACCATGCCTTATCAGCACGTTATTCTGGTTATTTTTTATCCATTCATCTCAAGTCTTCTGGTTGAGAGAGAGAGGGAGATAGTGTGAGAGAGAGAGAAATATACTTTATTGATACCAAGTTAATAAAGACCATTGACTAAAGTCTTTCAGCCACTATGTTAGTTGATTAATTTCATTATGTTTGTTAGACTTTATAACTACATGATTTTTGACAATACATTTTAATATTTGTTAGACTTTAGGTGATTAAGGAAAAAATTGTAGGGGTGTGATTGATGTGTGTAAAGATCTATGGAAATTATTTTGAAAAACACCAAATTCATTTTGGATCATAAATCACTGTTTTAATTTACCTGTAAGTAGCAATCTTTGTATTGTTGAACATTTTTCAGATCTGCGAAGGGGCATTTGCCACAGCAACGAGTTTACGAAGGCACATCCATGTGATGCACGAAACAGTCCGTTCTTATCCCTGCAGATATTGCAGAGAAAGTTTTACTAGTCAACAAGCCCGTGAGCAACACACAGCAATACATAAAGACATTGATCCATTGAAGTGCACTACTTGTGGAGAGAAATTAGCTGATCTGGAGGAGTTCACACTACATAGGAATAAGCATTTAGATGTGAAAGCTTCTGGCACTTGCGAATATTGTGGAAATAAGACGTTTTATTTTGGTTTGAAGGAGCATATTGAAAAAACACATCAGCCTAGGTAACTCAATTTTTTTCAACACTTTTTCATTTTTTTTTATTTGTTGTATGTAGTCAAGAAGAATAAATATCAGAAAATCGCGATTAGTAGTGTTATATTGTAATAAATATTACTAAAACGCTAAGAATATGTGTTATGAAATAAATAAATATATAATATGTTTATTTGCAACAGGCTTACACCTAATCACGGATTGAAAAATCTGAAGCGCCTCACTTGGCCAGCAGGCCATATTGTGCTCATATCTACATTTACAATCGATTAATGCAGCTATCTTGTCACTAAAAATTAATAATAATGTCAGGCTCTTGCATGTTATTATCTATGAGAACTTTTCAGTGCAGTTAATATTTAGCCTATAATCTCTTTTCCCAGTTTACATTCATTCACTTTTCCATTATGTTTTGGGTGGTCTGAATAAATTTTTATTCAGTGATGTCTTGAATATTATGTGGCTTATGGGGGTTTCCCAAAATTCTTTCTCTAGGAAGCCAAACCAACAGTCCATTTATCCTCCTATCCGAGGACTGCCTCGTTATGTTATCAACCAATTGACACTTAAGTTTGGCCACTATGGCCACTCTTCCAAAAACGTCTGTTACTCAGGTTTTTCTTTGAATTTCTTCATTTCTGACTGTCTTAACTTATTCGTAGGATAGTTATTTTTATAGCTTGTTGTGTTGTTTGAATTTTTTTTTGCGGTTTATTTGTGAGTGTCATTGTTGAAGACCATTTGTAAAGGGTGATAAGATACTAGGCACAAACACTATTCATTTTAAATTCACTGTGATTTCCAGAGACTAATACGAAGACAGGTTTGCTAAAAACTGCTCAGCAGTGTCCCACTCTTCTATCCAATTGAAAACTGTTTTTTTTTCAACTTTCTTTTGTGTCTATATGTAAATATGTTTTCCAATGTTTGAATATCAAGTCTTGTTGGTATATGTTTGGAAAACCGCAGATGATGAATTCTTCAAGAAAAATACTGTTCAAACTGAGCAATGGCTCAAAAAGTATTACCGGAACTCTGTTCTATCGATTACAACCATTAAACGATGGCTTGCTGAATTCAAACTCGGTTTTACCAACACTAATGATTCTCAGGCCAAATGAGACAGTTATGACCTATGCCACAGAAACACGAGCAGAAACAACCACTACTAGGAGTGACAGAAATGAAGACTCTAAGATCAATTACTGGCAAAACACTTAGAGGTAGAGTGATAAGCAGCGATATCAGGACCCTGTGTAACATCCAAGACGTTGTAAGATGGTTTAGAGGAAGAAAAAGAACATGGAGAGGCCGCGTTGATAGAATGGATGAAAATAGAGTTGCAAAGATTGTAAAGGAAGAGCAACCTAACACTAGCAGACCACACGGAAGACCCTACTAACGCTGGTATGAAAGTTGGACATCTGAATACCAACTTAGGCTACAACTTTGAAAAAACAAGACATTGTCTTCAGATAAGAAGATGAATAAGAATTACACTGCAAACAGATGCAACGGAAAAAACGTTAGACAAAAGCAATTTATGCAAAAGAAAATTACAAAAAGAAAACACTGGTACTTATGACTAGAAATGCTGACTAGTCCAAGATACGAAAAACAAAGCCCGAGTAAAGATGTTAGGTAAAATTGTAAATCAACAAAAAGAGGCGACAATTAAACACATATTGGAAAAAAGGCAATTCACAAGAAAAATCAATCATCGATTTAGAACGACAGATGAGATGGACTATATTATCATATGCCAATGTATTTAGAGTCTCTTGCATTCCCAAATTAACTTTCAAGGTGGTTGTCTGAGGTACGAACACTAACACAACAGATACCAATGCCCTCGTCTCTAGTGTTAAAACCAGACGTACACTGTCCTAGAGTTATGAAGTTTCCGTTTACATTCTTGGGTGTCTTTATGTCCTGGGAGACTATCAGTGTTATACAGCCATTTCTATCCATTCGGCACCTCCGTCTCTGTTTTGGCTACAAATAAGTATCTGTGATCAAGTGAAGTGGAATAAATGGAGAATAATGAAAGA
The DNA here is from genome assembly GCF_040954645.1 of Diabrotica undecimpunctata. Taxonomy (NCBI): domain Eukaryota; kingdom Metazoa; phylum Arthropoda; class Insecta; order Coleoptera; family Chrysomelidae; genus Diabrotica; species Diabrotica undecimpunctata. The sequence goes on from NC_092810.1 coordinate 28,913,597, forward strand.
GACGAGAGTACCTTAGCATTTCGTCCACCAAATATAAAATATACCCACATAATATGCCACAATGCTCTTACCCAAGCGATTGATAACTAAGAAGAAAATACATATGACTTAATCTGTGTGCCGGCCTGATCGCAGTGTCCTTTAATTCCAGGTGCAAAGGAACAACAAGCAACAGCCTCCCTAGAGATGTTGCCCAAGTATTGCGCATGGTACCAACCGAACTCCTAGATTCAAACTTCTTAAACTTTAGTGTCTCGAGTAGTACCCCAATATTTACTTGTGTTGTGAGTGTGCCAACAAAGGATCGATACATATTTAGATGGTAAATATATAGAAGGCTCATTTGCAGGAGTATGTAAGGTAGAAAGAAGCAAAGAATAAAAAAATATATTTCAAACACACGTTTCATACACAGAGGATCCAATCGCTACAAAATAAATAATAATTTTGGTGGCAACAATCACTAAACACGAATATCTTAATCTAATCTCACTAAATGAGATCGTTAAAATATTTACATAACTTTATAAATATGATATAATCAAAGCTTTGTTTTTTTAATGGGAATATATCTTTTTGATAAGCGTAATTATTGTACGTTTAATTTAAGACATTGTATCATCTATTTACTATTCGTTAGTTTATAATGTAAATTCCAAGGTTTCTCGTAAGTTTCCTATGGTTTAAAGTACTTAGATAATACTAGGTCAAGGCTTAGATATGTTTTAAAATAACATATTTGACTGGAAATGCAATTTTGAAAGTATGTAATTACCTGGGAGGAATTACAACAATGCCAACATGCAGAATTACTTTTCGTGTTAACACCAGGCTCCTCCAGTTACGTTTTCCTTCGCGGGCACCGAACCTTCGAGGATTCGCCCTGGAAACGAGTTTTGGAAGGGTGTGGTCTCAGAGAAACCTGTGAGTAGTATGCGATCATTGTGTTTTAAGACACTTTCAAGATTCTCTTCTACTTCGTCAAATCTAATTCCTCAAACACATATTGCAAGATCGTTAGCTTAAACAAAGGGTTTGTCTATAAAGAAAGTGCTATGACCAGTGTTTTCTCGTCGTTTGTGTATATGTCCAAAAAATTGGTGCTCAAACGGTTTCTCACTTTGCCTGCTCAACCTGCTCATTTTACCTCCACAAAATGACGAAGAAAATCTGTTTTGTAGCAAAGAATGAACCTCAACCCTTTTATATGTTCTTTATATGTTTCTTCGCAGCTCCCTTCAATGCAAGTTGAAGGGGTTGTCAAAATTTTTTGCTAATCTCAAGTTGCTGAGTTTCTCATATAGTTTAAAAAAGTGACAAAGCAAGGAGACTGGTCTGTAGCTTCAAGGATTCTCTGGATCCTTATCTGGTTTTAGTAAAGATACTATTTTAGATTTTTTTCCAAGATTTTTTAATTTTGGAGGCTTTACAGCAAGTATTTAAAAGCCAGCATCATCATCCAGCCAATGACGTCGACTCTTGGACATATTCCTCTTGAGCCTGGACATATGTCTCCCTATCAGTCTCCTCCAATGTTCTCTACACTGGCCCGTTTGTAGCCAGTTTTCCGCTACTTTTTTCAGGACGTCATTCCATCTAGGCGGTGGTTGTCCTCGGCTTCTTTTATAGTTTCTGGGTTCCTAGTGTGTTTTAAATTAGAGAGCTCAGCGGGTTTGCTTGTATCATCGCAAAGAGTATTAATGACTGAATTTATTTGTGAACGTAGATGCTGAGAGTTGGCATGCAAGTAACGATTGGTATGGATGGGTTTTCGGTAAACAGAGTAATGAAAATCTTGGAATTGGTTTTTCTTTATGATAACGTCGAGAAACAGTAGAGATAAATCAGTTTCCACATCCATCGTGAATTGGATACTAGGATGTATACCATTCAGATAAGTTTAAAAAGACACTAAAGCACCCCTGTTGTGAGGCCAAATGACGAATGTATCGTCAACATATCGTATCCAACATGTGGGTTTCATTGATGTGGATAGTGCTCGGGTCTCGAAGTCTTCCATAAAGATATTAGCAATTACTGGAGATAGTGGGGAGCCCATTGAGGCGCCATTTATTTGTCTGATTTTGGAAGATAAAATAAGTGTTGGACATAGGTTTAATGAGAGATAAGTGATCTTGTTGGGTACTGGATTTAGTTTCCAGAATGTTTAGGATTTCGTTTAAAGGAATGTTTGTAAAGAGTGAAACGATGTCGAAACTTACTAGAATGTCTGACGGTGAGATGAGGTATTCTTTAATGGGAATTCGATTAAATGAAAATACTTTTTGACGAAGAATGAAGCATTTTCGGCGAAAGGTTGTAGAGTTTTGGCCAACTGTATAGGCAGTTGATTGCACTGACAATGGGACGTATAGAATATCGGGTTTGTGAATTTTGGGTAGGCCGTATATTCGAGGTGTTCTGGAAGACTTTTACGAGGAATTAGAGATTGTTTTATGTCAACAGGAAGAGAGGTTTTATTGATGATGAAATTTGTTGTTTTCTCTTAATAGGTTGTTGGATTATTAGGAATTGGTTTGCATTCTTGAGTATTAATGCGATTTGAGTATTAAGTATTAATGAAACTTAACAACAAATATGAAACAGCCAATTTGAACGTGAGAATTTAAAAAGATAATGAAGATATACAATAAAAATAAGCAATTAAAATATATAATTAAATAGGGTCATAATATGGTAAAAAGGTTAAGAATCTTAAAAGTAAATGCTAAATACTTTTACAAACATTGCCAAATATCAGTATGGACTCTTCAGAGGCCAATGCTATATTTTTATTTTACTTTTTCACCAATTTTATATATTTTTTTTGTTACATTTTATGTCTTATAAGAGTGGTCAATAAACGTTCCATTTATCTATTCTCTTTTAGGTCATGTGAAATTTGCAGTTTGATATTTTACGACGAGAAATCCATGGAGAATCACCAAAAGAGTCATTTGGAGGAAGCAATAAAGGAAGGATACGCGTGTCAGGAATGCGGAAAGATTTTCGAGTTTCCTCGATACCTAAAAGCACACATGAAGCGCCACGAACAGGACTACAAGAAGTATAAATGTGATCTCTGTTCGAAGTTTTTCTGTTCAAAGAGAGACCTTCAAAACCACCTAAACGTTCATGCGAACATTAAAAACTTCGCTTGTGAAATTTGTAATAAGCCCTTTAGGACAAAAGAGAGCGTTAGGAAGCATATGCCGATACACTCGGAAAAACGACCGTTTGAATGCCCCCTGTGTGATAAACGATTCAAAAAACAGTCCATTCTTCGAAAACACTCCTTTACCCACTCAAAAGTTCGTCAATTCGCGTGCGATCTATGCGAGAAAACCTACAAAACCAAGGAATCCTTGAGAGTACACAAGATAGCTCATCACCAAAGAAGAAAGAAAAAATGTAAAATTTGTAAAAAGACGTTTCATTTCGAGTCCATATATAAACAACACGATTGCGTCACTAGGTATCGGTTCGACATTTGTAAACGAAGGTGTAATGTTTGTAAACGATTCTGTAGAACTATTATTACTTACGTGCATCATCTAAGAGGACATTTAAGGGAACGGTTGTTCCAGTGCAATATTTGCAAAGAACCTTTACGGAACCAGTACCAAGTTAAGCTGCATACAATTAGTCACAGGAACGAGAAAAAAGTGTAAAGGTGCGTGTATTCCTCACTTAGGTATCAATTGAAAGTGTCGTCATTGTAAGTATTGTATTCGAAGAAAATATTGTAAATATTAGTATTTATTAATTTCTCAAAAGAGTATGTAGCATTTTTAAAATGTTAACTATAAAAGAGTAGATAGAGAATTTGAAGTATAATTGACGTTTTGTTAATACAGTTATAAAAATTATTTATGATTGTTAATTTCGGTAAACGGTAGATATTTTAGTATCAGAAAGGTTACGGGAAGGAGGGGTAATATCGCGCGGCTAAGCAGAAACATCCTAGAAATTTACATTTTACATAGTAAACAGTTGACGAATTTTGACAAAGGTTTAAGATGTTATCTTCTTCTTCTTCTTCGTCTAGCCATTCACGTCCACATCTGAACATAAGCCTCTTCAAGTCTTCCTTTCCATTGTTTTTTATTGTACGCTACTTGTAGCCAATTTTTCCCGGCAGTCCTTTTCAGATCATCTGTCCATCTCATAGGAGGTCTGCCTCTGGGTCTTTTGTGTTGGTATGGTCTCCAAGTTAAAATTGATCTGTGCCATTTGTTTAGATCGCTCCTAGCTACATGTCCAGCGTATTCCCATTTCAACTTTAATGATTTTTGCACCACATCGGTGACTTTGGTTTTCTGTCTTATCCATGTGTTTGTTTTCTTGTCCTTAAGTGATATACCTAGCATTGCTCTTTCCATCGCGTGTTGAGTGACTCTAAGTATATTCATATTCTTTTTTGTGATTGTCCATGTTTGTGCCGCATAAGTTAATATCGGAATAATGCATGCATCAAAAACTTTAGATCTAAGATGTAATTGAATTTGTTGATTTCTGAGTATATAGTTCAGTTTACCGAATGCTGCCCAGGCTAACTTTCTTCTTCTTTTTATTTCTTCAGTTTGAATTTCCCTATTTAGTATTATTTTTTGTCCTAAGTATATATATTCTTCAACTTTTTCTATAACTTTATCGTTTATTATTGTCACGGTGTCTTCGGAGTGCATGACTTTTGTTTTGTTTAAATTCATTTTCAGTCCTATTTTAGAAGATTCGGTATGTAGTTCTAAAAGCATGGTTTGCATTTCTTGTAGGTCAGTAGCTATCAGGATTATGTCATCTGCAAATCGTAGATTACTGAGGTAGCGGCCATTGATGTTTATTCCCTTTTATTTCCAATTTAGGTTTTTAAAAACGTCCTCCAAAACTAAGGTGAGCAGTTTGGGTGATAAAGTATCTCCCTGTTTGACTCCCCTGTTTAATGGTACAGGGTTCGTGTGTTCATTTTCATTTAGGTAGTATGTAGCTGTAGCTTGGTTCATAGTTTCTTTTATTAAGTTAATATATCTGCTGTCTATTCTACAATTTTGCATTGCGTTTATTACGGCCGTGTGTTCTATGATATCGAAAGCTTTTTCGTAGTCTACAAATGCTAGGAAAACTGGAAACTTGTATTCGTTACATTTTTCTATTAATATTTTTGTGGTTAACAGGTGATCGGAAGTTCAATAGCCTTTTCTAAAACCTGCCTGTTCATATGGTTGGTATTCGTCTAATTTCCTTGTTAGTCGAGTAGTTATGACTTTGGTGAGTATTTTAAACAGGTGTGACAGTAGGCTGATGGGTCTGTAGTTTTCCAATTTTCGACTATCACCTTTCTTGTGTAATAAGATTACTTTAGAGTTGTTCCAGCTCTTAGGGACTTTCCCCTGATGTAAACAACTGTCCACAAGCTTAGTTACAATTGCAATTAGTTCCTTACCTCCTTCTAATATCATATCTGTGGTAATATTATCTTCTCCTGCAGCTTTATTTCTCTTCATATTTTCCAATGCTGTAGTTACCTCTGAAATTGTTACTTTTGGCATTATTTCTGATCCAACATTTTTTATTAATTTCCGTGCTGGTCTCATCTCATCATCTTGTTGATGTGTTCTGTAAAGTTCTGTGTAAAATTCTTCTATTCGTGTCAGTATGTTTTCTCTAGTTGTGATTTCATTTTCGTCTTTTCCCATTAATGATATCATCTGACGTCGTCCTAGTGTCGGTCTGAGGCATTTCATACTCTTATTTTTTTCAATAGTTGTTGTTATTAATTTTTCGTTTTCTTTTCTTTTTTGTTGTCTGATTCCTTTTCTAATCTGCCTATTAAGTTCTCTATATTCGTCGGTTCCCCTTTTGTTAGATTTATTTAAGATCTTCCTTCTTTTTATTTGTTGTAATATTTCTTTGTCTAATTCATTGTATGTTGTTTTTGGTTTTTTCAGTTGCAGAAGGCTTTTATTCACTGTTTCAGTAATAAGGTTATTCAAATCATCAATATCATTAGAGTTTATCTGCTGCATGCTAACTTGATTTAATGCATGCGCTATCTTTTTATTAAATTCACTATTTTTGATTTCTTCAGATGTCCATTTGTATCTTTTTTCATGTATTCTTTTTCTTTCTAGTTTTTTGTTAATTATTAGTTTTGTTCTTATTAGTCTATGATCGCTTCCTAGGTCAAACTGATTTAATACTGATACGTCTTCTACTAGGTTTCTATTTTTCGTTAGGATATAATCTATTTCATTCTTTGTCTTTTTATCGGGGCTCATCCATGTCCATTTTCTGCTTGGTTTTTTATTGAAAAAGGAGTTCATTGAGTACATGTTATGTTCATTCATGAAATTGAGAAGCATTTCTCCTCTATCGTTTCTTTTTCCGTAGCCATAGTTACCAATTAAATGTTCGTAATCTTCCTCTTTTTTGCCCAATTTAGCATTAAAATCTCCTAATAGTTTTTCGTAATTTGCTTTATTTGTATCTATAGCTGTTCTTATTTCATCATAAAATATTTCTACTTCTTCATCGTCGTGGCTTTTGGTCGGAGCGTACACTTGGATCACTTTCAGAGTGGTTCTTTTATTAATCCTGATGATGAGATATCTTATTCTTAAGATGTTATAAGTATTAAAAAAATAAAATATATATTACTAAAATATTGTACAAATCCGCAATACGTGCTTTTCGTACCTTGTCTCACCCGGTGGGGTAATATCGCTTAGCTAGTGGGGCAATATCGTGCATGTTATTTAAGCTGGAAAACTAACGAAAAATAAAAATAATTCAAGAAATGTTTAATAAACTTAGAAACAATCATTATCAATATACTTGAGAGGTTTTTCAAATATTGAATAAAAATAAACGTCGTTTTGATACTTCTGCTTACTTAATATTTTCTTTGCACGGATCGCATTAAAAACCTTCAGCTGACTCCCAAGGCTACAAGCTGCATGTGCCTATACTTCACACCCAATGCAGCGATACCAAAGTTTCTTGTTTTTTTTTCAAATTCATCGCATACAAAGCATTGGGTACAGGAGGACTGTGATATTCGATTTTATAGAGATCCAAATTGCTACTATCTGAAACGTCCATTTCTATAGATGATTTAGAATTATCTTCATCTTCATTAGCTTTTCGTTCCAATTTTTTTGCTTTTATATAAAAATTCTGCTCTCTCCTCGGCGTAGCAATCCAATTTCTGATTTTTGATTCTTTGTTTTTGTAGTAGACTTTTTAAATAGTTTCTTTGGGATAGGAGCTACATGTGATACTTTAATGATACCTGAATATGAACGTAAAGGACCAGCTTTGGCTGTGGATGTTGATGGTGTCTGCTTCGCAAAAGCCTTTGATTCGATAGTATCTGTTCCACAGTAGCTCTTGATGACGATGGTGTCCGTTCCGCAGTAGCTCTTGATGTTGATAATGTTGGTTCAGAAATATTTTCATTTTCTCCTCGTTCAGCCTCTAAAACAAGTTCTCTAAACTGTTTAGCCGGTACAAAGTCTTCCTCCTAAAACTTAGTGGGGTTAAAAGAAAGTATTCCGGTTTCATTTACCATAGTTGCTACCTTTATGTATGCTTGATTGAACAAGCGAGCCAGATCGTACACCGTGATTTCATGTGCAGTCGAAATCATATGAGAATCATAAATGGCAAAGACAGCTTTTTTACGAGGCCCCAAAAATGGCAAATCTAGGGGCTGAACGTGATTTGACGTATGAGGTGGTATTTTCAGAAGCACAGTGTAATTTTCTTTGCAGAAATTATAAATATCTAATGATATATGGTTAGAATAATTGTCCAGTATTAGCAAAACTGGATCGGTCTCAGTTGATTTTACATACTTCTGGAAATGCTTAAGCCGTTTCAAGAACAACATCGTTTGACCATCCGTTGTCTGAACATGCATGTATACATCCTATTGAACCATCTCTTACTAAATTTGGAGACAACCGTTTCCTAGGATAAATGATCATTTGGGGGACCTAGGATCCAGAAACACTAATAGCACATAAGATAATAATTGTCCGTCCACGTTCGGCTGAATTAGCAACACCCACTTGTTTTTGTCTTCTTTGATAAAAGAGGATATATGGTTTATGCCAATACCTTCTGGATGGCGAAGACTTAGTTGGGTATTCCGTCTTAAAAATCCTCTTAGCCAGTCTGTGCCAGCTTGTTTCTTGTTTATATTGAATGTATGTGTCAAATGATTAGCTTCTGCGAAATCAAAAGCTATTCGTTTCAACTCCTAAAGTCCATAAAACAAATTTCCTAATTTTATTATGTGATCTGCTAACTGCTTTTTGTTCTTTAATAAATTCTGGTTTCCTTCCCATGCAGTCAGTTATAGCCGGAGCTCTATTTTCAAAAGCTCTTCGCCTTAAATGATCACGTATTGTTTACTCCTGAATATTACAATTTCTAGCAGCTGCACGTATTTTGGCACCTATGTTAGTTGCAGCTGTAGTGTTATTAAGCTGCTTAATTGACCACAATTGTCGTTGGGGCGTTTGTACTTTTATACCATCTGAAATGAAAAGAAAACTTTATCAATAAATGTGAATATATTTTTTCTACCTCTTTGAAATGTTTTTTCCTGGTATTTGGTAAAAATAAAACAAAAATAGTTCAACGAGGATTATCTTTAGTCATTAATACCATGTTTATTTTCTTTACCAAAACCCTGGAAAAAGATTATCAATAAGTTGTCATTAAAACAAGTGAGGAGCAATATTGCCCGATTTTGCCCCCTACCAACTTTGATTTCGTTTTCTAACCGTCGCTTTAATAATTAAAAACCAAATAAGGACAAATATCACACAAGAATTGACGAAATTGTCTATACTTACAAATCTTACTTTGTTTTAAAATTACCACTTACTTTCTTATTTTAAAAGAGCACAAAATTATAAGAAAAAACGATCTATTTTAAGCTTTTATCTACCACGTTTAACTAAGCCTATTGAGAGGACAGCCGACTGTTTATACATAGTTGCCAGCTTTCCCTAACACTGTACACTGGATTACATTTCAAGCTTGACGTGATTTAACTAACTTTATTTAACTCAAAACTCACTTAATTACAAATATCACAATTACTAATTACGTTAATAATTATTTATTAGAAAAAATCACACTGATGCGTAGAATCGCCAGTAATAATCTCAGAGCCCGCCCCTGCTGGCTTATTTAATGCGAACGAACTGTCTCGAAAGAGCTGGCTGGGCGATCGATGGTCAAATCATCGGGAAAGTCCGAAATTCATCGTAAGTTATCTCGTTATCGGAGTTCTGCGACGGAGAGGGTTCTTGGTGTGTCTAACACACAGGGCCGTAATCAGGGTTATATGACTCACAACAATATTATAAATATAATATTATTATTGAATTTTGTCGATCAAATACCAGGGTTGTTTCTTTGTATAACAATTTTTGTTAGATTCGCAGTAAAATTCATTTCATTACTTTTATAATACATCACAGTCGAAAATAAATTAATAAAATCCCTGATAAGATTAAAATTCTGAACGGAATCGAATTTTTTATACTTTTGGAACAGAGGCCGATGCCAGAAACACACAGAGATCAACTTAAAAATTTACGGAATACCCGTAACCAATATTTGATGAATTTGGGTTAAAGCAGAAGTACTTTTTTGGTTTCGTCATCGATTTCTAATTTAAATCCTTTTGTTTCTTTACTAATTACTTCTTCTTCTTCCTTTGCCCTATCCGTTTCGGACGTTGGCTATTAACAAGGCTATTTTGACTTTGTTTACGGCACCTCTGAACAGTTCGGTCGATGTTAGTCCGAACCATTGTCGCAGGTTATGCATCCGTGAGTGTCGTCTTCTTCCCGGTCCCCTCCTACTGTCGATTCTTCCTTGGACTATTAACTGTAGCAGCCGGTACTTAGTATGCCTCATGACATGTCCGAAGTACTCAAGCTTCCGTTTCTTTACGGTGAAGATTATTTCTTTGCTTTTGCCTATTCTCTGCATTATTTCCACGTTAGCGATGTGGTCTGTCCAGGATATCCTAAGAATACGGCGATATATCCACAGCTCAAAGGATTCTAGTTTCTTCAGGGTGGCTTCCGTTGTGGTCCATGCCTCTGCTCCATAGAACACGACCGGGAAGACATAACACTTGACCAGTCTTAATTTTAGTTCCATTGAGATTTTGCTTGTGAACCACTTTTTCATATTGTTGAACGCGTTTCGCACTTTTTCAATTCGTGATCTTATTACTAATTACTAGACTGAGGCAAATATGCAAAAAGTGAAAAATATGCGCATAAATATACACTAACCTACCCAAAAAATGCATTTTAGAAAATATGCACACGCAATAAACTTTTGAAACACCCTTATATTACGGAATTATAATGTTTATGCATTATCTTAGATATTTGCATAAAATATGCAATATATGCATTTTGCATATTTGCCTAAGTCTACTAATTACCATCGTTTTGGTTTTCTAAGTTAAAATCGTCATATTAAAGTGTTTTGCTCTTGTGTTGAATCCGTCGACTTGTCTTTATAAAGTATCTGCATCTTAAGGTGTTTGTTCCTCATGTACCCTATTATTTTAATGACTATATCGAAAATAAATTACCATCTATTCTGACGAAGCTGGTGAAGAGCAATGGGCGAAACAAGCTGCAGATGGATAGACTGCATGCTGAGAAGCCGTATGATAAACGTTACTGTGGGATATATGGTTGACATCTGATTTTTTTTTTACTTTTTTGAATAGTAGGATTAGTTCGCTAGTTCTCTTAAATGTCAACGCTTTTAACTATCTGATGCCTTCGTTGTATCTTTTACGTAAATATATACCAAATTCCTTATAAATACTAAAGTTACTACTGTTACCGTGATGCAAATGTATAATTGAAATAGGACTGATTTTTTGTTTTTGTAATTTAAAGTTTATATTTGTTTTTATTTGAATAATTTTGTACTAATATTAAAGATTAGAGTAATATTTTTCAAATTGTAAAATAAAAGTTGGTGTATGATTTTTATATTTCCCTTCTTTATACTGTTCTTTATGAAATCCCAATTTTATCCCAGTACAGTAATTTTTAGACATTGCGACCTTGATCTATGTGAGAAAAAACACAGGTGAGTAATTTATTTTCTTAATTTACCCATAACTGTTGAATGTGTGTTACACAAACCAGGGGCAGGCAAATTATCTCAGCACCAATCTGAAGGAGTTACTTACCAAATGAAAGTAATAAAATGTCATAAAAATAATAGCCCGATAACTTTAGGAGCGGCTAAATGTAGCAGACGAATCCGACGTTGCCAAGTTGGCTAGTCACAGAGATTAGCATAACCATAGATACAGTATAGAAAAGATCTTTAAAAGATTACAAAGTATATCAATTCATCAATTCTTTATTTTTTTGGTTTATCGTTTATGTGCGGGTTTTTTTTCGTTTGAAGATAATTATGGTTGTAATGTGCAAAGAATGTTCAAAAGTTTATTCAAGCCAGAGTAATCTGAATAGACATTTAAAGGAAATTCATGGCTTAAATGCACAAATATTTTATGATAAAAATGTGACATCGTTTAAGTGTTTAGAGGGATGCAATATTTCTTTTAGGCTACGACTAGAATTAGTACGGCACCTAGAGGATTGTCATAATTTTAAAATGTAACGAGAGATGTACGAATTCTCTACAATTGAAGGTCAGTATGAATCCATTTACTTTCTAAATATCATTAGGTACTTACATTATTTTTTTTAGACTTGGTTAAGACAGATTTGGTTAAGAAACGTTCGAAGTGTTTCCAACGCAGAATACATTTTTCCTCGTGGTTTAGTTTTTTCAGTTTCCGTTAAAGATGTATATTATGATTGTAGTAGATCAGGTATTCTTGTAAACAAAATAATATTTTTGGTTTGTTTATTTTTAATTTTGCAGGAAAAAGTCGTGAAGTTTCCCACATTCGGAAAAGAACGAAGAAGTGTCAAGGATCTAAGAAAATTAATGTTGCTTGTACTAGTCAGATCAAACTTATAAAGAATGAAACTAATTCTAGAGTAAAGGCAATCTTTGATAAGACACATTATGGTCATAGCGTTGATATTCAACATTTGTCAATACCAAAGGTAGAAAGAGCCAACATCGCACAAAAGTTAAATAGTGGTGTAAGTGTAACAAGGTAAACTATTTTATTAAATTATTATGTATATGAAGTTAATTGCATACACTTATTATTTTTTAGAATTCTTGATAATAACAGAAATAATTTTAATGATGAAAAACTAAAGCGTATAGATTTGCTTACCAAAAAAGATATACACAATATTTAAAACGCATTTAATATACAAATTCAGGATGGAGTTAGACATGTTCAAGGTACTTTATATTTAGAAGTTTTTATGAAATTTAATTATTCTGCTGACATCAACTAAAAATATATTCGTTTGTTACAGATGCGGTTAGTGTTGATATGTATGTACAAGAATGCATGAATTTAGACATTATCCAGTTCTATTATATAAAGCACAAGGTGAAGTGGATGAAAACTCTTTCTTAAAAAAAGATGATTTCTGCATTATACTTATGAATGTATCACAACAAAAAATGTTATTGCAGTTCAGCAATAATATAGTGGCTATTGATAGTACACACGGTTTAAATGCTTACGATTTCGAATTAACAACTATTGTAGTTGTCGATGAGTGGGGTGAAGGGTTTCCTGGTGCAGTTTATTAACAAATAGAAAAGACACTCTTATATTTGAACTATTTTTTCAAACAATTAAAAATAAAATAGGAGTCTTAACACCAAATGTATTTATGACAGATATAACGCATGTTTTCTATAATGCTTGGAGGTCAATTATGGGTGAAGTTAATATGCAATTGTATTGTGCATGGCACGTAGCTTGGCAATTGAATATGTCCAAAATTAGTAATTTAGAAAAAAGAAAAATAGTATACCAGTCTTTAAAAATTTTACATACTGTAACAGATAAAGAAGAATTTCAGAAACTGTTATCAAATTTTATCGAGCAAACATTTGAAGATGGAGAAACAATAAATTTTGGTGAATATTTCTTGAATACTTATGCTAGAAATTTTCAACTATGGGCTTATTCATACCGTCAAAATGCAGGAATTAATATAAACATGAGATTAGAGAGCATACATAAAATTATAAAATATGTGTATTTAGATGGTAAAAAGGTAAAAAGGTTAGACAAAGGACTTGATGCACTTAATAAATTCATTAGAGATAAAGTTGTTGAGCGAATCTTAAAAAAAGTAAAAGGAAAAAATTCATCACATATACAGCTTATCAACAAAAGACATAGAACTGCAATAAAAGAAATTAATCAAATTAAAATAATTGAAAATATAAATAGTAGTAATATGTGGTATGTATCAGAATTAGGCAGTACTACTTCCAATATAAAAAGTTATGAAGTGGCAAAAAATGGAGAACCATGCTGTCACCTAACATGCTCTGAATGTCATGTATGTATTCATTCGTTTAGTTGTAATTGTATAGATTTTTCTATAAAACATACAATATGTAAACACATACATAGTGTTGCTTCAACTTTAAGACAGAAGTTGCTTGAACGAAATATAAATTTAGGTATTAGTGACAATGATGATATTGTAGAAATTATAGACCATTTAAAAACGCTGTCACAAAATAATGATAATATTACTGACAATATTCAACAGTTGAGAAAACATGCTACAATAGAAGTTTCTAAACTACAACACAATATAGAATTAATTGAAAATGCAGACAATTTAAAACATGTTATAAAAACATTAAAAAATGAAAATACTATGGTTGAATGTAACCTAAATACAATCAAAAAGTTTTCACCTACAACAATTATTAATGTAGAGCATCATAATAAAAAAATTAAAAAGCAGCTAACATTTTATTCCACGAAAAAAAAAAGAAACAAGTTATGAATTCTAAACATATATAAGCAAACCCACTGTAAAAGAAATTGTAAATATAAAAGAATGTATACTTGGACAATCTCAATTTATTTCACGAAGTACTGAAAATGATCATAATTATTTTTAAGTTTACATTGACGTTATACCTACTTTAAGTCGAATATTTTAAAAATAGTGAAATACAAATCTTTCTTTTTTTTTTGTAATATATTAAATTAACACGAACTTTTGCAATTTCACGATCGATATATTTTGTATACTGTATGTAGATATAAATAAACTTATTTTTTACCATTGTTTTCTTTTAATTCCTAATACAGAGTGATTGATAACTTACTAAAATAATTCACTTGTTTTTGTCATATTTAGAACGCGAAACACAAATTGTTCCTTATTATAATATTTTATCTTTACAAACAACATTCAAAATTTCAACAATTAATTAAAATAATCAGTTTCAACTTCTCATTTATTTCTTAAAAAATATAACTGTGTGAATGTTGTCTCCTATATTAACAAATAATTAGCATCAGACGATTAAAAATATCTTAATTATAAGCAACTTATTCGCTAAATATGCGAGTAAGTTTATTGGTTTACCACTGATATCAGAAACTTCAATCCTAAATTTTGAAATTCGCGCTATTCTTTTTCTAGCCAACTTGGCAACGTTGGATTCGTATGCTACATTTAGCCGCTCCTATAACTTTAACGAAAGTACGAGTTGAATATAGCCGCAAATGTCAACCATGGAACAAAATATTTCGGTTTGGCAGTGTTGGCATGTTGTTATAATATATATGTTTTATGCTTGAACTAAAAAAAAAGAAAGCTTTTGAAAAGTACATTGTGGTTATATTATGTTATGAATTCTGCAATTTTTGCCAGATTGCAACAGATGTTTGCAATTAATCTCGAAAGACAAATATTTACTCGTTATTGTTTTATATAAATTAAAAATTGCAAAATTCATAAAATAATATAATCAAAATGTACTTTTTAAAAGCTTTCTCTCTTTATATTTGAAGCATACAACATGCATTGCATAATATGCATTATAAAATCATCCCAACACTGCCAAACCGAAATATTTTATTTCATACACCATTTATGGTTATGTTCAGCTTGTACTTTCGTTAAAGTTTGAGCAAAGATTAGCCTATTAGCAAAGAATATAGACGCATATAGAAGAACAGTTCAAATGGGCGCTTTGTTTACGGTTATTATACTTCAAAACAATCCTTAAGAGGGCGACTGCATAAATTCAAACATGATTCAAACCCTGGCAGTCGGCTTAAAACCATCATGAAAGATAGTTAGGGGGAAGTGGGAAAGGAGTACGAACGAAGCTATTTATTTAACTTATGCATCCACTTAATCAAATTTCCACGCCATTGATTTGGGAACTGTATTTTTTTTTGTTTTTTTTTACACAATAAAATCTTGATCTTTAATATATTAAATTGTTAACGTTGTATTTTAAAACTTAAAAAGATATACTTAAACTTAAAAAATGTAATAACTAATATAAAAAGTATAAAAGTATTTTAGTGGTTTAGGTATAAAAGCCACCCTTATTAGCATCCATACTTTTGGTATGTTTTCTAGTTTTAAGCTAGCCTGCAGTATCTTCATATTTTTTTATAGAGGTCATTTTCCTTCTGTAAAAGAATTGTTTAATTTCCCTCTGGACCTGGTGATTTATACGGTACAAATTAGTTTATTGTCCATTTGATTTTGTCCTAGTTCACCACTTGTTTTGTAAGTTTTCCCTAGAACCATAAGTGATGCCAGTTGCTGTCACGTGTCTAATGGTATCAGTTTTGTTTGAGACTCGGGAAAGTGCACCCTGAAAAGATATTTCAGAGTATCTTCACAATTTAGAGTGTATTCACCTGACTTATTTTGGAGGGAGGGAATACTTATCTAAGGGTCTTTTGGGAGAACTTTATGGAGCCTTGACATTTCTGCAGTCTGTTCTATGTCCTAGCAATGACCTCCATGATTCTCATTTTGCCCTATTAAGTTGTTTTATATTCAGTCCATGCTTTGCAATAATCGCCCCACTCACCAGATTTTTTCGATTTGCAAGATTGTCATTCCGCCTGGGTACTTTCCCGTTGAAATCACTCACTATCTCCAGACAGTTATCTTTAAGCGCTGACATGACAATGAAATTGTACGGCGGCCATGTCTACGTTCAATGTATGCCTAATCGTCTCTTTAATCTTAACTAAACAATATTCCAGGTCTGCTTGATATGCTTCCCAATTTGTTTTACGAGGATTGCGATAAGTTTCCTTGATATGCTCATTGCCTGTCTCGATGATCTGAACAATACACCTCATCTAAGGCATGCCATTTGTTAACAGTTTAGTGTTTGTACTGCCCCAGGTCAGATGGTAGGCATTCGTATCAAAGCCAATAATTAATTGCAGTTCATTTTTCATGCAATCTTTCACTAACTGTCCATGGTTGTTCGGGATCATCATATGGAAGGTATGCTGATCTGAGATTTATCTCCTTCATAACTCCTCCCTTTATGACCTTTATCTTTACTATCGTTCAGTCTGTGGAACAGAGATCACAACCAGTCTTCTGTGTTTTGCCTCAGATTAATAATTTAGTAAATTTGAAATAATTTAATCTATTCTTCAACTAAAAGTACGAATAAAATAGTGCATATTATGTCTATGGTTGCCGTAAATAAATTAAACCGGGTTAATTTTTCTATGCACACCAGATAAAATTTCACAACAGCACTGGTTCCGTTTAAAACACGGCTGATTCCGTCTGCGCGATCGAGATGCGAGTACTTATCTTGACAAGCAGAGTGGGCATTCCGATTGTGTATTATTCTGTGTCACTCTTCCTATTTCGAAATGGATTTTGCTTATTTTAACAATCTACGAGTATTCACTTACGGAAACAGCAAGTGGTACAAATAGGTACCATTGACCCTTGGCCAAAGGGTTAAACTCATAATACGACCAACACGAGCTTGGCGGTTTGTTATTTTTGTTTATGTATAACGTTTACATTTTGTTAAATTTGAAATTTGATTGAAATACAAAACAAAAGCTGCATTAAAACACAACAATAGAAACGTTCAATAAATTATTATTGGACACGGTTAAAAAAAGGGTAATTTCTTTTTGTAAAATCCCACTTTAGTGCAGTAAAATACCAACATTAAAAAAAAAAGTTTATACAAAAAATTTAAAATTTCGATTCACGATCTGAACAGCTAAATATGTATTAAAAACATACAAAAAAGTCCCCAATAGTAACAAATAGACAAGAATAACCTGCAAAAATAAATAATTTATCTTTGGCACTACTGGTTTAAAAGTCAATATCACAAAGTACATCATCCATGCCATCGTTCAGTAAGTCTTCGGCCTCTCTCGTACTCTCACTAAGCAAATCATCAAAGCCGTCGTCGAAGATATCTTCGTCTAGTTCTTCGATTTTTCTCTTTTTCGGAGTAAAATAATTCGTAATATCATTGCCACTTAAGTGCAGGGAATCAACGTTATCGCTACTGACTCGAGATTTTTGTTTGCTGACGCCGACTGATTCGAATGAGTCTCTACAAAGTCCTACAGCGTTCAGTGTACGTTGCTTTTCTTGAAGAAGAGGCCAGATGGAGTCGTCCGCTGTACCGCCGGCTAGGAGATACTGGACTAAAACCTCGTTTTCTTGTCCTATTCTATGGGCTCGAGCCTCAGCTTGACTTATAATCTGAAAAATATTAAAATCAACAAATTAGTTATAAATGAAATAATAGGCAACAGATATAGTCAACAAATATATAAAAACTTAAAAGATGTTTAATAAAGCAAGTAAGATTGTGCCATAGTAAAGAAGTGGATGGCTTTTCAACTACTGCATAAAAAAAGGGGGTCATAATAAGCGAAGAGAAAAGTAAAGTAATGATATCCATGTAAAACAGAAAACCTAAAACCATCTTTTACAATAGAAATCTTTATGAACAGCGATATGCGACAGGGAAGACAACACTAACAGTGTTGGACTTGAGTATTATGCCTATGAACGCTGTAGTAGAGTATATGACCAGAGTATGGCCGGACAGGTCAGGTACCAATTTTGATTCAGAATCAAATTTATATAAGTTTCTTGTTTTTTTGTATGAATACAGAATTTATAATAATTTAACAACAAAAAAAGTACTGGAACTACTTTATTTGAAATTTCGACCTCTAGATCAAAAACTGTTTTCAAAATATGAGAAAAACCTGTATTTTACTGTCACTATAACTGTCATTCTTAAAGACAAATACTTTATATACTTACACTGGGGTTCCAATGAAGCTCGGCAAATAACACTAGCTTAGCAGCTGTAAGCGTAATTCCAGCATTTGCAGCTGTTATTGACAAAATGGCACACAAGTATTTGTCATCTAGTTGAAACTTTGAAATAAAGTACTTTCTTTGATCTGTCGTTGATGTACCATCTATTCTGATATATTTAATATTTTTTCTCTTGATAAGATCTTCTAGAGCATCCAACATAACCTTGTGATGGGCAAACACCAAAAATTTTTCTTTTTTCTCTAATATTTCCAGGACATACGAACTAAAAAAATGTAATATATCAAATGTCTTGCAATTTGTTTTAAGAGTACTTAGTTTGATGTATTTCAAACTTTCAGATCCAAACCCTACTTATCCGCCAACAGCATAGCTGACAGTCAAGTGATTTTATGTTTAAAATGTCAAAGGTGGTATTTGTGAGTTAACATTCTGTTAATTCTTAGTATTAGTGAACTTATAAGGCATTCATTGAAAGAAGAAATAGAAGAAATTTGAACATGTTCGTGGTGTTAATTTAATAAAAAATGTTACAGTGATAATAAATATGAGAATCTAGTAAAGAAAACAAAATAACTACTTACCATACAGAGGGGATTTTAATTTTAGCAGTTTCTGAAAAAAATGTCAACAAAGCAGCATGTTTGGCTGCCCCTTTCTGCTTCACAAATTGTTCCCCTAAAGCCAGCAAACATTCCCGTTCTTCCTTTGAAAACTGGTTAAGTTTTGTGTCCAAATTGATAATTTCCTGCCTCTTTTTGGGCATTGCTGATAATACATTTTCTTTAGTTCTACGTATCATAAACTTTTTTGCCAGAATTATTTCAAGTTCTTGCAGATTCGAACTTCCCGAAGTGTCCCAGCCAAATTTGGTGGTTTTGCCATCACAATATCGTTTACTATACTGAAAGAAGTTCCCAAAGAAGGATTTATCTATTAGACTAAGTTGAGTGTACAATTCACTGGGTCTAGACAATGCTGGTGTACCACTCAAGAGTATCACCTTTTTAGCTTTGTCTGCTAGTTTTAAGGCAGCCTGATAACATTTCGATTTGTAACTTTTGAGAATATGAGATTCATCTATTATCATTACTCCAAATCCTCTTTCTAGCAGTTTTTCTAAACATCTAGTCATTAAATCATAGGAGGATATAAGAATTTTGGATTCACCAATGTAATCTTTTCCTGATACCATGTACTGGACTTGTAAAATAGAAATTGAAGGTAGATAATTTGATATAGTTTCCTCCCACTGAGTCCTAAAAAAGCAAATAAATGAATTTGTGTTCATTCATCTATTATCAATGAGTTATTGATACAAACATTTAAAAAAGGTGGCTGGTTTAAACAAAAACACGGATACTGCATTTTGTTTCAAAGCTTTCTTTTAGTTGACACTGAATAGAAATTATAGCAGATTCTTAACTCATGTTTGTTTTGTTGTAGTTCACTTTCACCCTCCACTTTGCTGATTTATGATTTAAACGCAGCATTTTATATAATTTATTAATTCTAATGGCAGTTAAAACAATTTCGTCAGCAAATCTGAGATGGTTTAAGTAGTAGACATAAAAAATGTTGAAAGTGCAAAGAAAACTATGAAATTTACTGTCCGAAAAATGCTAACATCACAATGGTATAACACACTAATTAGCATATCATTCAAGATAATATTTATCAAATTATTATATTTATATTATTTAAAATGTAAAACCTAACCTAGCAGTCAGCTTTTCATTTGCATTTCAGGGTAAATCTACTTCTCAAACTTATAAACAGTACATATTAATTAGGTACAAATTGGGTTAAATAGTGGACCTAAAAATGCTTACTTCATTGTAGCAGTAGTAACTATCAAAAGAGGCCAGTCATTTTGATAATAATTAGCTATAGCCAGAGCTTGGAAAGTTTTGCCAAGGCCCATATCATCTGCAATCATACATCTACCATTTCTATTGATTCCAAACCTAAAAGACACAAATAAGTTCATATTTCTCTAATATTATTGTTATTACCTTAAACCTTCAATCTGAAAAGGCATAAGAGCAGCAGATAATACAGGATCAAGCCTATTAAAATCAATTTCTATTTCACGAGGTGGCACTTTCAAACAGTTTATAACAAATTTTGGTATGGGTTCAACTGTTACCTTCTCTCGTAACTTTTGTAATTCAAAAAGTAATAAGTCATGGTGCTGTATAGAAAAGTTCCAAATACGATTCTTAGGTTCTAAAACAAGAACATTATAGTAAATATGAGGAAATTTAGATAATAATTCACAAATAATAAACTAATTTTAGTTTAAATTAGACTTACCATATAGTTTTGATGGAATATTTTTAAATATTTGGATAATTTGTTCATCAAATTTATTTACATCAACTTTAAATCGATCTGTAGATATTAAGGAAAAAACTGCTGTTATCGTTTGTTTGTAAAAATTAGATACAGATGCCATTGTTTATTTAATCATTTTTCAAAAGTAGAATACAGTTTTTATTTATCTAAAATTGTTGAGAAAATTCAAAACAATATGTTTATTAAAGATGACGTTAATGTCAAATTGGCATTTAAGACACCTGTTACAATTCTTGACTTGTTTCACTTGGAATTCATCTACAGACAGTTTATTAAAAAGAGGGAGACATTTAAAAGAGAATGCTTCTGTGAGTAAAATAAATGATATGCCAACTAGCAAAGAATGTACACAGAAAAGTTTTTAATTGTTTTAATAATAGGAAACCTAAAACAATCAATGATGTGCTTTAAACTTGCAGTAGAAATTAGTTCTGATCTGAAACTACTTTTCAGATTCGAGTTGAGATGTTGGTTGCATACTTTAAGTACACGTTTATCAATTTCTCCGCAGTTTTTTCTTAGGTACCTGTATAAAGTGAGTGAACAAAAATTATTAGAACCACCTAGGAATACATTTTTTTTTAAAGTGTATATTGTATTGTATTGTAATTATTGTATTACATTTGTATTTGAATTAAGCGGTCAGTTCTTGCATTGTTAGTTTGTAACACTGAAATAATAATGAACTGACCACAGAAAAATAGCATCGATTACAAGACTTCAAGAGTAACTGAGGCAACTGTATAAAAACATGAGAATTTGGATTTTGCTCATTATTCAAAGGAAAATGCATTCAGAAAATCACCAAACTACGAAATTAGACAAATTAATCGGGTAAACTTGCAAATGTCATAGCCGACATAAAGAGATTTGAACTTAACATCAACGAATCATTGAGGTAAAAAACGAATATAGACGCATATGCGTCTAGTATATACTTTTGTGCCATTTGTTTCTCACATTCTTCATGATACTTCACCCACTTATTAGATGTGGCAACACTTGGTGTGTATTCTTTTTTTCTTGAGTCCGGTTCCTTTTGCTGAGGGTAAGGAAGCACATTGTGCAAAAAAAATCGGTTGCCTGTAAAGTCGGTTTTACGGGCGAAGATTTTACGTGACAACGTCTTTTTCTCGGTAGAATATTTATTGATATGAATATTATTAAATTGCACAATAGTTGTTTGCAGTTGAAACGCGCTGTTTCTTCTCAATCGACTGAATTACGATTGATTGCAGAGTGATTTAAACTAATAATTTACTTAACACTATCAACATTTGTCAATAGTATGACATAACCTATAAACTCAGTTTCTCAACTTTTGTGTCAATCTAACAATTAATCAATCAATCATAGTTTACGATAATGAAATATTAGTGTACAATTATTTACCTTTATTGTTGTAGTTATTGTAAATGACGAATCTAAGCACTCCACATTTTCACTACAGACACAGCTGACGATACTTTAACCACACGTGTGAACTTGTATTATGACGCTTTCTCGGTTTTCCAACGCCAAGAACGCTCGAGAAAGACAGAGACACAAGCACGCACCGATTCAACGCGCCTAATTCTCTAGTGCTGCGCGCGAAGCGGACCGATCATGTTTGAGTGGGAGAGAGACGCAAGGCATTCGCCGGTCCGGCGGGCCTCTCTCTCGTTCGGTGACTCATCGTAACAGACGTGAGCGGGCGTTACACTTTTTCATGAGTGACTCCGAGCCACAACCTAATTTAAGACGTTGTCACGTCAAAATATTACATTTGACTTCTTCTACCTCATCTGGACGAAAACTGATATCAATCACAATATTGGTAGCATTCGATGTGGTCGGAACTTGATCGCCTAAACCTAAAGAATCAGAATTGAAAGATTCTGAATTCACAGCACTTATCATATTATTATTTATAGTAGATACCAGGGGGTATATATTTGGAAGAGCATTATTATCACACTGGATCTTCTCTCGCTAAGTTTGGTTGAATTTTGACTTCTTTTGTAATTTGAAACCAAATGCTGTACAGCGATTTATCTTTAATTACCTTCCCATTAATGTTTTCTTCTTTTTGTTGTCTTAAATTGACCCAGGAGAACCACATCATATTTGATTATAAATATTTAATAAAAACTGTAGCTTTAGTGTTAATATCTTTAGTTTGAAACATATCGGCTGTAGTCCACATTATTTTTTAAAAATGGTTTCAAACTTGTAGCTTTAATTCCTGATAGGCAGGACCTGCGATAACGAGCCTGCAAGGGATGCACTGCAGGCGGGCGCCCCTGTTTGAACAGCGCCAAAATGAGCTTCTTCCTGCTCAAAAAATTTCTTTTGTTTAAAGGCTTTGTATCAGCATTTTATGTAAAATAAACAGTTAGTATTCTGTGTTTAGTAATACAAAATAGTTTGTCAGCTTACTGTGCCAGTAGCGCACCTAGAATTTGCCTCTGGGGGGGTTTGGTTGGTCACTGAAATTTTTTTTATTTTTTTTATGATGTTACTTCTTAAAATGTGTGAGTAACAGTGTCGGAATAGGGTCCTGGGGAGGGGGGGTTTAACCCCAAAACCCCCCTGGGTGCGCCACTGTACTGTGCAGTTAAAAGAACATTATGTAGATGTTATTAAAAAAAAAACCGAAGGGCGGCTATGTTAGTTTTACAGGCGGGCACTTTATACCATAGCACCGGGACTGCCGATAGGTATTATATTTGAGGTTATTTTTGGATCATCAATCAACTGACCCAGTGCCATAGGTAAAAATAATTTAATACTTTCCTGACCATTATTCTTTATCTTATATTTTCGAACAACATTTTCCCTCTTTTGTTTTATACGTAAAAACACAGAGACATCTAAAGGCTGGAGGATATAAATGGCATTATGGGGTAGGTAGTGCTGTTAAAATTATTTTACTTTTTCTGTAAAATTTACTTAAATATAGGGTCAGATGTGATTTATGTTAATCTAAAAAGACAAGAACGAGCAACTCTATTTGAGAATCCTTTAGGTAGGGTACAAAAACATTCGAAAAATACTCAAAAAAAAACATTCTGCAGTCATCCAGCTCCTTGACTTTTCCCTTACCCTGCCTTTAGAAGCTGCTTTACAAAAAGCGGACGAAATCCAGTCCAGAATTTAAAAATTTTTAAAGGAGGAATGAATTTTCCTTCTCTGTTCGTCAGTTCGTTCATCATAGAAGTTTTTCCTTCAGGTTCAATTACAGTATCACTTTTTGGGGCCAAACAGAAACATGTTTCATCCAAATTATAAATTCTTTTCGGATTATCTAATATATTGGTAGCACTTATACCGCTTAAATTCATACGAACCTCGTCGAACCATTTACGTATTTTCTCTTCAGTTACTGCGCCTCTACTACTGTAAACATATTCTGCCTTCTTCTGGAAAAGTTGCTTGTGCCTATTAAGGAAGCTGTTATACCATTTTTTGTCAGGGCGATCATTGACAAAAGGAGTTTTAATATTGGCCTCCCAAACAAGTTTTTGTATTGAACTGAATAACTCGTCTTTTGGAAACTCATCAATTGGAAACTCCATCTTTGCACAAGTTTATCCATTCAATTCAACTGGAAGGTCTTCAGTCTTCTTTTCCAAGTAAGAGTCTCATCCACAGTGCACTGAATCTCTCGGAGACTTTTCGGATATTTTATTACACAAAGTAGTTCCCGGAACTTTAAATTCACGACTGGCTGTGGCCACAGGCATTCCTTCGGATATGACATTTAAAGCTAAATTTACTTTTGAAAGTGAGTACTGGAATTTTGGTGTTTTTACCTTTTCTACCCTGCTTTTATTATTCGTCAGTGCGTTCGGCATTCTTACTGAAAGAAATAAAATAGTACTACGTAATAAATAATATGTAAACATGCTACATTAGTAGAAAAGTAAACTAACCAAAACTGAATTTTGTTTACCTACTTGTGGCCAGCAGTTTGGCCATAGTGTAATTTTGGTTTCCACTTATGGCCTTCCTTTATTGTTCCAAATGTCATACTATTAATTAACCGTTAATAAGACATGGGATATAAGGAGAATTAATTTGTTTGTGTATATACTCTTGGTATCTAAAGGAGGTAAATAAAACATATTTTTGTTGAAATAAAAAATAATTTGAAAAAGTAATAAAAGAAAGTGGTGGGAACTCTTTTCCCGTTGTTCCTTAAAAAATGTTTGTAGGTGGGAAATTAATTACCCTTGTATAGTTTGTGAAACAATTTATTTAATAAAAAATACAAAAATGCATATACGGACGACAAAACTAATTTAGATTTCAACTACAGCTGTGTGAAATGATTTAAAACATTTTTTGGGCATAAAGCTACTGGATAATAGCTACTTATAATGTTAGTTCGTTTTTTTGCGAACCAGAATGGCGGTCATCCCGATTGTGCGAAATCTATTCAATCTGACAACCTCCTATAACTGTCAACGTGTCGCTACACTACTCTGTATTCAGATTGCCGACGAGCGTTGGGTTGGCGCATACCATTGTCATAGAAATATTATTAACCTGTTTTCAGTGTTTTCGATCTTATTTTTATGGTGAGTAATATAAGGTCTTAATTCATTTTTATTCACTTGTAGATCCTAAAATTGGTTACAATTGATTATAATGATGTTAGCTGCCTATTCCTTTTTTAAAGATCAATAATTTAATACATGTTTAGGAGTAAAAAATTCTAAAAAAAAAATGTCAACAGGAGGCAATGCCGGTCAGTTGACCGGTATTACCCCCATGCTGACTTATATTAATTTACAGTTTGTACTATTAATCCTTAGGGAATTTTTATATTTCAGATGACAAGGAATCGAAAAAGAACGACTTGTAAAGCAAAATGGAGACAACAGGATTTAGAAAAAGCTATTTTAGCTTATGGAAATGGTGAAATGACTATACTAAAAGCAGCAAAAGCATATGCTACCTCTTTTTCGACATTGCAAGAAAGAATAAAAAATTAAAAATCTTCAAGGTGCGTCATTAGGTAGTATTTTCTGTCGAACAAGAAGCTGAAATAGCCACACAAAATATTTAGCTTTTACCTTTTTCTAACTTTTCTAACTTTTCTTCGCAGAAATCCAACAGTATCCATACGCAAAGCAGAGGGCACGAGTCTAAACAGATTGACAGCTTTTAACAAAGAAGAAGTGGACCTGTTTTTTAAGCTATTAGAAAGTTTAATGACAAAATATCAATTTGGTCCAACACAAATATACAATGCCGATGAGACGGGAATTAGTTCAGTTCAGGATCCTGAGCTACCAAAGGCCAGAAAAGGGTGGGCTTTGCAACCAGTGGAGAGAGGGGTAGAAACATCACAGTTATGTGTGCCATGAATGCCGCGGGGGGATACATTTCACTCATGTTTATTTTTCCGCGAAAGCGACTGACACCTCTTTTAGAAAAAGTTGGACCTCTGGAGGCATTATATAAATGTTCAAATAATCGTTTGATTGATGAAGGTTTATTTTATAAATAGTTGCAACACTTCCACAAATACTCAAAACGTAGTGAAACCTCACCAGTTCTTCTAATTACAGATAACCATTCCAGCCACATATCAATAAAAGTTTATGAATATTGCAAAGCAAATAATATTTTAATGTTTTCAATTCCGCCTCATTCATCTCACAAGATCCAACCTTTGGATATTGTTTTTTATGGGCCTCTTAAAGCTGAATATCGAAATGAATGTAATTTGTTTATTAAAATACATTTTATGCGAAATATCACGCCATATAATGTTGCTGGTCTGTTTAATAAAGCATATTCTACAGTAGCGACAATAAGTAAAGAAGAATCTGGCTTTAAATGCGTTGGCATTTTTCCACTCAACCCAAAAGTATTTACAGATCAAGATTTCTTAGCTGCTACAACATTACAGAAAAAAATCGCTTGTTGAAGTCCAAGATAACAATGAAGCCATACCAGCCGAAATCTACAATACAAACCCATCTCAAACTTTGCCACCTATAAATAAAAATCAGGTTGAAACAACATCAATGGATCCTATTCCGGGACCTTCTACTAGTTTCACATCATTTAAAGAGCTTACGTTTATTACAAATTCCGCTGTAAGAAAGAGTATAACCAGAAAAAAAAACAGCATGCCAAAATCCTGACATCTACGCCTTTCAAACAAGAGTTAGAAGAAAATGAACAGAAAAAACAGGAAAAGGTAAAGAAAATTCAAGAAAAAGGAAAAACTAAATGAAATACCTCCCTTTGCTCAAGATGGGCCTATTCAGAGTGCAGTGGATGGGATTCTGCAGAGGGTTATACCTGCGATGACTATTAACCATTTTTACATTAAAACGCATATTTTTGTTATTTTTTTTGTTTTGTAATAAAAAATATTTTTCACCTTTCTTACTGATTTACTTGAATTATTACCCATTAAGGCACATTAGTTAATCGTTTTATAACAAAAAATTGTTAAATAGATATTGATTTTTATATTAATAATAACACAAACAAATTTACTAGCATTACCCACACTCATGGCCGGTATTGTCCATATATGGTGACAATACCGGTCAAAGATCTTCTTCTTCTTCTAATGGCGCTACAACCCTTTGTGAGTCTTGGCCTGCTTAACAATGTTCTTCCATTCTGCCCTGTCGGATACTTTCCATCGCCACTACCTGATGTTCATGGTTTTAACAAATGCCTCTCTACGTCGTCTATCCATCTTTTACGGGACCTTCCTCTTGTTCTGTTTCTTTGGGGCTTCCATCTCTGGACTACTTTTACAGCTCGATTATCTCTGGCATTCTTTCTAGGTGACCAAGCCAGTTTAGTCTTTGTGACTTAACAAATCTAACAATATCTGCGCTCTGCATTAGTTCATCCAGCTCGTGGTTCATTTTAATTCTCCACGAATCATCACTGCATTGGGTACGTCCAAATATCTTCCTTAGTATTTTGCGCTCAAATATTCTCAGTTGATTTTCATCAGTGGTTGAGAGGGTCCACGTTTCACATCCATATGTAACCACTGGTCTAATTACCGTTTTGTGGATTCTAAGTTTAGACTCACGATTCAGTAACTTACATTTCATTAAGTCTTTGTATGCATAAAAGCACTTATTACCGCTAATAATCCGTGCTTGTATTTCTTTGTATGCATAAAAGCACTTATTACTGCTAAGAATCCGTGCTTGTATTTCTTGACTGATGTTGTTGTCATTTATTATTGAGCCTAGGTAGAAAAAAGTGGAGGCGTATTTGTAGGTATGGTTGTCTACCGGTCAAAGATACTTTTTTATTTTTCGTTTCTGTCAATGACAAACATTTTTGATTTTTTAAATGTGTCTTGCAATAAGTTAAAACCCCAAATGACCGGTTGACGCCTTAAATTTGATTCACAAAGTTTTACTTTTTTTATATTAAATTTTGTTCTTAGGTGACTGCGATTTGCACACTTTACCCTAAATGTAAATGATGGTTACAATTTTATTGTTTACACAGAAAAATTAATTTAAAATATTAAGAATATTACAGTAGATATTATTTTTTATATTCAAAATTATATTATAGTTTTCTCCTGATGCTGCTAATAAATAATTAGCGAAATATTTAGACAAAGAAAATATTTATATAATACAATAATTATAGGTATTTCCAAATCACTTTCCTTTCCGAAAAAACCTCATTTACAAAAGATAATACATATTAGATGATCGGAATTTTACTACAGCAGAAGAGTTGATTTAAAGTTGGATTGAAAACGGTAATCCGTTACAGGTGAATACATAGTTAGTAGATAACGATCAAGGAATGGCTGTTGGATCGCTTTGTTCAAATAAGAAACGGCATTCAAAATCATTGAAGAAGATTATCTACCGATCGATATATACCTACACTCAGTGCTCAGTACTCAGAGGTCAATCAACAACTGTCCCTTGATGCGAGATTGTATCTGCGGTCATTAATAACCACGAATTGTTGGATAAAGTTTTTTGAATGCCTTCGAATATAATGAAGTCGTAATGTAAGGAAACTAGCAGATATGTACAAGGTGATGCTTGGGGTTTAATCAGTGGAGCAGTCCACGTACGGCCACAGGGTATACTAATTAAAAAATTGAGGATAGAAAGCAAAATATTTTTCATTTAGATGAAACATGGATAAATAAAGGGCAATTTATAAAAAAGTTTGTCTAGAAGCTTAAAATTTCCACATGGTAAAGGTCGCTGTTTAATTAAATTAAAATTTTGTTTAAAAAATTCTTTTTTATTTAGTAATAAAAAAGAAGATTTATTCATCATTAATAGATGTCTAAACAATGTAACAAGTATATGGAATATTAAATTAAAATGTAATATTTTAATGAATAAACTATAGGGAAATAATATAATTATAAATTTTGCTTAGATTTTGAATTTCTGATCTTTTGTTTAAATTATTATCACTTCTGCTAATGCAAACCATTTCTAAAAAAGTCCTTTTGAATTTATTACTTTCATTACATAAAATTTTAATGTTATCAAAATCCATAATATGGTCTTTGTCGATTACATGATCTGCTAAAGCACAAGATGGTTTTTTAATTCTACAGTCACTTTTGTGAGAAATAATACGGTTTGACAGATTCCTTCCGGTCTCACCAACATACATAGCTTCACACTGAGTACAACTAATGCTGTATACTACATTTGTTTTATCTAATTTATCTATAGGATACTTGGTTTTGGAATATAAAGATGAAATAGTGTTAATGTTTTTTGTTGCTATTTTTATATTGTCAATAACCTTTACTGTTTGTCTTAATTTAGGTGTTAATGATGGTATAAAAGGTAGTGAATGATAATAGGTGTTCTGATTATTGGATACCATGTTCTGAGATTTAACAAAAAATGGTGTTAAGTTATTTATATTAAAAATATATTAATAAATTACATATTAAACAAAAGACAGAAATTCAAAATCTAAGCAAAATTTATAATTATATTATTTCTCTATAGTTTATTCATTAAAATATCACATTTTAATTTAATATTCCATATACTTGTTACATTGTTTAGACATCTATCAATAATGAATAAATCTTCTTTTTTATTACTAAATAAAAAAGAATTTTTTAAACAAAATTTTATTTTTTGGCAATATAATTGTCAAAAATGAAAATTGTAAGTTGGCATTCATGACATTGAGGCTTATTTGTAATTGGTCGCTATTCTAACGTATTTATAAATTCAATTATTTTTGTTAAACAAGTTTTCAAAATTACTAAATTTAGAGAAACATTCATTAGATATTTCTTAAAATAGTTTTTAAGATGTTTAGCAGTTTAGCTATACTAACAAAACTAATTTTATTTGGTGAGTTAAAATTTATTTTTCTATAATCTTCGAAGCATCACTTTCTAGTTAGAATTGTCTCTCTAAGAATTTGTAAAGTGTCCCAAGTACCTCTGATATCTGATAACTGCTTAAATTACCTGTTTATTTGGTGAGTTTCTGAATGTGACTTCTGTCTTTCATTTTTAATTTGTTGAATTGGTACTAAACAAAGTATACAGACAATAAAGAGTTAAAAAATGGTAAGAATAATGAGATACATAGAATACTTGCACTTAAAAGTGAACCAAACTACTGGGTATTGGTCGTTTTAAAATTCACCGGTATTAGGAAGATTAACCAAAGAGTATTTCTAATGAATACTTTTGTAAACGTTAAGCAAGATTTACTTTGGAGCGTGTGTGAGATGAATATAACCCCGAAATGTTTTTCCTATACAAATTATTCTTAGAAACTATTAACTATTGAAGTCCACTGTTCTCCGAAAACACTTCTTAAATATAAATCATTATATTTACAAATGCTTAACCTATACAGGGTCTTGAATATCTATGACCTCATGGTATTTTGTATACAAAAATTTATTTTATTCTTGATTTATTTTAGAATCAACACAATATATAATAATAAACAAACTTAACAGATTATTCTCCTATAAAATTAACGCATATTAAAAACGAACAAGTAGAAAAAAGAAAAACTTATTTTACAAACTCTTGTTTATATTTTAATTCAATTCGGCGATTTTCTTTATTTTAAAAATGTTAAAAACAGAATCGTAAATGGTTATGTCATTAATCCATTTAAAAAGCGTTTCTCAATGGAAATTAACGAAAGTGACAACATTCGATCTTGCAATTGGCTATTTCTTTGGCATGTTTTAATCCGTTTCATGGCTGAAAAACTTCTTTCAACAGATGCACTTATAGCCGAAATTGTAAAAAATAGGTTTGCCAATTTAAAAGCTTCCGGAAATGCATTATCAAGGTCTGAAGACTTTAAATACTGATACAATTCTTGTACATGTTTTTGAATATAGTCTGCATCATTATACAGAACTGTTAATTCTGTTTTTAACTTTACTGTGTCAAATTTTTGTACATATAGCTTTACGAGTTGATGAAAGGTGCTATCTGGGAATTTGTTTGCATAATTTTTAAAATTGTCAACACCATATAGTGCCAAACACTCTAATGAAATTATCACTTGAATAATAATCAGTGTCAAAAATTTCAAAGACGTCTCTTTATCATCCTTAATATTGGTAATTCGTTGCCTATTATTGGGTTTGGGGACATTATAGTTTACAAAATCTTCTTTCTTTGACCATAGACTCTTGATCTATTTGCAAACATTTGAGAAATTCATTAACCTTTCTCGTGCAAAATCCATGTCATACATTTTTTTTTCTGTAAAATATCTAACAAAACTTCTGATTTTGGTACAATAACCTCAAATAAACTTAAAAAGAAATTAAAATGAAATTCTTGCAATGTAATGTAAAAACATTTCGAACAAATTCGTGTCTCTCCATCCCTAAAGGGACCATTTTGCCTCACTCTCCTACTTACAGTATGAAACTATGGTTACGGACTTTGGAATAACTTCCACAAATAATGAAAAAAAGATGTCTAAAAGATGGAAAAAGAAGAAAAAAACGTCCCAAGATATGATAATATCCTCAATATAATAAAGTATGTATCTAGCCGTGCCAACCCACGTTCCCAGTTTCGGTGTTTCATCTATTTTGTTCTCATAACTCCGCCTCTGAATTAGATTGGTCCATAAACTCTACATTTATAATTTATTCGCGGGTTTCTAGAATCCATTTCCTTCCACCGTACAAGGTAACGAAACGAGTGAAAATGGTTATTAAAATCTAAAAGTGGATAGCTCCGTCTCAGCGTCCGTCGTTTTCATTATGCGAAAATAAATTACAACAATTGACTTCAGCTCGAATCTATTTTGCCACATTTTTTTATTAGTCACATTCCAGAATTATCATATTAAGCAGGTGTTGAACATTAACACGGAGGTAATAAAATAGGAAAGTGTCATATTTTATCAGAGTTGTGTTTGTGTATTTGTACGCTGAAATACGGCGACCTTAAATTATATGACTTGTTGCTGTAATAATAATTATTAACTACTACCTAAAAAATGATATCAAAGTAGTCGCAAAATAACGTAGTAAATAGAATAAAAACTACAAAATAAATTATTAACGCACAAAAACGGACCGAACAACACAATCATAAATATTAACATATAACTAAATAAATTCACAAACAATAATTCTAAAAATCTAAAAAAAGACAACTGAAAAAATCTCTTTTTTCAGGTTTTAATGGTTCTAAAAGTTATACGAGGGATAGATGATGATTGATGACAAGTCCTTGTAGACATACAGCTAATTTTGCTTTGTTTTTTTTTTTAATAATCATAAAATAAAGGGCGCCAAACCATAACGTTGTAAGTGCCCAAATTAAAAGTTTTCAGTAGAGACAAAAAACTGTTTTAGTTAAAAAATAATAAACGAAATAATTCATAATATTTTTATTATTAAACTTTGGTTCAGTTAACACTATTGACATACAAATTTGAAAACTGGTGAAATAAAATAGTGTATGCTTTAATTAATTTAAAAACACTAAGAGAACAAAACGCTGTAAGTGCAATTATTTATGTAAGTCATAACGTTGTAAGTGTGTATTTATTTGCGTTTAAAAGTCAAAAGAAAAATATTAAATGGACAATAATTATAGTGAATGTAAAGCTAACATTTATTTATTTACTTAAGTAACTTTGATTAAAAATTTAATCGCTTGGATATCTTTATTTTATCGGTAGACAATGGCACATGGGTTTTCTTCATCTCGATTTCCAACTCTTCAAAACTCGGCTTAACGATTCCAGGTTTAATCACTGAAGTTTTAAGCTATGGAGAAAAATCCCCGTAACTTTTTTTTATATAAACTTCACCAAAGTTTTCAGATGTTACTCGAATCATAGTAGCCGAAGATATCTGCAAGTTTTTAGTGTTTATCATGGATTTAGCTTGATTCATCCAGTCAAAAAATGTAGTATTCACTACTAAGAACGGATTTTTCTTTCCAGCGTTAGCAATAATTTCAATGAGGTCTTTTGGTATAATCGGCTTGGCATGCTTCTTTGCTTTCTCTATAATGGCAAAATTGTGATCACACACGAGAAAGGTATGTCCTTTCACAGTAAATTTATGAGTGATTTCTAAAAGAAACCTTTTGCAAAACGAGATAAATAAGAAAAGCTTGGTTCTTATTTTGGCCTCAACAATTATCTGACCAGAGAATTAGCTTTTGCTTATCTGTAGTGAATTCTATTTCGCTACTGGTAAAAAACTTGTACAGATAAGATTAGATTTTTTTTTCGATACAGGGCAGCGACAAGCCACTTATACGTATTTCGACCTCTTTAGGTCTCTTCAGAGCGGTATAGCCACTGCTCTGAATCAAAACAAAAATCTTTAGCGTTCTAGACAATAGTTATCAAAATAACTATATACGAACGTAACTACGCCATCTAAAAACAAAAAGAGAAACCAAACGATTTCTACCTGGCGAAACTGAATTCAGATTTTTACCACTGTGCCTTCTAAAACTTGCAAAGCTAACAGCTTCATAAATTACTCGGCAAGGGAGTCTAAAAGTAAAAATTGCATTCCACATGCCGTTCATTATGGTCAAAATTCGTAGTGAATTCAGTTTCTGGTTAAAGCAATAAAACATAATGACGGTATTCGATTTTTGTTTCGATACAGGGCAGCGACAAGCCGCTTATACGTATTTCGACCTCTTTAGGTCTCTTCATCGAAATCGAAACAAAAATCATATATCGAAACAAAAATCTAATACCGTCATTATATTTTATTGCTTTACTCCGTTTGGAGTACCAGAAACTGAATTCATTACGAATTTTGACCATGATGAACAGCATGTGGAATGCAATTTTATAATAATTTATATTATGTGAAGTGAAAAATTAAATCTTGTATGTACCACTGGTGTTACCGGATGATTACGTCCATCGAGCAACATCCATCCCTCGGGCTAGAGGCCCTCTGGCTGGATTATGTTGCTTTCTTTATGTTTTATTATGATATCATTACAATGATAATTTAAACCAGCACAAATTTGTGCCTAGATCTTGTTTCTCTCTCTTATACACGCCGCAGCACGAGCGCCTGTCCCCCATAAGCGCTTCATTTACGATTAAAAAACAATGCTTTTAAATAAAATAAGCCCAAAATATTTATCGGGAAATTATAGAACAAGGTTTTAACTTGCATTTATGTTCTTGGTGAATTCAAATATAATGTTTTTTACTTGTGTTTTGAGTAATACGATTAAGTTTACAAAAAAACTACAAGAGATTTCAAAAAATAAAAAAAAATTGTCCGGCTGAAATAATTGATTATTACAATTTGTTTAAAAAAATTGTTTAAAACAATTTGAACAACTTGTTGTCTGGGCGGCCTCTTGAACCTTATTTTGAGGTATCTAATGAGAGTGATTATGCAAAAAAATATGGGAATTGGGAATATTTTTTCGAACGAACTCGGGCTTTTCTTCTTGTCTAAAACATTATTTGGTTAAAAATCTCATTTTAATGATTGCTTAATTGTTTTAGGCCTAAAGGCGGTATTTATTTGAAACTAATACTGATGTTGAGGAGCGCTATATTTTATATTACCTATATAATTTAACAGAATTTAACTGTCTAATTTATCAGCAATTAATAATAATGCCAAACTGCGCTTGTGCGAAGCTTTCAGGCAGATTTACTCGGGTGTATCTAGATCCTTGCGGGGTAATTCGGGACCTATTAGGAGATTTTATTGTCACACCAGTCATTATGGTAAATAGTCACAAACCCAGCGATGTTGGTCGTGCAGGCAGCAGACGATATACAACGTGTCACGCAAAAATCGTAGAAGAGGAAGGAAGAAGAGTAACACAGAGGAAAGCAACCAAAACCTTATTGACATGTGATGGCTATAAAACATTCTATAGCCT
The DNA here is from genome assembly GCF_040954645.1 of Diabrotica undecimpunctata. Taxonomy (NCBI): domain Eukaryota; kingdom Metazoa; phylum Arthropoda; class Insecta; order Coleoptera; family Chrysomelidae; genus Diabrotica; species Diabrotica undecimpunctata. The sequence continues at coordinate 28,948,631 of NC_092810.1, forward strand.
TTGCTGTTTTTTGTCATACATTCTGTGACAAAAAATTAAATTAGTACTTTAGATACAATTTTGATATATTGTTATTACTTTTTGTTTCATGAAATAAAGCTTATTTTCCCCAAAATGTGTTCTTACTATAAATATATAACAAAAAAATATATAATTACGCAATTGTTACTTACAAATATTATGGGCCATGTGAGTCCTCGTTGACATCTCAGAAGCACAGGCCAAGTCTACTTTCTAGACCATCTGGCCGGGCTCGAAATGTACCCGTGTATTTTAAATGAGTTCGAGAAACTGCAGAAATGCAGAAAACTTGCGAGAAATGTTGAGCTAGCGCGTGAGTCCACGTCGGCATCACGCGGTCCGTATATAACTTTTATGTGTGAGTCCGTGTTGGCCTCTAACGGCACTTAACCTGTTAAAACTCAACTGGTTGTGATAAAAATAAGAACCAAAACTAATTTATCAGCAATTAATAATAATTAGTAGGTATCTTAGTTTTTGTCACAGTAGGTATGCATTATTTACCGAACAAATTCATCATGGTTCATAAATATTTTTAATTATTATTTCTAAAGCGTATTAATCAATAAATGTGCATTTATAGTAACGAGCAGATCTAATAAGTATTGATGCTTGTTAAAACTCAACCGGTTGTGATAAAAACAACAACCAAAACAACAATAATTTAAGTTTTTATAAGGTCGTGCTTATCTGCACTAGTTATTCCATCATTGATGACAAGTAAGGTAAGAATTTAGAAGAAAAGGCGGAAAAAGTTTCTCGAGAGCCGCCATATTTTTCCAGGACCATTTACTTTAACGGCCTCGTAAACATAAACTGTTATCTGTTGACATTTCCTATAGAAAATAGCATAAAATGACTACTGTAACCGAACTAAGCGCATGTACCTCGCGAGTTTAGTGAGGGAGCTTTTAGTCCACATTTAATTTTACAATAATTGTTCATCTTAACAACTCATAAAAACTGTGTTTTCTTTGTAATATACACGTTGTATGTTTTATCTTAGTATTCAGCGTTGTTTGTTAGATGGACCATTATTTTATTTTAGTACCTATGCCGAATAGATTTGACAAAAAAAAATAATTTTTGAATAATTTCATATTATAGAATCATTACGTATATAATACAGCAATTTGCAGCGATCTTTTAATAATTTCTTAGTTTCTTTGATTGTTGTTCTAGGAAAGGTACAGAAAAATAACAAGACTGTGAGACTGTGTTACTTTCTTACAAAAATTAAGATTTATTGTTAACAACGTTTACCTCAAATGGAAACCCATCACATATGAACTTAAAATAGGAGAACTTTAATCTTATAACATTAAATCACAAACAACCTCAATCTGTTATCTCTTTTTATGGTTAAGTTTACCATTTTGTTACCTAATTTTGGTTTAAGCAGTTTCCCGAAAAAGAGGGACAAAGAAGTAACGCAGCAGTTTGATGAATAACATGATGAGTAAACTTTTTACATCTATGGTATTTTTCTTTGCCTTAAACTAATAAAAACAGAATGAAAACAAAAATAAAACATATTAAATCAAACAAAACTTCTGTGTGAATAAAAAAAAATCAGAACCTCTCAAATTAAAAATCTTCAACCTAAACATATTTGCCTGTACAAATTTTGTTTTTTTTCTGTTATGTAAAGGTCATTTTTGTACAAATGACATTTACATAACATAAAAAACCATCAGAAAGGGAGGAGAACGTCTATGTTCAATCTAGAACTCGCTGGGTCCTTCCTTTCGCATTGGGTATGTATATTGCCATAGAAAAATAAAAGCAAGAGGACTATATGAAACTCCATTTAAAAACAAGTAAAACCAAATAGAATGAAATATAAATAGCTACAAATTTAAATATTATGTGATAGGAAACGATACGGCAACCAATATTTGGGTTTTATTAACTGCACTGTTATTGGCCTTCCGACGAAAGATCGCTGCGGAGTTGTAAACAAGAAATTCATAAAAAGGCAGCGCATCTTCCGATCGGGATCAAGTCGGTCTATATCTTAACCCCAGCTAGACCTTGTTGACCGAGTGCCTTTTCAACTATTTCTGCGTTTATTATTACCTCCAGTGAACATATTTTCCAACCAAGAAGACTTCGCTTAAAGAAGAGTCCGAACACCTTTTTAGTTTGTGAATAAACACGAACCGTGTTGGCTACGAAATTATTCAAGCTAACAAAAGATATAGGAACCGGTGTGAACTGTTGGTCCATCATTCGTCGAGGTGAAGAAAAGTCCGGTAACGAACTTATAATCATCTCACGAAAGCCAGCTAGCAGCTCGGAGAGAACGCTCCCTGTTCGTATATACATTGATCTTCGAAATAGGGAAAGACAGGTTGTCTTATAGTTCGGGTTGTGCCGAACTAACACAGCACTCCACTAGACCACTGATGGTAGGAGTAAATAAAAGCCCTAGGTAGACTTGGAATTACTTCTCAATCGGTGGCCTAGCTGAGGTAGCACTTCGTCGCTAAAATCTTTCGACGGAAATAATCAGGATTAATTCAATCCTTACAGGACTTGAGATTGTTTCCACGAGAGGTGGCGGTACGGAGTAAAGAGCTAACGAACAGTCAACACTCCGCCGGTGTTCCTGTACACCTCGTGGAGTGTGTACTTGACCACACGTTGAAGCGTAAAGGGCCCGCATCTCTGTGAGATCTAAGGCATACACCGTGCTCAGAATATGATCTAAGGCATATACCGTGCTAAGAATATTAAACACATTTTACATGTAAGATAAAATATTATTCACGTAAGAAAATTCGACCTGCATAAAGTATTCTGCATTGCCGGTGGTCCCTTGGTGACTACAGAGCCTCCGTTGAGCTTCTCGCCGTGTGTGGAACAAGAGCAGATAAATTCCACGAGGAAGAGGATGGGGGTGAAAAACCTTCGCTCCACCTCCCGAGCGGTGGTAGAGACGCATCCAGAAGCACCGAATACCTCGGAGGATGCTCCGACCCTACGACACTATATATCTTGATTGACGTCCAGGAACGATTGGTTTATACATTTTAAGTGAAAAAACAGCCTCACAGCGTTCCTAGGCCTTTGCAAAACCCAAATTATATTTCATTAATATCCATGTTCAGTTGATATACCTATTAGGTTATGGATGACTTTTAATAGTATTTTTAACACATGGGACATCAAGCTAATTGTGAGCTAATTATTGCGTTTTTTTTTTTTGAGGAGACAACCCATCTTTGCATTATAATGCATAAAGCAAAAGAAACACGAGTGCTGTGTGTGATTTAAGCCATGGGTTATAAATTGGTATAAACCCCGATTTGGGGTGTAGTCTTTTAATATGAGTACCCTAGTTAACACGTTAGTCATAGCTGTGTCAAATTTCATTTATTATTGCTTATTGTGAGATGGAGGACGAAAATCAGAAGGATCTAATAAAAAATTCAAAACATCAGACAAAGCTGATGTTACAAACAATAGCTTCGATTTACTCTACAGAAGAAAGAATAAACGGACATTTAAATATGTTCCGAGAAGCACTGATAAACGGAACTAAGAAAATGTCTAAAGGCCTACGTGATGTCTTATATAGAGCTGGCACATTAGAGAAAGGGTACATACGACTTAAAGTGGAAGCCATAACCGTGCAATGGAATACGCAAAAGAATATACGAACACATACGAAAAAATATTAAATCTTTATTACAATCATGGACACTTCATACCTATTATATAACCCGGACAAATGGAGTCAATTATTTCGAATGCTACAAGGTTTCTTCCACAAGGAGTAGATATAAGAAGGTAGCCAATAATAGATACGGTCGTACAAAATGAAGAAGGAGACATCGTCATTATTGGCTATTTCCTAATAATTGGCAACACTAGATACAACCTACTGAGAGTCACAGCTCTTCCGTTGTCGGTGAGAGGTGGTGTTGTGTGCTCGTTGTTGGTCTCAAGGAATCTACTTGCAGTAGATTACAATAACTTACACTATTTTGAAGTGACATATGAAGATAAAGGAAGGTGTATAGAATGAAATAAAGGAGAGTTGGCATGTTCACCAATGGGAATCATTAATATGGATACCCAGCCAAACTGTATCCTTAATGAATTATATGATACACATAACAAACAGCACCTGCAATATAATAGAGTACACGATAAAGAAAGCCAGTTGGTTGAAAATGAGCACAACGAACCTCTGGCTAGTCATTCCACCATACGCTACAAATTTAGCTATAATGTGCGATGGTTCTCGATCTGAACATATAATTAATCAAACGTGTTTTATAAAGCTGTCACCAAAATGCGTTGCTCAGATCCGAAACATATCATTACTCACATCCAGTAAAGGATTTATTCCTCATTTAACCACGGGACTAGTCGCTATAACGACTAGTATAATAAATGTTGCAATAACGGCCTAGATTGAATTGTATTGTAAGCTCATAGTTCAAAATTTCTTAGTATGATAGAAGCATTAACCTTTGTGCTTAGGTATACATTATTTGTGAAATTATAAATTGGGGATTTGAGCTCATTTGACGACAGTCTATTATAGAAAGTTACCTAACCAACAACTAGAGTGTAATTATCAGTAGCTCTCAATAAAACTATAATTTTTACTCCACACTTCAACCATTTATTTACCATCGTCGATCGAGAAGAATCGGACAAAGGGGCATTAGAAAACAATGCGATCCTAATATTTACATCGAATTGTCCACTAATAAATTGTTTTTTTTTTCACATTACAATCGATTGCGTACTATTTCTTCATCGTCAATGGTGTACAATAGACAAAAGGATATAATCTGTACACATACTTTTTTCATCCATTCTTCTTAATGTAGAAATGATAAACTACAGCTAACAAAGCGCACACTAATTGTCTTCCATGAAACACAGGTTCTTATCACATTTTTTAAAAATGGTGTAGCTTATGACATTCCCAGAAATTTGTACACAAACATAACAAAACTGTTCAGAATAAATGTTGCAACCGCTACAAGTTTCATTTGATATTTTCTGAAAGCTGTCTTAGGTTTTTTAACAGTGAACAAGTTCAGTCTTCCCATGGTGTAAAAGCGTCCGGACTATAAAGACTGTCTATGTTATTAGCATCGCGGGACTATAAACAACAATTGGTAATTTTAATACAAACGATTATCTGTATTTAAATAATCGGAATCTAACGCTATCTCGGAGGATACCGCTGTGGTACGGCGAAATTAATGCAGACACTTTGTATATAACTACAGAAACAACAAATAAATTTGTTTATGCACCACAGAACGATTTTAATGGTAGGAAAGGCGAATTTATTTGTTTATTGTGAGAGAACTACTATTTCAGTGTAAATCAGATTATTGAGAACAATAACAAGTGATAACGTTTCTGATAGTTGTTTGTGTAGTACGACACATTTTTTTCGGATTACCTATTGATTTGTATGTGATAAGATGGAATTTATTGTCGCTGGGAAGAAGTCTTCAATACAGCAGAAACTGTAAAAAACCATACAAGGATTCTCAGAATACATTCCGGATTCTAAGTGATCGATATATCACTTTTTATTTAAGAGATAAACTACTAGTTTGAATCTAACATTGTAGTATAACTTATTCGAAAAATGTAAGATACAACAAGGGTACGACAATTACATATATATATATATATATATATATATATATATATATATATATATATATATATACATATATATATATATATATATATATATATATATATATATATATATATATATATATATATATATATATAAATATGTTGGAAATATCGGGTATGTGGTCTATATTAAAAAATCTTTTCTAAAGCTCAATATTTCGCCATTTATTTAATAGCTTCATCGGGAGTAACTGTAAAAAACAAACATTTCAAAAACACTGACGTACACTTAGATTTACAATACTTACAGAAATTAAAAGATTATACACATAAATAAAATTGAATATTAAAATAACATTATTGTTGATGAAACTGTACATTTAATAAAATGCATGTTAAAATTTAAAATATCTTTGAGCACGTTCGTTAACAATAAATAAGATGGAACAAGTAAAAATTATTTCAAAATGCAAAAAATGACAATGTAAGAAAACATTAGAGGAATAGTATTTCTTTAATTAATCATTAAGGCTAGTTAGTATGATTAATCATTAAGGTGAGTGTAGTTTTAAATTGTGTTTAATATATTGCAATATGTTGCTTAATTGCCCCGTGTCTGTTTTATAATTTAAAGTTTGTTTATTTTTGTTAATGTGGTACATCTCCAAAAATAACCTACTTTTGTAATTTTCACTCTGTGCCAAAATACGAGCATTGTTGTAGTCTAAGAGATGACCGGTGTTTTTGTAGTGCTCGACAACTGCGCAAGAATTTTTTCCTAAGCGGCAATCACTTTTATGCTGTGTGATACGTTGTTTTAGCCACTGCGATGTATGGCCAATGTAGCTTTTTTCACATCCTATAATACAGGATGTAGACACGAACTATTCCTTCTAAAAATCAAGGACTGTCAATTTAAACTAGGTATTTTAAAGACAATGAATTTAAACCCACCTATCCTATAGCTACAAAATCAAGAACAAACCAAGGATAAATAAGTATAAACCAAAGTTAAGTAATTTAAATGCAATAACTCAATGTAAGTGTAAACATTAATGAATGTATTTAACATTCCTAATAAACTCTAACTTATCGTTGGATATCCGATATCAATTTGTAAAAACATTAATTTATTCCTTATTGCTACACGAATTGGAAACATGGACTCTCGGAATTACAAGTATGAGGCGTATAGAAGCCTTTGAAATGTGTGTTTTTGGAAGAATGCTGAAGATTTCGTGTACAGAGCACGTGGCCAATAACGAGGTGCTGAGAAGAATGAGGACTGAAAGTGAACTCCTAAATATTGTAAACAACAGAAAAACGAGTTATATAGGACATATTTACAGAGAAGAAAAATATAACTTTCTACGACTCATAATGGAAGGGAAAATAGAAAGAAGAGGTCCAAGAACAAAAAAATGCTCCTGGCCGAAGAATGTAAGAGACTGGATAGGCATGGACACACATTCGACACTAAGAACAGCTCAAGATAGAGAGCAATTTGCTGTAGTTATAGCCACCCTTCCGCAATGATGAAGAAACCTTAAGAATAAGTGTAAACAGCATTTTACTTAAATTAATTTATTCAACAAAAAATGAAATTCAACTGAAAGCGACGGAAAAGGATTTTTGGAGAAGAGCTGCAGGAAGATCTAGAAGAGAAAGGATTACCAGCGAATGCATTAGAGAAATTATGGGAATCAAACAAACAATCACAGATGACCTAACAACAAAACAACTGATCTGGTTCGGACACATACAAAGAATGGGTGAACAACGAATACCAAAGGAAATATTAAAATGGCAACCAGAAGGAAAGAGAAAATGAGGTAGACCGAGCAAAACTTGGCAAGGTAGACAATCAATAAAGAACTGAGAGAGAGTTCCATAGAAGAAGACCTATGGAACAACCGGACTAAGTGTCGATTGGAAGTCGGAAAACGGCGGAGAACGTTATAAACCGACAAGTAGTAGTAGTATTCAACAAAAAACATAATATAATTAAGGAATCGTTATTTCTATAGTTAGGCATATTAGGCTATAAGTGAGTAAAATATTTTTTTACTCGGTATTTGAAATTTTTCTCACGAATTTTCAGCAACAGCCGGCAACGAGTGTTCAGTGAATTCAGTGAATTCAGTAAAAGTACAGTGAATAAAAATACTAAAAGAATAAGATAAGTAAATATTATATAATTTTATAAAAATGTATTCTTTTCGCCTATCCGATTTAGCAAATCGCTCTATGATTGCATCAACATCTAGAGAAATTTCAGGATGCACATTGATGCGTGCTAAACCAGTTATCTCTAGTCTAGCAACTCTATTGTTGCTGCACTGACTGGCAGTGTAATTAATATTTGCAGAAATATTCTGATATTTGGATACATATGAATATCGCAGTTTTCTAATACTTCTAAAAACAATCTGGAAGTTTTCCATTATTTTGCACGACTCTTTTACACTTTTGAATCCACAGTGAAAACTCTTGTTCTACTGTGGAATATGCAGTAAGTAGTTGGTTCAATAATATTCTGGTGTTAACAATTTTTTTTAATGCAACTTTATCTTCTGGTGTGTTATCAGTTTTAGGTAAAACGACTTGAAGATTAAATAGATTCATAACTTTCGGTGAAAGTCGTTCTTCTAAATTAGTTAAGATATAGTCTAAAAGGGGTAAATAAATGAATCTTTGGAAATATTCTTCGCAAGAGTTAGCAGATTGGTTTTGACGACAGGTTTGACGAGAAATTATACGAGCCTCTGGCACTCAAATGACGAATTGACAAAATTTGAAAATCGCGTAACTCTGAATTCGTGGAAGTCGGTGCGTTCATAACGGAGACCATCGCACCGTCTCCTCGCCTAGAGCGTAGCACTGACGGCGAACGCTCGCATTTAAAGTAATGCATTTATTTTACCGAAAATCGATTAAATGATACCATCCCATGGCCCGAGCGGGGGACGGCGCCTCGTTATGAACGCACGCTTAGTCTAGGTATTACTGTATTTAGAATTGTTGATTTTTTTAAAGAGCAATTTAAAAAGGCTTCCGTATAATTCTACACTTACCCCTAGAATAAATGAGTTTGAATCATTTCAACTCTTGACTTCCTGCTTACAAGGTTTATGGGTTTTAGTTATTTTTTTTTTAGAATTATTTGATTGATATTTAATTTTGTTTTGGGGGTGGTCATGACCCCTGTGACCCCCCTCCCTTGGATCCGCTACTGCCTTGTATACAACTATACCTAGAAGATTAAATTCGAAATATCTTGCAACGAACAGTATATAGATAGCGCTAGTAGTACTGAATATAACAAAGAAAGCTAAACGGCGGTTTTATGAAAATTATTAGACCATTTTATCCAGGGTGACCATTTTACCCGACTTTCCTCTACTATAGGCAGTGAACCAGGAATACAGGCATAAAATACAGCGTAAAATGTACTGAAGAAGAAATAGAAATAGAAAAGGAAGTCAGACGAGAACATCGAAATGGCATCGAAAAGAGTAATTCAAAAGGTTAATTTTTGATATACCAATAGTTTTTTTTTGCGTTTCCAGTTTCCAAAGTAATAAAACAATAGGTATAGTGTTTATTTTCGAAAGTTTACGTATCGGACATCATTAATGAAGAGTTTAAATTACAACACATCTGGTTTATTCATTTTCTATCGTCGTAACCGTAATTGAATTCCAAACGTTTATATGCCACTTACTTTCAAACGAAATATTAGGTTAGCGGCTCTTCTAAATATCTTTTCTCTTTGTTTTATGGGAGTTATATTTCAGCAAAAAGACGACATACCACGCTTTTTCATCCTTTTTAAATAACCCATGTTACTTTTATTTCTATAACAAACTTTATTATCTATTAGAATTTTAGTTTTCAGCGTTTTTGTAGAATGCCATATCCATTTTAAGAGGTCGTAAAATCCACATCCGGTATAATAATCATGATATTTGAGAGTCTCCATAAACGTGGAGATTTAACGGTAGATTATTTACGTATTTGTTTGCTAGAGTGAGTAATCAAATTGTCGGAGGCATCTATTGAAATTAATTTTTTTTAAAGCGATTTGTATTGGTGCGTTCGGGAACGTTACAACCGAAAAATAGACAGTGGAAGTGTGACGTCACAACTGTCAATTACTTTCCAAACAAAAGTTGAAATGCCCAATCTCAAGACTTTTTAATTTCTATAAAGTTAACATTTTGCTTCCTCTGCTGCTTTTTCTTTTAAGTATAGTGTTTTTTACGATAATACCATCATAATTCAGTGTTCTATTTCTATGAAATATAGTTTAAAAGTTTAAATTAAAGATATTCTAACCTTACTTTATTGATACATGCATTTTATTGTTATTTTTATAAAACGACATGCTTTATTATTTACACAACCTTGTAAAATTGTTGTAGTAACTATTAGAATACTTAGATATTGCAAAAAGCGGAAAGATTCTGTAAAAAAATGAAAAAATAAGGAAAAATACAAATTATCCACACTAAACAAGGTTTGTTTGGAAAGTGAAACTGACAGATGTCAATAAAATCTACGTCATCACTTCCACGGTCCATTATAAATTTTAAAAAATCTTCTCTCGCTCCCTATGCCTTGTAATAACTCGAGATGTTGCTGACGTACAGCTAATAACAGGGTATATGGTCTATAATTTTGTGGAATAATGCCGTCCTTTCCTGGTTTCGGAATCATTAACACATCGGCTATTTTCTATCGTTAGAAGGGGTGTATGAGTTGTGATATAGAGGTAGCACCTTTTATCGGAACGACCACATCGAGCGTCATATACGGGAGATAGTTTTTGATAACTGGTCTTCATAATACACTTAAGTCTCATGGCTCCACATGCCACACCCTTGGCAACTGCATTGGTCTGCAGGCTAGATTAAGTGAGAGTCGCCAGATATGGTAAAAAATTTACCGAGTAATTGCCGGTATAAGCAATCCCTCCACTTACTGGAAAACGGCTCCGGGCGGATGAGCTGATAAGTGGAAGGGCACCTTTTTGTCCTAAGATTGGTAAATCGGCCTTGAAGGCGGAGGAACCTATTAACAATGGTCAACAGCATAAAGATGCAGAAGGTAACGGGGAACCACTACATTAAATACTCAAAGAGTACCCCTAGTATAATCAGCAACAGGATAACTCGTCAAAGAAAAAATAATGCTGATTATGGGATTCGGATACCAAGATCCGGCAGAGAAGGACAATCACCAGACGGCAAGGCCTTCTCGGTCGCCAACAGACGAAATCTTTGCCAATCTACTGCAAAGAAAATGCTCACGATCTGCACATGAAATGGTAAAACATTATACGAGGCCGGTAAAACTCATAATGCAATCAAGGAGATGTATAGACTATCAATAGACATCATGGGAATAAGCGAAATGAGATGGACGAACTCTGAGAAATGTGAAATTAACAATCATCACATATATTATTTAGGTAACCCCAACGGAAGACACAAAAATGGAGTAGGTATAATCTTAAATCAAGAAACTGCCAGACATCTTAAAAACTCTGTACCCATATCGGAAAGAATGCTCCTCCTTCAACTTGATACCTACCCAATAACAACTAACATTATCCAGGTATATGCTCCTACAGCTCACAAACCAGACGACAGAAGTGAAGCATTGTATAATGAATTATTTAACATATTGAAACACTTTCCCAAAAATAATCTAACCTTAAATATGGGTGATTTATATGCTAAGATTGGTAGGAAACAATATAACAATGGTAGGAGAATTCATAGGAGAGTTTGGGCTTGTAGAAACAAATGAGCGAGGGGACCGATTGGGTGAATTTGTATCCGAAGAAGAGTTGGTAATTACGAACACTTACTTCAAACTCTCATACAGAAGATTATAAACGTGGAAATCAACTCAAGATACTTCAGGCCACATAGTCAGAAATCAAATAGATTACATTATGATTAATAAAAGATTCCGTAATAGCATAACATCAGTCAAGACATACTCAGAAGCCGATATCAAGTCAGACCATAACCCACTGATATGCAAAATGATGGTCAGGCTAAAGAAGATTCGACTGGAAAAGAAATTATACAAAAGAATGGACAAAGAGATCAAAAAAGCAATCAGAATGGCTAAGGACACACAGCTGAGGGAACAATGTGCGGAAATACAGCTATTACAACAGAAACACGATTCATTCAATATGCACAAGAAAGTTGAAGAAGCTGCAGGCTTATACAAGTCTAGAAGAGTTGGATGTTTGGCAGACATCCAAGGTAATCCACTACTAAGTGTGGAAGAGAGACTAGACACTTGAAAGAAATATGTGGAAGCACCATTTGAAGATAAAAGGCAGATTGCCATTGAAGACATGAAATGCCAAACAGGACATATAAGCCGTATAAGCCAGTTTGGTGTAGAACTTTATTCTAAATGTGAAGGTGACAGGCTGTCACCTTCATCAGCACCTAAATGGAAAACTTATTTAGTACAAATGGTGGAAGTTAACATTTAAAAACCTACATTGAAAATGTTCAGTTGGTCCTAGTGGTGAAGAACACTGTCATAAATATGTTAAAAATATTAAAAAATACATTTAAAATTTTCAATAAAAACATTACAACACAAAAGGGTATTTTTACAAATACAACACAAAAACATCTAAAACCCAACAAAAACCGTATCTTCATGTTTAAAGTAGAAAAGAAGAATTTTTCTTCTTTTTTTGATAACAATGTTTCTGATTTCTGTCGATATCTAGATGTCATATATAACAAGGTTATATTTACATCTGCTCCTCACGCAATAACATGGAAATTGGAAAAAATCTTTTCTTTTTGGTTCTTTAAAAGATTTTAAAAGATTCTTTAAAAAGATAACTGGAAATATTCCCCAAAGCTGGTTAAAGTCGACCTTCGTAACTATACCAAAAAAATTAAATGCAAAAACATGCGAAGACTACAGAATAATTAGCCTAATGAGCCACTTACTTATAACGTTTTTAAAAATGATACATAACAGAATGTATAAAAAATGTGAAGAACAAGTGTCATGGGCACAATTTGGATTCCGCGATACCTTAGGCACCCAAGAAGCTCAATTCGCTATATAACTACTTATCCAGAGGTGCAAAGATATCAACTGTGATGTATATATTTGTTTTATCAACTCCAAAAAAGCATTTGATAGAGTAAAACATGACAAGCTTATATCCATCTTGAAAGAAGCGGGCTTGCATGATAGAGACTTGCGAATTATATATAATGTATATTACAACCAAACTGTCAACATTAAAGTGGACGACCAGTTGACAGAGACAATGTCCATAAATATAGGAGTGAGACAAGGATGCATTCTGTCTCCAGTGCTATTTAACATGTACTCGGATCGTATCTTCGAGCTAGCACTGGGACAACTACAGGAAGGCGTCTTAGTTAACGGAGTGCGTCTAAACAACATTAGATATGCTGACGACGCAGTAGTTTTTGCAGATAGCCTTGATAGTTTACGATTAATAATGTCGCGCATATCAGGTATAAATCAAGAATATGGGCTGAATGTCAATACGAACAAAACAAAGTACGTGGTAGTAGGTAAGCGCGAAATATTAAATACACATCTTTTGGTAAACCAACAGCCAATTGACAGGATTAATAGCTACACATATCTTGGTACTAAGATAAACAGTCAATGAGACCACTCTACTGAAATAATTCAACGCATAGGGAAAGCCAGATCAGCATTCGTAAAGATGAAGTCTCTTTTCAGAAGTCACGATTTACCATTTAGGTATGCGAGATCACTAACACAATTAAAGAGCGCAAATTAGAATATCTAGGCCATGTTATGAGAAATGAACACAGATATGGCTTATTGCAACTTATTCTTCAGGGCAAGGTATTTGGAAAGAGGGGCCCAGGGAGAAGAAAAATATCTTGGCTTCAAAATCTAAGGAAGTGGTTTAATACATCTATAACCGGACTATTCCGAATTGCTGCAAGTAAAGTTAGGATTGCTATGCTAATCGCCAACATCCGGAGCGGATATGCACCGTAAAAAGAAGAAGAAGAAGAAGGGTTCGGTATCCTATTGCTTTTGTTGGGATGTATTTCAGGATAAAGTTTGTTATTTCGTCCGGTCCTGGTGCCTTACTTGTTGATTGTTTACAAAGTTTCCTTGATTTCTTGCGGTGTTGTGTGTGATATTTCTGATTATTCTTGGTTATTAGTCAGTTCTTCTTCAGTTTATCCCACTTCGTCTATGACATTTTCCAATTCACACACTGAATTCGGGTAAAAATAGGACACAGTTGCAAGGTTCGATTAGACAGCGGAAAGCAGAAAACTTAGGTCAGCTTGGTGTATCATTAATTAAGTTTTCAAAATACGTATCTTTACGAATTTACAACAACTATTGTCATATTTACCGGAAATTCGTTTATAATGTTAACCTTGGACACCGGAACTCTCTATCTTTTGTAGCCGTTGGCCAACATTGTTGATAGAACCTGTATATAGTAAAATTATAATTGTACTATATTTTGTACACTTTATAGACTGACTATTAAAATCGTTTAACGAATTCTGTTCTTAGCGAACGATACGTTGAATGTAAGCAAAAAGTCGAACCAATCATTTACCTAGCATAAATCTGGGTTGGTTCTAACAGTTTTTTCAAACAAACTGTTTAATATTATAATCTGTAAATGGATTGCGTGAGAAAGATTGTTTACATTCCTCTTAATATATCAAAGAGCCGACATAAATCTGAAAAAGTATCTTATAGGCATAAATAGAATATTTGAATCGCGTGTAACACAATTACCCATTTTGTTGCTATTAGACAAACAGACTTAAGTAAACGTTATTATGGTGATTAAGGATAATGCACGGCAACGCATAAACCTGTATACTTTATAGCCATAAATATAATTTACTGACCTGAAAATCATAACTCACTGTCGTCAAAAACCCTTTTGCACATATTAAATCCTCTAAACGAATGCCTTTCGGTGCTAACGTCTGTTTCTATAGGGCGATTTCAAGATGCTCGTCATATCTTACTCAATTATCTCAAAACAAAAACCTATATATATATATATATATATATATATATATATATATATATATATATATATATATATATATATATATATACACGGCTAGGGACTATGATGTTGGGCAGTATAGGAATGTTTGACATATATAGAATGTTCGTAAATACGGTTACGAATTCGTCGGTTTGTCTGTCCTATGTATGTACGTACGTACGAACCAACCAACTTCCAGGTTAAAACTACAACTGTTCAACCCCAGAAGTCTACGAAAAGCCAGTGTTGAAGTGTAGAAATCAATTTATATGACAAAAGACGATAAAAAGAAAGCCAAAAAAAGAAAAGAAAGCCAAAAGAAGAAAAGAAACCAGTTCCTTTAAAAAGAAATGCACCCAAGTATCATGATTTATCTGTAAGCAAATTTAATCTTTTTTCTATTTATAATTTAATTGTTTCACAAACTTCATCTCTTAGAATTAGTAATTCTCTTTCAACTATTAGTGAATCGATTATCGAACCTGGTGCTGCTTCTATTTCGTAAAATAACTCAGCTTCTCAATTTAGTTTCAAGTTCTTTAAGTTATACTTTAAATAGCTTAGATGTACATACCATTTATAATTATTACTCCCGCTAGTCAATTAAATACTATGGCCGTGGCACCCGCTCCCGCTCTCGTTTTCGATGTCAATAAAGACCTTTCCATCGTACCTGGGTCCTGATTCTAATTGAGATTTCGACTCAAAACATGTCGAAATTAATATGGCGACGTCGAAATGCGACTTTGCGAACCTTGTGGATTTCAGCTGAACTAACCAAACGACGTCACTAGTTTTCGACTTATCGAAATTAATTCCAACCACAAGAAAGTGGTTGAAATTTCATTTCGAGTCGAAATTAATCTGACATGACTGACTGGACTGGGAGAAGTGAACTTAGGTTCAGTTTAAGTAGGCGGTGTTTTGATCCTTGCAAGGAAAACTGAGGCAAAAAGTATCAATATGGCTGTGTTTTACGGACATTTGCTAGTTTTGGAGGAATTAGAGAGGTTAGATATCCGACGTTCATAACGGAGGATAAGAAGAATGTTACGGGATACTCAAAATTCTTTTTCACTAAGTGATGCTCAATTTAGGCAGCAATTCCGGCTTAATAAACAAGCTGCAAATTATTTAATAAGGGTATTAGAACCATATTTGGAAGAAGGTGTTTATGCCTCTAGGATACCCAAAATGTTTAGGGTTAGTATTACTAAGCTGCAGTAAATTTAAAAATATATTAGAATATAACCACTAAGTCAAATCTTAGTGGTTATAACTTAAGGATCTCCCACATCGCCTTTTTTTTTCTTGTCATCTTTTCTTTCAATTCAAAATATAATTGAGAATGGCCAATATTTATGATTTAACAACTCAAACAAGAAAAAAAAGACGTTCACGTAACGTAAACAAAACAAACATTCAACAAGCGTAGTGCAGCCAATAAACAACAGGGCCAACCCAAATTTTCAGCAGTGTCAAAATGATAAAGTAAATATCCCCAGTTTTAACTACAATCGAAATGAATGAGAATCGCTAGCGATTGCGACTGTTATGGCGTAGTCGCTTTTAAATTTCGACATCGAAATGAAATAGAATCAGGGCCCTGATTACGATGGTAACCCTAATGAACTTCACAACTTCATTGAAGTTACTAAAATGCTTCTTAATCATTTCTGGGATCATAATAATCCCGACAGCTTTCAAAGTCACATGATAACTCGAGGTGTAATGAATAAAGTTAAAGCTCGAGAAGTCATTTCCGTATATGGATGTAAGGATTGGCCTACTAAGGACCACACTAATTCAAAATTTTCATTACGAACAACGTAATGAAAATTCACTTACAAGAGACATGGTAAACTTGAAGCAAGGACCCAATGAAACTCCTCAAAAATTTCACGAGAAAGTTAGGTCACTTTTGAACACAATTTCGAATCATATCGAACTACATACAGACAATGCAGATGTAAAGAGGAGCAAAAAGAAATTCTTTTAACAACAGGCCCTAACTACATTCTTAGCAGGATTACGAGAACCAATGGGATCAACCATAAGATCAATGAGGCCTACCAATCTTGCTTTTGCTCTTCAATTCATCCAGGAAGAAAACAATATTAGATATTTGCAGAAAACAAGAAATTTTTCATTGCCAAATAAGAATTCTACCCACATACAATCCCCGAGACAGCCGCAGTTCATAACATTACCACAATGGTAACAATTCATGCCCAGGTTACATCAACCATTTTTCGAAAGTAATACAGCACCGTCCTGACCAACATTTAGCCCAAGATGGCTAATACAACCCGCTCGATTCCGTGATTACCAAGGCAACAATTCTTGGCAAACACACAACCTCCAAGATCTAACCTCTGGACAAGCAGACCACCGCAACAGTACAAACCAATACCGATGTCTGTAAGTACATGCCAAACGGGACATAACAGAGGTTTAAGCTTCAGAAACTTTAGCCCACAGCCACAGCAACCACACACCCCAAAGTTCACCGTAGAACATCTGTTCAATATTGAACAACAAGATGAAAACTGTACCGATGCCTACTATGGAGTACAGACATATTACTATCCAAATCAGGACGCATATTCAGATGACTACAACATAGAAGATTACCAAAATGTAAAATACGAAGAAGAAGAAGATGTAAATTTTTCAAAACTCCAGAAGGAAAACGAAGAAACGTAATCGAACTCAACTCCAATTCAGACAAAAACCAACTTCCATATATCGAAATTAAAAAACCTCCCCTTAAACTTCTTCTGGATTAAGGGGCAACCAAATCATTTCTTAACCTCGAAATTGCATCCAAATTTTATAAAAATGTTATCAAACATAAACCGTTTGTAGTCAGTCAACTATCTTTTATTATGAACCCAACAAAACACAGTTTTATACAATTCAATTGAAACCCAGAACAATCACACAAGTACGACTTCCAGTAAAACAAACAAAAGGCACCATACTTATACCAAAACAAGAAATACAAGGGACCATTCTAAGAGAAACTCTCAGTGAAGCCTGCAATCATCTAGCCTGGACCGAAATGATCAACAACACTGACGAAGCTATTCAAGTAGCTCTCACCGATCCTGTTAGAAGCAATCCAATAGATTTTCATTAATATCACCTGTACACTTCGGACATCATTTCTATGGAAACAGAAACAACAATAGATAACGATTCTGTCATTAGAACAGATCATCTAAATCCAGAAGGAGAGATGCACATTAGACGTTTATGCAGAAAATTTGCAGATACTTTAACATTTACAAATTAAATTAAACACCACATACGAACAACGGATGAAGTCCCAGTTTTCACAAAATCATATCGATATCCAGACGTACATCGAGAAGAGGTTCAAAAACAGATAACATCAATGCTAGACCACGGCTTCATCAGACCAAGTCAGTCACCCTGGTCATCTCCAATTTGGGTCGTACCAAAAAAACCAGACGCCTCTGGAAAAATTAAATAGAGAATCGTAGTCGATTACAGAAAGATAAATGAAAAGACTATAGACGATAGGTATCCAATCCCAAATATCAAGGACATCCTTGATAACTCGGACGCTGTCAATACTTTTCCACCCTTGATCTAGCCAGTGGATTTCACCAAATAGAAATGGCAGAGGAAGATATACAGAAAACAGCATTTAACGTGGCAAATGGCCATTATGAATACCTTAGAATGCCTTTTGGTTTGAAGAATGCATCCTCTACATTCCAGAGAATAATGGACAATGTGCTTAAAGGCCTCATAGGAGAAATCCGCTTAGTATACATGGATGACATCATCGTATACTCAACCTCACTTCAGAAACACATGGTCAATCTTAAGAAAATCTTTGAAAGACTACGAGTAACTAGGTTCAAGATACAGATAGATAAATACGAATTAAAAAAAAAAATAAGTTGAATTTTTGGGTCACGTCGTAACTCCCGAAGGAATAAAACCAAATTCAAGCAAAATTAAAGCCATCATAGACTATCTCATACCAAAGACTACCAAGGAGATTAGAGGATCTAGTAAAGGATTTAAGTAACGCTTGACAATTTTGCGTGTCATCCTTGCGCAGGGGCCATGCTAATCTTCTCTGTATTGTTCCAATTTTAATATATGTACCGCCGAAGCGAGTACAAAGGAATATTTTTAAATTCACTTTTATTGTCACTTTGCTTAAATGTAAATTTTAATAAAATAAAGTTATCAGAATAACAAAATCACCCTGTATAGCGTATAAAAATTGTGTACTACAAAGAGTAATCATGTAAATCGCCGTATATAACACCTAATAAAGGGTGTTGCACAATAAATAGGTATTTTTCGAGCAGGAAAACAATTTGTGCCACGAATGTAGGTGTTGGTACACGGGAAAAAGACCGCCATTTTGCCATTTATACTTATTTATTAGGTGCTTTACGAACTAGCCAACAATATCTTCAACATTATTCTTTGGAAGAATTCGTTCTTATTCGCCATGGAGATAGATAAGATGACGTTTATTGATTTTCTTATGTAACGCTTCAATCAGTAGAGACAAACCTTTCAATCTGAAGAGCCGTAATCGCATCGAAGCTTCTAAAACTTATCTTCGTTTATAAAGAAAATGTTGGTATAGGTAGAAATATTCGCAAAACGGCTGAACAGGCGGACAGCCTTATGGACGGTAAGAATATAATCTTATCAATAATGTGTAATTTACAAAAATTCAGGACGATATGATACCTAGTACCACTAAACAAAAATAAAGTAATTAAATATAGAAGTTAGTCAGGTAATTTTAATACGGTATTCAACAAAAACAGGTAGGTATTGTAGACTATAAGCCCATGAGATATTTTTAAGGGGTCACATATAAATCAATATTTTACCAATTATTATCGCTACAGATGACTACACAAGCAGAGAACAACCGAACACAAAAATGTCACTAAATATTGAGGTATGCAACAAATAAAGTTTTAATATTTTTTATTTGTAATTCCCATTTAAAATTCCTAAATATTTTATATACATCG
The DNA here is from genome assembly GCF_040954645.1 of Diabrotica undecimpunctata. Taxonomy (NCBI): domain Eukaryota; kingdom Metazoa; phylum Arthropoda; class Insecta; order Coleoptera; family Chrysomelidae; genus Diabrotica; species Diabrotica undecimpunctata. The sequence continues at coordinate 28,968,416 of NC_092810.1, forward strand.
ATCCATATATTTGATCTTTTTTATTTATATTTAACGAATTAAAAATTGGCAGACAACTTTTGTATATAGCAAAAAGTAGATGAGTACCTATTTAGTTTTTTCATAATTTAATGTAAGTTTGTTTATTTGCAACCATGTTTTTGCAATTTTGAAGTCTTGTTCTGTTGTAATTTTAAGATTTTCCCAATTATCGGTCTAATTATGTTTCCAACAATTTTTAGTTTGGGCATTTTAGTATTTTCTTTGTTTCGTTTAAGAGCGTAGGCACAAAATTTCGGGCCAATGCTTTTTAACATTTTTTTGGAATCCTGAGAAAACTAACAAATATTTTTGAAAAATTTAAACACAGAATGAAAGATTACATTATTACCGAGGGCCGAAAGTCCCTTAGAATAAACAAAAAGTTTTTTTGAATAAGATATTTGAAATTAAAAATCACACTAAATTTTCTCTTTTTTTTCAATTCTGTAACTTATTAACATAAACATTATAGAAGTTTTCGGGGACTTTTGGCCCTCAGTAATAATGTGGTCTTTCAGTCTGCGTTTAAATTTTTCAAAAATACTTAGTAGTTTTTTTAGGATTCGAAAAAAATGAATACATTTAAAAAACATTTGCCCGAAATTTTGCGCCTACGCTTTTAAATCAAATATTCTCGTGTATAAAACCCTCTATATATTTTTATTTTCTTAAAATACTATATTCGTATTGTTGTCTTCGAGCGCGCTGACACCCGGCCACCATCTGTTGATTTTTTGACCTGAGCCTTCGGAGACTTGCGTCTTTTAATAAAAGAAATAGCACTGACACCAAATTTAATGTTTTCATTTTGAACTATCCCTTGGCAGACCAAAGTTTATTTTTTATAGCTCGGACAGACACGTCGGCGTCGGCTTACTGTTCGAAAGTCAAACCAATACTATTATGTAATAACTAATAATAATTACAAAGCAATAGTAATTACCTGTTATTATTCTTAGGAAATCGAAATAAACTTATTCCTTTTCCTGTCACAGATGAACATCCGCGAATCGCACAAATATATCCAGACATTTTAAATATAAATTAAACTTTTAACTATAAACTATAACTATAAACTTATATATTTAACTATAACTATAAACTATAACTATAACATTTTAACTATAAATAAATTATATAAATGGTCAAATGCACTTGTGGTGTCGAGTATTTACCATAGACGCCTACGGACTATCGAAAACAATCAGAATTAAAGAATAAGCACGTGTTTTTGACAGTTAAACAACCAGAATCGGGCATGCGTATACAAAAATGGTACACGCTTTTGGACCGTTGTGTCGCTTCTATGTGTGTTCGGTTATTCTATGACACAAGTAAGATAAACTTACCATTCAAGGGCGAGGGGCAGTTTGGTCAAACATATGAAGACCACAGGAAAATAACTTGATAAGTCGCATTTTTGGTTTTGTTCAGGAGAACATTTTTAAAGTTTAAAACTCTGTTGATTATGTTAAAATACATGTTATAATTAATCAGTAATAAAAAGAGGGCAAATATATTTTTATAACAAAAAGTATCAAATAAGACATTGTCATAAAAAAGTTTTACAATATAATTTCAGTTTTCCATGTCGCCTGCCATTGTTGCCAACTACTAGGATTACCTGGATTTATCAACGTTATCAAAAACTGTGGCGCACCCAGGGGGGGTTTGGGGGTTAAAACTACCCTCTCCCAGGGAATATAAAGTAAAAAATATATAACGAATAGTAGGAAAATGTAACTTGTCTTTCACACGCAATACTAAAAATCCAAAACGCTAATTGAATAAATAAATTATCACTTTAAATATGTAGAACACAATAATTATTGTATAAATACACAATATTTAATAATATTTTTCATTATATTTACATACAGATATCTAATATAAGGCTTATGAAAAAGTAGACAGAACGAGCCTGTTGCGAGTAGCATGCGCCTAGAGGACTGTATCTGCGGCGGCCTTGTGGACTATCACGGGTTGTGTTCCTCTGCATGTGTTAGCAGTAGAAAAGAGACATCTCTATGAGAGAAGAGAGCATTTGACAACAGCTATAAAAAAAAGGAAGAAAGGGAAAGATCAATGGAAAGATGACAAGAAGAGTGGAACAACAAGGAAGATGTTGCCCAGAGGACCAAGATGCTGATCCCGCGCCTAAGGGACTGGGTAGATTGTCTGTTTTAGGGCGTATCTTCATAGGTTCAAAAAGACAGATACAGATAAATGCCTATACTGCGAATATTCCGACATTGTTACCCACACAATGCTGGAGTGTAATAGATGTACAGTGAAGAGAAACAGAATGTATAAAGAAGTAGGTATGAACCCTGTGACTGTAAGACAGATGCTCGTGAAAATGACGGGAAGTACGGAGGGATGGAATAGTATTCACAATTATATCCGAGCAGTCATTAAAAAGAAAGAAGAAGAGAAACACCAACCGAGCCAACGACAGAGATAAGATCTAATTACTATTTTAATGGGAATAAGCCGCAAGTGAAGGTTAAAATAAGTTTATTGACGTTTGGAATTTTTGATCTTTGATCTTGCGATAACTTGTTTATACTCCAACAATTGATAGAAAAAGGAATAGCGGTTGGTACCGAAGTACATCTAGCCTTCATCGACTTAGAAAAGGCGTATGACAGAGTTCCAATACTTAAATTGTGGCAAGCTCTACAACAACTCGACATTAGTCCATACCTTTTAGGAATAATCACAGAAGTATACAGGGATAAAACTACTTTTTTATATATTAAGGCAGCCCTCCAAAATTGGAAAAACCACAGCCAGGGAGTGGGTATCCCAGAAATGACGTACTGTTCTCCCTGAACTTTGCGAATGACCAAGTCGTCCTAGCTCAAGATTTTTCTAATCTAGAATTTATGATAAAGCGTTTAGATTTAGAGAATATTTAAAATGGGGGTTACAAGTCAGCATGAAAAAAAAATAGAATATTTAGTTATCAATCAGATGAAAGGTTTGAAGTGTTGATAGACGAGGACGTGGAAATCAAACAAGTGTAAAAATTTATATATTTAGGTGCATTCATTGCTAAGAACGGCTCCGAAGAAACCGAAATTAAATACCGAATTAATCATCCTAAAATTGTAGAATGTCTGAACTCCTTATGGTTGAATCAGTTCTTTGTTATGGCACTGAAGTATGGACAATTAATACAGACCTGAAGAGAAGATTGTTGGCGGTTAAAATGGATTATTTGACAAGAAGTGATAGAATATCAAGGCAGGAAAGGAAGACCAACGAATCTATAAGAAATAACATGAATGCTACAGAAACGGTCATTGACAGAATGGAAAGAAGAGATTCAAAATGGTTTGGATATCTATTGAGAATGCCTGTGAAAGTTGGCCCCAAAAACTTCACAAATGGAAGCCCCTTGGAAGAAGAAAAAGAGGTAGACCTCGACGATCATAGAATGAAGGAATTAGAAGAGCGATGGAATCAAGAGATTTGGAGGAGGAGCATGTCTTGGACCGGGAAGATTGGCGGAGTAGAACGGGAATACGGCGATAGCCATCTCCAAAATGCATTGTATTTAGAAGTTGGATTAATGTCAAACGTCAATAAACTTATTTTAACCTTTAATTGTGGCTTATTCCCATTAAAATAGTAATTACTTTAAAATGCCACAAGAAAGTATCTTCAGAACAATAGATAAGTTCTAGATAAGAGAAGGGAGTATTCCAAAAATGTCATCAGCCTTACAGCGACCACCCCACTTTCGGAGTACGGTACGTGCGACAGTCAACTGCACACAAGTAAGAGAGGGTAGTTTTAGTTGGTAGGTAGGATAATAGATATCTCAATCTTTGGCACTGCTATCTTTAGTACTTTAAATTCAAGTAAAACCCAAATTTTAGGGACTTAAAATGGAGGTAGCATAAAAAAATTTCAAAACCCCCTTCTCAGACAAATTCTGGGTGCGCCACTGATTAAAAATGAAAAATGTCAAAAACTGGACTTATCTGGTTCTTTTCCCGCCGTCTTAATATTTGTACGACATTTATAACTTAGGTAAGTAATAAAAAAATAATTACCTGCGACCTAATGCAGTACCAAAATATTGGTACCAGTAGTAGGGACAATCTTTGATTTTCGGAAAATTTTGATACCATTTTCAGCAATTTTATGCAGTACTGCATTCATACACATAGTTTTGGAACGTTATTTAGATTACTTTTTTCGCAGTGCCGTACATATCGGCTGGTAAAGCTGGGGTAGAAATCTAAGGCGCAACACTTGATTTTAACACCATTCGTTAAGGTCATTGAAAAATCATCATCATCATCATCAATGGCGCTACAACTCTTCGTGAGTCTTTGCCGCGTTTACTATTGCCTTCCATGTTTGTCGGGCCTTTGCCAGTAGTTCCAGTTATTTTGTTTTCGCCGTATCTGCTCTTGTTTCCGCTGTGTACGTCATTATCGGTCTTATTTTTGATTTATATATCCTGGTTTTCGTTTCCGTTGTGAGGTATTTGTTTTTCCAGATTGTGTTGTTGAGACATCCTGCTGCTCTGTTTGCCATGTTCACTTGTTTTTGTACTTCTTCTTCCACTTTTCCGTTTTATTCCCAAGTATTCAGTTTCCATCACTTGTTCCATTATTTTGTTATTTAGGACTAGTTTACATCGTCTCGGTTCCGCTGATATCACTATCGCTTTAGTTTTCTCTGTTGAGATCTCCATGTTGTATATGAGCGCCATATCTTCGAATTCTTTAATTAATCTTTGTAGGTCATCTTCATTTTCAGCTGTTATTATGGAGTCGTCGGCGTAGCATATTATCTTTATTTCCTTTTCTCCTATTCTATATGCTCTTCTTTTTTAACTTTCTTTATGATTTCATCCATTATCAGATTAAATACAAATGGGCTCAGCGAATCTCCTTGTCTAATGCCAGTTTCATATTTGATAGGTTGCGATAGTTTTCCTTTACATCTTACCATAGCTATGTTATCTTTATATATATTCTCAATGGTTTTAACCAAATCCAGTGATATTCCCTTTTCATATAATAAATGTAGCGCGTCCCGAATTCTCACTCTATCAAACGCTTTCTTCAAATCTATCAGACACATATATGCTGGTTTGTTGTATTCCAGTGACTTTTCTTTTATTTGTCTTATTACAAAAACTGCATCCCTGCATGATCTTCCTGTCCGAAATCCTTGCTGTTCCTCTTGCAGAGATATTCGTACGTTTATTTTTGTCGCTATTGTTCTTGTTGTCAATTTGAGTGTTGTATTTAGTAGATTTATAATTTGCTTAATCTTATTCCTATGTTATTATTAATTTATTATCGACCTTTGCCCCCACCATAAAACTTATTATTAATTATCTTAAGATAAATATTTTTGATAATGGACAGAACAAAACAATCTTAATGAACCTTCTCAAAACTGCTCTTCAATTTAGAAAGCTGAAAAATAATAATTATCATATGAGTTTTCCAGCCATTTGAACTTGCCACTTAAAACAGAAATTCAAAACGCTGTACAATATCTTACTACTTCCATACAAAAGACGGGATGGAGTGCTACTCTTGAAGAGACAATATAGAAGGAAAGCATAAATTGCTCTCTCTGAAAGAAGAGAAAAGAAAACTGAGGAGAAAGTGGCAACACACACGCATCTATTAACAAAACAAACCTAAACAAAATTATCAGAAGACCTAAAAATCTGTTAAAAGAAGAATAAGGGGATCCAAACCTATCTAGAAAATCTGACGCCGTTCAAAGATACAAACTATTCTTTATGAAAAGCGACGAGAAAATTAAACGGGCCACAAGGCGTTATACCTTCTTTAAAAAATGCCAAAAGTAAATGGACAAGAACAGATACAGAGAAATCCGAGACATTCGCAGAACATCTTTCGGAAGTATTTAGTCCATTTACCAGATAAATGCCTGTAGAACAAGAAGAACCGCTTCAGTCTTTCCTTGGCGCTCCATAACAAATGGAACTATCAATTTCCCAATTTAACATTAAAGAAGAAGTAAAACAGATAATAAAAAATGAGACAAAACAAGGCGCCGGGATACGATCTCATTAGAGGTAAGGTCCTTCAAGAACTAACCTATGATTGCTTCTTCAATGCTATGTTAAGTCTGCAATACTTCCCTTTGCAATGAAAACTTGCACAAATTATACTCATTCAAAAACCTGGTAAAGATCCAAAAGATGTCAACTCATACCGACCGATTAGTTTACTCCCAGTCATTTCTAAGGTTTTCGAAAAACTTCTGTTGAGAAAAATCAAACCATTATTGGGCAAAAAGGGTCTTATACCTGACCTTCAATTCGGATTTCGTAACTAACACGCTACAATAGAAAAAGTTCACACAAGATTATACACACCAATAAGAACTAGTCTCTAAAACAAGCACTACTGTACTGCAGCCTTTTTAGATGTCTCTCAAGCTTTTGACAATGTGTGGCACACAAGACCTCTGTACAAATTTAATTTTGTACTAATAAGTTAACCGAGTAAGACCTTGTTGATCAGTTTTTGAATGAAACATGTCAACTCACCTCTGTACAAGTTAAAGAAAAACCTACTGTACACTTACTTTAAACTTCTTAAATCATAGCTTACAGAAATAAGATATCTAGTAAGGTATAGCCTATACAAAACTCGACCCCATCACTTCTGGTGTTCCTCAGGGTAGTGTGCTCGGACCAATCTTGTACCTAATATATACCTATAAGCAATAACCTTACGCTTGCAACATTTGCAGATGATAATGCTTTCCTAACATCTCATAGTAATCCAGTAAATAATAATTGTAAGAGATAATGCAACTACATCTAAACAAAATTAATGAATGGTTTAAACCCGGGAGAATTAAAGTTAATCCCTCAAAATCCACACATATTACATTCACCCTAAAAAGAAATATACGCCCACAAGTTAACCTCGATGGCCATCCTTTACTCCAAAAGAATGACGTAAAATATCTAGGCATGCATCTGGACAAACGATTAACATGGACCAAACATGATATGGACGAAAAGACTAAAACTAGGAATTTTATACAGAAAACTTTACTGGATGCTGGGAAAAAACTCAAACCTATCGATCGAAAACAAGCTGCAAGTTTTAATAAAACCTGTTTGGCCATATAGTTCGCAGCTCTGGGGATCAACTAGCAAATCTAATGTTATGAAAATACAAATATTTCAATCTACAACTTGAAGAACAAGCGCTAATGCCCCTTGGTATATGCACAATGACGCCTTACATAGATATCTGCAGGTACTCAGCCTCTGAAGAGTGCAAAAGAATTTCTGAACAATATCGAAACAGGTTGGCGCGTACATCCTAACACCCTGGCATACAATCTTCTCTACAACGAACAAGCGAAGAGATTGAGGCAATATGATTCCTTGGACCTACCAAACCGTTCCTGACAGTGCCTACAGTAGTGGAAGCTAGGCCTTCAACAGCGCCCAGTTATTGTGATATGTGCCGCGTATAGTATTCGTGTTCGTGTATCTGTGTATGTGCGCATCCCACCGGTAAACAAGCCAATATTTGTGTTATGATGCTTTGGTCACTGGACCTTACATCTCTCTGATATTGTAATAACAAACAATTTTACTTATTATTTTTATTGTGAAACAGATTGTAAAAAATCTTAGATGTTAAAAAAAAAAAGAGTTTTTCGGCCTCGAAAGTGCGCATTTTCGCTTTTTTAAGATTGTAAATTGTTTATAACTTCAGAGAAAAATGAGAAGAGACTTTTTTGTTTAAAATGACCCAAGAAACAAAAAAAAATGTTTTTCGGAGCAAAAACCGTCCGATTTGGAGATTGTCCCTTGTATTGGTACCAATATTTTTGTACAGAATTAGGTCGCAGGTCATTATTTTTGTAGTACCTACCTAAGTTATAAATGCACACAAAAATATGTTTTATCAAAATGTCTTCCCTCTTGAGTGCTAAGTTTACCTTACCTGTGTATTCACATTACCGATAAAAATTGACGGCATAGTTTGTAAAGTTGTTATTACATATTGTAGTATTGATTTATATGTAATTAATGCTCGGTCAAACAACCCCTCAAAAATGTACCATGAGCGTAGTCTATTAGAGAATATGTCTCTCAACATTAAAAAGACAAAGTTCATGCGTATAGTAAAAACAAAAATTGCAATAAAAATTTAAGCATTGGGACTATTCAACTATAATTTTCGTTATTTTTAAAACACTTCTAATATATACTTGAACACTCTTAAACATAATGATTATGTTAAAATTATTCCAGAAATGAGACACTACGTAGTCGGCGGCTGGTGTGGTCATTTACCAGCAGGATATTACCAATTTTCTGCTGCGATCGACCAATTTCTCGGTAAATACATTTAGAATATACATACTAATAATAATACTTATTTTATTAGCGATAAAAATACTGTAGTAGTGGTACTAAAATGGTAGACGCGTCGGACAAACACAAAACCGTAATAATTTAGAATGTTATATACAAGGTAGCTACATTTTAATAGAATGTTGCTTTCTAATAATGCATTGGTATCTTCAGAAGGATAAAAAATGTATTAAATATAGTTGCATTTTTCGAGTCTGACGGGACGTATGTATCCCAGTCATGAAATCAAGTCTGTTGGACTAAATCTAAACTGTTTTACATGCCTTTTTATCGTAACCGACATTTTAAGATCTTAATAACAATTTTAAAAGATTAATTTTTGCAAGCGACAACATTGCGAACCGTTTTCGCGCTGTGGAATGTGTTTATGTAGTTTTGGGGATAATTACCACAGGGATAGTTGTGCGCTGTTACTGTTGTTGAGAATTTGTTTTTGTGAGTGGAGCTACCTACAAGAAAAGGTAAATACATTCAATAAAACTAGTATTTTATTTTATGGGTGAAATATGTCCCAACAGACATTTATGGTGGATTATATGTGTCCCAACAGTCTTCTTTTGTTCTAGATGACTAGAGAGATATTGACGCAGAAAGAGCTAGAGGAGGAGGCAGCATCTATTTTTGCCAGCGATACAGAATCAGAACTCAATTCTTTTGAGACTAGTAGCTCTGATGATGAAGACAACAATCCATTAGGGTGCGAAGGAGAAGTAAAATGAGAGCGTCACGAAATATATTTAGGTTCCTCAGGTTCTGAGAGCAATAAAATGGATGAAGAGAATGAGATGATAAGTGACGAAAGTGAAGAAGAAAGCAGTAGTGGCGAAAGTGCGAGCTTCAAGCACTCTTTTGATTGTTCTACTTAGCCGGCGTCTTAAAATCAAGTCGCTCAAATTTACGAGACTTATACAATATCCAAAAAAACAGGGGTGAAGTTATTTCGACTTGTGATCTCTCTAAACAAGTTTCAATTTCTTTTACGGCTCTTAAGATTCGACAATTCTGAAACTCGCGAAGAACGCAAGAGGCTAGACAAGTTTGCATCCATACGGAAAATATTTGATGCCTTTGTTATCAACCGCAAAACTCCTTACAGTCCTTTTTATTTGGTAACCGTGGATGAGAAACTGGAAGCGTTTCGAGGGCGTTGCTCATTTGGCAATATATTCCAAATAAACCCAATAAATATGGAATAAAAATTTTCGCCCTTATTGATGCCAAGTGTTACTTTAGTTCAAATCTTAAAGTCTATGTAGGACAGCAACCTTACAGCCCTTATGCTGTGAGCAGCTTTCCCAATGCGGTAGTCTTGAAATTATGTAAACGCATATATGGATCAGGAAGGAACATTACTACCTATAACTGGTTCACAAGTATGAATCTGTTAGAGTAGTTGTACGCGAAAAAGCCAAAGTCACGGTTAGTTAACAGTAGGCTTTTAACAAAATGACACTCTTGTGTCCTATAAACCCAAGTAAAATAAAAACGTCCTACTGTTATTAGGTCTTTGTTATGATAATGGATTATAACAATACTAAAGGGGGTGTTGATACCGTGGTCAAGCTGTGTGTTGCCTATAACACTGCAAGAAATACCAGGATTTGGCCAATGGTACTTTTCTATTCGATTCTAAATATTGCAGGTATTAATGCAAATGTCATTTTTCATTGCAGCAATCCCGATAATCTAACCAGCAGATAATTTTCTTTACAAAGTTAAGCTAGACAATTAGTTGATAATTACCTTCGTACTCGTGCTAAGATTAAGAATTACAGAAACGGTTTAATCGAAAGATGGAATACCCTCTCCAGCTGGTAATATTATATATTATTATATAGCTGGACAGAAAAAAGAACATTTCGACCAAGTATTCATGTCTTAAATGTGGAAATTAGGTATATGTGTTTACAACATTGCACAAATATTTGTAATGAATGTGTATACCATGCAATATAATTAATAAATGTTTGTAATAGTAGTTCATTTTATTTTATCAGAAGAATTTTTTAGTCCGTCTCCTACTTGCTATTTCAATATGCAGACTCACAGTCCGCCGCGTGTAATGTTGCAACTTTTTGAGGCGCGTGTACTGAAATGTTAAAAGGTTTAAAGAAATATGACGTAACGAACTTATCATCTGCAGGTCTTATCTTCTTGTATGTCTGCTTTATTTTGGAATTGTTTTTGTCCAACTAACTTGCAGAAATCTTCAAATAGCCTAAAATAATATAAAATCCTAAAATAATATAAAAAACATATAAAAATTTAATAGCCCTCGGTCATCGAAAGTAACACTCTATGAACAATCCCTTCGCCGTTTACGATCTTGTATCTGCCATTCAGACATTTGTTTATCGAGGACGAACTCGACACCCAAACGCTGATCCGCCACGCTCTCGTTAGTTGTAAATGTTATTGTCAATATTTATCTGTTTATTTCTCATGATGAATGGCGCTATTGTGATATGAAATAATATTGAGGTGATCCTTTACACCAGAATATAGGCTTGCCTCTTACCGTGGAAAATATTTCAAGTTCGAATTATAGATCTGACTCAGTCCGAAACTGAGAGAACTGGCGAAAAATGCTAGAAATCAGTAGCGCACTTTTAATGGGATGCGAGTGGAAGTTTTCCATTCTACATATTATTTTAACGCGTCTTCGTGTATAATATATTCTGTTCCTCTCTTGTTCTACTTATATTTCTTTTTTCCATTAATTTTTCTTCCGTTTTCTCCTTACCTTCTTTTTCTTCGTAATGATTTATTGTTTATAATTGCATTTTTCTTTTTTTCTTCCAATTTCTGCTTTGTTTTTTTTCTGTTATTGCTAAGAAAAACCAGTATGTATGTGTAATAAAGTTATCATTTCAGGAACTAAAAGTAAAATAAAATTATTAATTTAGAAAAAAGAACTATTAATTGAATTAAGTATAAACAAATAGCACCCAATACAACAACTACAGAAAAGCGTGTATTACGTGTAAGTTCTCATTACAATGTGAAGGCAAATCCCTTTCAAATAGCAGTGAACTTAACAGTTTTTATATGGAAACCGTAAAGAGGATATTAACATTTTTACAGACAAATTGTTTCATATATATAATGTCTGTTAATTCCATTAACATTTGTGATTTTTTTACGATTTTTGGCGATTTTAATACATATTAATTTAAAGACGCAAAGACAAAATGTATGTTCTGAATTTTATGTTTTGTTTTCGATTTAATTGTAAAAACACTCAGCTAACAAGATATATCCAAACAAAAACCGTGTCACCATAGTATACTGTGATTTTGTATTGTACTATACTTTGAGTGATTTTATCGGCCTTCAATTTACTTTAGATGAGTTCCAGAGTAACAATACTTTCAAACCACAGCCAATAATTTATTCTTGTCACACAACTCATAATCTAATCTTCTTCTTCTTATTAAGGTGCCGTGCATTTCTGCGTAGGCGTCCACCGTACATCGTCTTGTCAGGTGAGATGTTAAATAGTCAGGATTAAATAATTCTGTTTTCGAAGCATTTCATAGCTGTGGATTCCTGTCAATTGTCGAATATTGCGCAGCCATGACATTTTTTTACGTCACAGACCTCTCCTACCCTCTATCTTCCCTTCGAGTATCAGTTGCTGAAAAGTATATCTTTCTCCCCGTATTCTGTATCCCAAGTATGCAGTCTTCTTACTTTTTACATAACTAAAAAGTTCCCTATCCTGTAAGCCCGCTCTTCTGAGTACTTCCTCATTTCTGACCCTGTCCGTCCATGATATTCTAAGCATTCGACGCAGGCACCACATTTCAAACACTTCAAGTTTGTTAATGGAACTGGCCTTTAACGTCCATGCTTCCATTCCGTACAAGAGAACAGGCCACACGTAACACTTAAGCATCTTGTTTAAAGTTTCTTTGCTTCTTCTGGTACGTTGTTGATGGGTCTTTCATAGGAATGAAGAGGACATTCAGGTGGTAGTTCTTTTTTTATGAGATGCTGGTGAGTTAACGCTGTATGTCCAATTGTTAGTCGATTTATAATCACCTGTTGCCTTCTGTTTTCTGGAAATTGTAGTTTAGTGCCAATCCTAGTTTTAACGTTTTTAAGGTTAGCCTTATTCGAATTCCACATTTGTTGCCAATTTTTTACACAGTGCTGTTTAATAATGAGCTGGATATCACTGAATGGAATTGTAGTTAATATTTCAGTTTGCTCGTCAGTAGCAGCTTTCTTTGCTAATTCATCTACTTTTTCATTTCCTGCGATATTTGTATGTGATGCTACCCAAAGAAATTTAACGTTCACGTACACACAGCTTTGTTGAACATCGCTTCGACCACATTGACACAAATATCCATTTCTATAATAGATATAAGAACTGGTAATAATAACAGAAACTGGATGGTTATAGAAAGTCTTCAACTTAGTAGAGAAACTAATTAAATGAGCTATCTAAATCTTAAATCTGCCCCAAATTTTAATAACATTCTATATCCTATGGTATACCCTTACAAATCCCTTTTTATATACGCCCGTGCTCGGTAGTATTAAAAGTGTTAAAACTATAGGCGTGTGATTTATGATTTAGAATACACCGATCGCATATCAGATCAAAGTAAGTCCTGACGGCATTTATAATATTACGACGGGTCAGTCATCGCGTGGAGAACATGTCTAAAATTATCATACCGAGCAAGGACGCCTTTATAGACATCGTATTTCAAATATTCCCGGTACTCGTTTATTAAAAAAATCTGCATACCTAAAGATAATAATAAGAAGGTGGCAACGTTGTTGTTCCACATGAATTCCTCGCAAAATGTTAATGTACTTAGATCATGATTGTTTCTCGTTGGTAAAACACAAAATTAATTATACTTTTTGAAGTTCGTAATATTGAAGAAAGCTTAGATCATCTACATTATAAAAACATCCCAAATAAATATACTGAGGGGACTACAAGTTGTGGGGATTAAAAATCAATAAAGAACAAACAACATTCACCGATTTCAAAAGAAAAAAACTCAATAATCAGTCCGAAATTAGAATATATAGGTTATCAATTCGAAGAATTAAAAATTTATGGTAGTTAATACAGAAATTAATTAAATATCTTCGTACAAATACCTTGAATCATTGATCACAGAAGATACTGATCAAATAAAAGAAACACGTTCCTCATTGAAATTGCACGGTCATATTTTACCAGAATAAGAAAAAATTTCTGTAATCGCAATATCAATAGGTATAATGCTTCGATTAAGAATACCTCGATGTTATATTTTCTGCAACCTATTGTATAGGGTTGACGCCTGGACACTGAAACAATCCAACATTAAAAACGGATTCGAAATCTGGTGTTACCGACCTATTCTGAAAATATCATGGATGGATCACAAAACAAACGCACAAGTTCTCGAACAATTAGTAAAACAATGCGATGTTTTAAACGAAGTTTTGGGACACATTCTGAGACGTAAAAAACCCACAAATAAGGAATATAATAGGGGGCAAAATCAGATGCAGAAGAAATTGAAGAAGAAGAAGAAATCAGGCAAGATACTACTATGCTCTGGAACTTACGGTTACTAAAACCTACCCTTTTATTAAACTCTATCAAGAAGTGTTGTGCTCTTAATTAAGTAAGTAAAGTAAAAAATCATCTTATGGGAAGTTTAAAGAAGTTTTACTAGTTTAATATTTGCATGAGAGTAGGTACTAAAAAGTAAAGAGTAAAAGGAGAAGCGTAAACAACAACAAAACAGAAGCCGATCGTAACCAAGAAAAGAAGGTCCAAATAATGAAGTCAGAAGGTCACCTAGATCGACATCCAAAAGTCCGTCACATAGTCCTACTACAAATACTAGTAGATATATGTCTCCAAGAAATCGATTCTCCACAAGTGACCACAGACATGAAAAAGATACTCTGGAATCTAAAGTTGCACATTTGAAGAAGCAACTATCGATTCGCAGTGACAGCTTAAAGAAAAAGAGAATGTAACTGAAGAAGTAAGTCTCCGGAGGACCACAGTTAAACAGGAAGAGGATAATGATCAGACCTCCCTGGAAAACCTTAAAAAGGGTCAAAAGAAAGATAATGACTTAAAAGTCATACGAAAGAATGGCTTACAAATGGAGTTGGATCTATTTGGCAGGAAATAATCAAATATAGTGGGCTCTATAACTATAAAGGGCTCAATGGGAATCTCTAGATCTTTACAATGGTCTATTATATCGAAAATGAGAAAGTCCCCATTTAGTATATACAGTGCAATAAGTGCTACTGCCAAAATTACACATTAAAAATGTATTCCAAAAACTTGATAGCAGCCATTCTGAGGAGGGACACTTGGAGTCGAATGAACACTTTTCCTCATTTCTTAGACAAAAGAGATTTGTCTAAGAAATGCGATTTATGTAGCGGTAGAAAAGACCCTCGAATAATAAGTCGGGTAAAATGGCACAATGTCTTTCCGGAAAGCCTTTTGAACGACTCCTTGTGGATATTCTCGGTCCACAAGCACTTAATGGTAGTAATGGATTATTTTTCAAAATGGTCTCAAAATGCACCCCTTCCTAATCAAGAAGCGATTACAGTAGCACAAGCATTCACAATACACGTCTTATCAAGACATGGAGTTCTTTTAGAGTTACATTCTGATCAAGGGACGAAATTTTGAATCAGATTTAGGGCAAGAATTAATGAAAATCTTGGGTATTAAGAAAACTCGCACTACGCCTCTCAATCCGCAATCACACATAATGGTCGAAAGCACAATAGAACTTTTGTCAATACCTTTCAATGTTTGTCGCTCATAGTCAAAAATGTTAGGATACTTGAATTCCCCTGTTCATTTTAGCCTATAGAAAATCAAAACAAGAAGCAACCGATTATTTGCCATCGATGATGATCACCGGAAGAGAAATGAAGCTTCCTCAAGATCTTATTTTAGTAAAATTGCGTCCCTGTGAATAAGAACGTTTATTCCTGGCGTACATCGATAATTTGAAAGAGTTAGAAAAAGTCTAAAAGTTTGAAGCTTATATAGCTAAGACAGGACTCGGCATGTATGCTACTGAAACAACTTTCGAAAGAAGTGACCCAATATGGTTATACAATTCCAAACGTAAGAAAGGAATTTGTCCGAAACTTAACATAACTGGGAATGCTCGTACACCATCCCGCAGAAAATACACGACCTAGTGTACCACATCCAGTTGTCAGATAGTTGCAAACCCAAGGTTGTTCATATCGAGAGATTAACTCCATACCATTCTGGCAGTTGCCTTCAATCAGTTCCCGATAAACAAGTTAATTGAGGCCAATAGATTTTTTTCCATATTTATTTCCAATTTATTCCACATTGAAAAAGTTATTTGAAAAAGAAGAAGTATTAAAAATATCTAAAATATTCAAGAGGTTATCGAAAAATCCCGAAATGCCTATAATAGTAATGTCTGGAATGTCTGAAAATTGGAAGTTGACAGTTTAAATAACCTCAGTATTTGAGTTTTTGAAGTATATAGTTATAATTGAGTGATTATAAATAAGTATTGTAATAATTATTGTTGGTGTTTAAATTAGGTATTTTAAAGAAGAGTAGCAATATATTTTGTGCATTCTTTAGAGGTATATCGTTAATCAATCACCTAACCACACCTATTCCTTCCAATAATAATAAATATACCAAAAATATAAAACCCATTTCTATTGTGTTTCTGCTTTTATAAATTAGTAAGATTTGACTTAAAAGGTGAAGGAAGCATTCAATTTTTTTTTGTAGGATAACATTGGAGTATATAACTTTCTCTCAATACCAAATAAAATGTAAGAGAGACAAAATAAAAAACCAAATCTGTTTAAATATCCTAAGAAATAGCGCGAATAAATAATCAGGTTATGTGTTCGTCCGATCTTAAACACACAACAGGGCAGGGGTCCGAGTTTAATGTTGTTCTCGGATCGGACCTTTAATGCGAGCCTATATTTCAATCAAAGACAGCTACGACACGCCACGGCTTTTGCTCTTCTGGTCCGAGTAAGTACCAGTGTCATTTTGTCGATCGCTTCCTGGTTAAAATTCTTCATGGGCTCAACGAACACGTGCGAGCTACAGGAGGTGATGCCTGCCACACGACGTAATCAATAATAAGCGTTAGTGTGTCCGATTTCCGTGTCTAAGTATTATCTACAATTTTTATTAGCTAGTAAAAATAATATGACTTTAAAATAAACTGTAGTATATAATTTCTTTATAGATAATAAAAAAATCGATTGATATGTTACTAAAATATACGACTGTAACAAACATTTCTTCTTCGGTGTTAACATTGTATATTATATAGATTATTCCAGTTTTTCAAGGTTTTCACCTCCGATTTCCTTGAAGACGTTATGGTAATAAGCATAATCTACCGTTTGCCGATATGTGCTTTTTCCCTCAAACAATGTATAGATTTTTTTTAAATGCATATTATAAATTACATAAATAATTTTATTATCTATGTATTATTTTTATAGATTTTCATTGAAAAAGTTTACATGCTGTATAACCGTCACCTCTCGTCACGTAAATTGTCTTTTCCAATTGTTTATTATGATAGAGAAAAATCACAAAATTTGAGTTATTTTTTTTTGAATGAACTTTGAAAAACAAATATAAAACAGGACATTCAAAAGTTTTTAAAACATTTATTTCAAAATCTTAAATTTAATGTTAACATCTTTATCAACGTCTATTTTGCCTTGAAATTTTTAGAAGGCACAGATTAAAGCGGAATTCTTGAATTTGGTTTCGAAAATTAGTCTACGATTTTATTATCAGATGTCGCTACATTGCGTCTATACGAAGCCATGTTAGAGTTGCTTCCTAAGACAGAAAAGATTTATTTCACGTTCAGAGCGTTTGCGAAAACCGTTCTGATGAGGCCTATTGGGCCGAAATACGTATAAACGGATGCGCAAGCTCCCTGTACGTGAAATAAAATCTTAACTGTCTTTTCCTTTTTATTTCCATATACTCTGTACGAGTACTAGAAACCAATTCGCTAAGAATTTTGCTTAGTTGAGGAGATATGTTGTGGAATGCAATTTTTAGATCCCCCATGTCTCTCTTAACATCTTTATCAACGTCTGTTTTGCTTGCAATTTTTAGAAGGCACAGATTAAAGCGGAATTCTTGAATTTGGTTTCGAAAATTAGTCTACGATTTTATTATCAGATGCCGCTACATTGCGTCTATACGAAGCCATGTTAGAGTTGCTTCCTAAGACAGAAAAGATTTATTTCACGTTCAGAGCGTTTGCGAAAGCCGTTCTGATGAGGCCTATTGGGCCAAAATACGTATAAACGGATGCGCAAGCTCCCTGTACGTAAAATAAAATCTTAATTGTTTTTTCCTTTTTATTTCGATATACTCTGTACGAGTACTAGAAACCAATTCGCTAAGAATTTTGCTTAGTTGAGGAGATATGTTGTGGAATGCAATTTTTAGATTCCCCATGTCTCTCTTAACATCTTTATCAACGTCTGTTTTGCCTTGCAATTTTTAGAAGGCACAGATTAAAGCGGAATTCTTGAATTTGGTTTCGAAAATTAGTCTACGATTTTATTATCAGATGTCGCTACATTGCGTCTATACGAAGCCATGTTAGAGTTGCTTCCTAAGACAGAAAAGATTTATTTCACGTTCAGAGCGTTTGCGAAAACCGTTCTGATGAGGCCTATTGGGCCGAAATACGTATAAACGGATGCGCAAGCTCCCTGTACGTGAAATAAAATCTTAACTGTCTTTTCCTTTTTATTTCCATATACTCTGTACGAGTACTAGAAACCAATTCGCTAAGAATTTTGCTTAGTTGAGGAGATATGTTGTGGAATGCAATTTTTAGATCCCCCATGTCTCTCTTAACATCTTTATCAACGTCTGTTTTGCTTGCAATTTTTAGAAGGCACAGATTAAAGTGGAATTCTTGAATTTGGTTTCGAAAATTAGTCTACGATTTTATTATCAGATGCCGCTACATTGCGTCTATACGAAGCCATGTTAGAGTTGCTTCCTAAGACAGAAAAGATTTATTTCACGTTCAGAGCGTTTGCGAAAGCCGTTCTGATGAGGCCTATTGGACCAAAATACGTATAAACGGATGCGCAAGCTCCCTGTACGTGAAATAAAATCTTAACTGTTTTTTCCTTTTTATTTCGGTATACTCTGTACGAGTACTAGAAACCAATTCGCTAAGAATTTTGCTTAGTTGAGGAGATATGTTGTGGAATGCAATTTTTAGATTCCCCATGTCTCTCTTAACATCTTTATCAACGTCTGTTTTGCCTTGCAATTTTTAGAAGGCACAGATTAAAGCAGAATTCTTGAATTTGGTTTCGAAAATTAGTCTACGATTTTATTATCAGATGTCGCTACATTGCGTCTATACGAAGCCATGTTAGAGTTGCTTCCTAAGACAGAAAAGATTTATTTCACGTTCAGAGCGTTTGCGAAAACCGTTCTGATGAGGCCTATTGGGCCGAAATACGTATAAACGGATGCGCAAGCTCCCTGTACGTGAAATAAAATCTTAACTGTCTTTTCCTTTTTATTTCCATATACTCTGTACGAGTACTAGAAACCAATTCGCTAAGAATTTTGCTTAGTTGAGGAGATATGTTGTGGAATGCAATTTTTAGATCCCCCATGTCTCTCTTAACATCTTTATCAACGTCTGTTTTGCTTGCAATTTTTAGAAGGCACAGATTAAAGTGGAATTCTTGAATTTGGTTTCGAAAATTAGTCTACGATTTTATTATCAGATGCCGCTACATTGCGTCTATACGAAGCCATGTTAGAGTTGCTTCCTAAGACAGAAAAGATTTATTTCACGTTCAGAGCGTTTGCGAAAGCCGTTCTGATGAGGCCTATTGGACCAAAATACGTATAAACGGATGCGCAAGCTCCCTGTACGTGAAATAAAATCTTAACTGTTTTTTCCTTTTTATTTCGGTATACTCTGTACGAGTACTAGAAACCAATTCGCTAAGAATTTTGCTTAGTTGAGGAGATATGTTGTGGAATGCAATTTTTAGATTCCCCATGTCTCTCTTAACATCTTTATCAACGTCTGTTTTGCCTTGCAATTTTTAGAAGGCACAGATTAAAGCAGAATTCTTGAATTTGGTTTCGAAAATTAGTCTACGATTTTATTATCAGATGTCGCTACATTGCGTCTATACGAAGCCATGTTAGAGTTGCTTCCTAAGACAGAAAAGATTTATTTCACGTTCAGAGCGTTTGCGAAAACCGTTCTGATGAGGCCTATTGGGCCGAAATACGTATAAACGGATGCGCAAGCTCCCTGTACGTGAAATAAAATCTTAACTGTTTTTTCCTTTTTATTTCGATATACTCTGTACGAGTACTAGAAACCAATTCGCTAAGAATTTTGCTTAGTTGAGGAGATATGTTGTGGAATGCAATTTTTAGATTCCCCATGTCTCTCTTAACATCTTTATCAACGTCTGTTTTGCCTTGCAATTTTTAGAAGGCACAGATTAAAGCGGAATTCTTGAATTTGGTTTCGAAAATTAGTCTACGATTTTATTATCAGATGCCGCTACATTGCGTCTATACGAAGCCATGTTAGAGTTGCTTCCTAAGACAGAAAAGATTTATTTCACGTTCAGAGCGTTTGCGAAAGCCGTTCTGATGAGGCCTATTGGGCCAAAATACGTATAAACGGATGCGCAAGCTCCCTGTACGTGAAATAAAATCTTAACTGTTTTTTCCTTTTTATTTCGATATACTCTGTACGAGTACTAGAAACCAATTCGCTAAGAATTTTGCTTAGTTGAGGAGATATGTTGTGGAATGCAATTTTTAGATTCCCCATGTCTCTCTTAACATCTTTATCAACGTCTGTTTTGCCTTGCAATTTTTAGAAGGCACAGATTAAAGCAGAATTCTTGAATTTGGTTTAGAGAAAATTAGTCTACGATTTTATTATCAGATGCCGCTACATTGCGTCTATACGAAGCCATGTTAGAGTTGCTTCCTAAGACAGAAAAGATTTATTTCACGTTCGGAGCGTTTGCGAAAACCGTTCTGATGAGGCCTATTGGGCCGAAATACGTATAAACGGATGCGCAAGCTCCCTGTACGTGAAATAAAATCTTAACTGTCTTTTCCTTTTTATTTCGATATACTCTGTACGAGTACTAGAAACCAATTCGCTAAGAATTTTGCTTAGTTGAGGAGATATGTTGTGAAATGCAATTTTTAGATTCCCCATGTCTCTCTTAACATCTTTATCAACGTCTGTTTTGCCTTGCAATTTTTAGAAGGCACAGATTAAAGCGAAATTCTTGAATTTGGTTTCGAAAATTAGTCTACGATTTTATTATCAGATGTTGCTACATTGCGTCTATACGAAGCCATGTTAGAGTTGCTTCCTAAGACAGAAAAGATTTATTTTACGTTCAGAGCGTTTGCGAAAGAAGTTCTAATGACGCCTATTGGGCCGAAATACGTATAAACGGATGCGCAAGCTCCCTGTACGTGAAATAAAATCTTAACTGTCTTTTCCTTCTTAAATTTAATGTTTCTAGATTTCAAAAAAATATGAAGCTAATAAATAAAACATATATTTTTGCAAAAAAAGCCCTTTTCTTCACAGAAAAGGCAAATAAATGTGCTGGACTTTATTTCTCCACAGTCTTTATGTGCGCCCACCTGCCACACTGGTAACACTTTGCCCATTGTTCGCTATATCTATCGCCGGTGCAAAATAGACATTCCGTGTCGTTTTCTCCACCTTCGTCGGACGATGAATCAGCTTATGGAAGGTCTACACTGCTGTCTGAACTTGAAGCAACTTTCCGTTTCCTTCTTGATGTTTTGCCTTTTGATGTAGAAGGTTGACCTACGTCTTCATGCATGGATTCTTTGGGCGTTGCTGTTTTTTTGATCTAACACTTTTTGTTGAATTGTTTTTTTCTGGAGCTTATACACAATCCAAGTTTTTCTGGGGTACTAGTTTTTTTGTTTTTTTGTTCTGCAAATTTTTCTCTACTTCTTCTTTGTAGGGTGTTACAGTAATAACTGAAGAATTTCCTGATCTAGCACGTGGTTTTTTAGGGGTATCTCTCTTGTATGTATTTGTTTTGCTTATGAGGTATTGGTGGACTAGGAGTTCTATGTTCTTGCATTGGATGATTTGATTGTTCATAGTTTGGTTCTATTATTTGTTCGTCCATTTCGTTTTGTGTTTCAAAGTGTTCTTTCAAGGTGCCATAAAAGCAACATCCAACGGTTGCATCTTATGTGTAGAATGTGGTGGGAGGCAAATAATCGTCACATGATTATGCTTGGCCAAATCTATTAGAGCAACATTTCTCGTATGAGAATAGTGACTATCAAGGACAAGAAGAACGACGTGTGCAGCTAAAGGTTTAGTGAATTTTATGAAATGTTGAAGCCATCTAGTGAAAATATCGGCCTGTACCCAACCTGACACATGGCATTCTGCCACTGCTCCAGTGGGAGCTCCTAGCATCAACTCTGCTTTCAAAGGAAGATTAATAATGACGATACGAAAACTCCCGCAGCATTCATACACGTAATAACAGTAATCAGCTTGCCATTTTCTGCTGAAGTAAGTAACGAAAGCTGTTACCCTGGATATACCCATATTACCTACTGATATTTAAATTTTTCCAGAAGCAAAAGTATATGTTAAAAATAACTGTTGGACTAGTGTAACAGCTTCTCCCCTAAAAATATGTTCTGACTAGTATTTTCTCTGTATACATTAGAATATTAATGTTGGTTGGTTTGACTCTTTATGATTTTTTATCCACCAATGTTAATGTTATGACAAATTTTATTATATCTTAATAATATTACTTACATCTTTGTTACGAAGTTTTATTAAAGGTTCGATCTGTGTAAATAAAGATACAACTGTATCTTTTATCAAAGGAAACCTTTCAAAGAAATATATCTTTTGAAGTGGCGTACATATATAAATTCATTGTAGAATCACTAAACGTGAAACAAAATCTTCTCTGTCAAAAGAAGTAATTATAAAATTAGCTACATACAAACGCTATAGCGCCATCTGATAGATCAAGAACAAATGGTCGAGATCCGAAGATTTCTTAGTTTTCGAAACCAAAATTCAGATAACTTCCCAAATCTGTGCTTTCTACAATTTTCAAAGCAAAATAGACGATAAATGGACTGACATGGGGAGTCTGCAATATGCATTTCACAATATATCAATTTATCTAGCCAAGAACCTTTCGCGAACTGATTCGGTTTTGCATTTAAACTATTCATTTATTTAACAATAAAACACTGAAAACTTTGTTTTCAAAACTTATGGAGAACACTAGTGTAGTTTACCGTGCCTTTTACTACAACGAAAGGTTTTCTGCGGATTCCGTTAATCTTTTAGAGGTGTAAGTTGGTTGAATGTACTGTATAATGCAGCACACTATTATTTTAGGGACGTTTTAAAGCTTAATTCCAGCTTTATATTGCAGTATGGAAAATCTTTGCTTCAACTGTCCAAAGCAACGTTTAGTACACGCCCTTTCTTTCTTCATCAAATTATTTAATCAGGATTTTTTGAGATGTAGGGGAAGTGTGCCTATGTTGGACCCCTGCCTATGATGGACCCCCTGCTGTAATTTCAAATATGGCGCTGTTACATGCACATCGCCGGTTGCCACTTGCGCACGAAGTTTGTAGTTTAGTATGTATTTGCAAAGTTTCAGACCCTTGGCGGTTATAACAGTAAATTTGTGAAATAAAATTAAAATTTGGCGTTGCTGATGTAATAAAATTTTTTGGTAAGTAATACTTTACTGGTAACATACGTTAAGCTAAGTGTTGCTTTTGTTTTGTATAAAATGACTACACTTTCTTTGTCAAATACTACACTTTGTTTTAGGTTAGAATGGTCAAAACAAAAGTAACAGAATTATATTTACTGTCTTGTCTATTTGCCTATGATGGACCCCTTTGTCGTTACCTATGACGGACTAGGGGTCCATCATAGGAAAAAGGAAATAAGTTGCTACTTACCGATTAACATAATACATTTTACAGGGATGGGCAACAGTGGAATGAGAGTAACATGCAGAAAGCTGTAAAAAGCATACAAGAAAAGACTATGGGGTTTAAGCTGGCAGCAAAAACATTTAACGTTCCAAAAACCTCTTTGAAAAGGCGCTTTAATAAGCAACAAGGAAGTACCAAAGGTTATTTGGGAGAACGAAGACCAGTATTTTCCACTGCTATTGAAAAGGAAATTGCTGACCATATTATCACCATGGAAGCTCGTTTTTTTGGCCTGACCAGTAAAGATTAAACGAAAACTTGTATACGAAGTAGCTGAAAGAAACAATATTAGCCACAGTTTTAATAAGGAAACCAAGGTGGCAGGCTGGAAATGGGTCAGAGGCTTTTTAAAGCGAAATCTTGGAATATCATTACGAACTCCAGAAAATACTTTGTTGACAAAGGCTCAAGCTTTTAATAAACCAAATATATGTGCCTATTTTACAGTATTAGCACATATATTAGACGAGTTTCAGTTTCCACCGGAAAACATTTATAACATGGAATAGTCCGGTTTGACGACTGTGCAAAAGAGATCGCAGAAGATTTATGCTAGTAAAGGTCGCAAACAAGTTGGTGCTTTAAGTAGTGCAGAGCGCGGTCTACATGTTACGGTCGTATGTGCAATGAATGCAATTGGAACATATGTTCCTCCTGCTTTGATTTTTCCTTGACAGAGAAAGATAGACGAACTTATGATCGATGCACCTACTGGAAGTGTAGCCTTCGCTCAAGAAAAAGGATGGATGACTTCCGACATTTTCTGTCTCTGGCTGCAACATTTTTTAAGGTATTCAAAGGCTTCTAAAACCAACCAAGTTTTGTTGTTACTCGATGGTCATAGTAGTCATAAAAGTTTTGAAGCTCTCCAGTTTGCAAAAGAAAACGGTATTATTATGTTTTGTTTTCCTGCTCACTGCTCTCATCACGTTCAACCCTTGGACGTAGGATTTTTTGGACCACTTCAAACTTACGGCCAAGAAATTCAATTATGGCTGCGGCAGAATTCAGGTAAAACAGTTACCCAATTTAAAGTAGCCAGTATCTTTAATAGAGCATATTTAAAAAGTGCTCTTCCATCAAATGCAATAAATGCATTTAAAAAGACAGGAATAGAACCGTTCAATTCAGATGTCTTCGAGGACTGGCAATTTTTGTCTATAACAACAGATAGAGAAAATTATGAACCAAACCCACTACCAGGATGTTCTGATGAGAACTCACTACCGGAACATTGGAACCAACATGTTTCTTCGATTGAAGGTTTATCAAAAATCACTGATCAGAAATCAACATCATCGTTAGACCTAAACCTCTCGGTCGAAGATATTTGTCCTCCTCCTTTAGCTGGAGTATCTAAAGTAACACAGAAAAGGGGTAGAAAACGGGGTAAAACAGGATATTTAAATTCAATGCCAGAAATTGGTGATATAAAACAAAAAATTG
Organism: Diabrotica undecimpunctata; assembly: GCF_040954645.1. Taxonomy (NCBI): domain Eukaryota; kingdom Metazoa; phylum Arthropoda; class Insecta; order Coleoptera; family Chrysomelidae; genus Diabrotica; species Diabrotica undecimpunctata. Next base: position 28,993,417 of record NC_092810.1, read on the forward strand.
CAGAAAAAGAAGCAAAAAAAGAAAACAAGACGCAAGAAAAGTGAAAAGGCAAGTTCGTGTTTCAACTACAAACAGTTCTGAAGACGATTGTGAATCTTCTTTTGAAGAAGACGACTCGAACGATGCAGCTTGCATTTACTGTAACGAACTATTTTCGCATTCACAATCCAAAGAAAAAAGGATTAGTTGTCAAGTGTGTAAGAATTGATGTCACAATAAATGTGCAGATGTAAATCCTGGACGTAAACAATTTGTGTGTGAATTGTGCATGTAACTTTTTTCTTAAAAATACCTATTTGTAATATTATTTATCGTTTAGAATATCTTTTGGTTTAATAAAATAATTTGGTATTTACTTATTTTACACAAAATGCAACGGGTCCATCATGGGCGTATCAAAGGGTCCACCATGAGCGCATATATGCCCATGATGGACCCTTAACAGGATTTTAGTAAACTATGAATAACTTTTGTCATCTTAATTTTTATCCAAATTTGAAACATTTGCATATAATACAAATAACAAGACGTTATGTGGTCATATTTAAAGCCTGCTAAGTAAATAATTAAAATTATTATGGAGCTTTTTCCTTAAAGGGTCCATCATAGGCACATTTCCCCTACTTGTGTCACAAAATATTGAAACGAGGGAACATAAATATTTACGTCCATTGAATTGTGTAACTATTTACAATTTTTGGCAACGTTGCATCATCGGCTTACCTACAAGATAATGGGTAATTGTAAAGTAGCGGAGTGGGAAGGAAAATGTACCGAGAGAAGTCAGCGTTTTTTCGTTAAAACGGTGTTTGATTTATGTTGCATGCGGGCGGAGGAGCCGATAATAACAGTTTGTTGAAGGGTGTGTCTGATTCTTGTACCGCACGGATTTGAACAAAACTACGAGTAGCCGAATGTTACAGATATTAAGACATTTAGACACTGTGTTGAATAGAATTATTAACAGTAGTTTCAAGAAGTTAAATATATAAAAAGTAAATATTAACTAGTGTATATTATGTAGTATATAAAAAATAACTAGTGAACAGTGTATATTATGTATGTATATGTGGAGTTCAGCTAGAATTGATTGTAGTGATAATTAAATTTGACAACTAGAAATTTGACGTTTGACCACCAACAATACTGGATTAAGAAACTCTGAGACACATCGCTTTCCATCATACACAATATATTTATGTCTATTTTATTAGAGTGTAATAGACATTATATTACGTAAAAAACACCGCATCGCAACATGGAATGTTGGGTGGTTGCAACAGCTAGGTGAATTGTATATATTAGAAAATGAACTGATCAAAAAGAAGATAGATATCTGTAAAACATTGGAAAGGCCAAGAACATTGGGATGCCACTCACTACAAAGTTTTCATTTCAGGAGCTGACAAATCAAGAGAAAAAGGCGTAGCAATATTAATTGAAAAACGTTGGACAAAATATGTACATGAATACCTTCCAGGAAATAATCGAATAATCAAAACCAGCCAAAATGCATATTATACAGGTATATATGTCAACAACCAAAGCGGAAGAAGATATAGTAAAAGAAGCATACCATCTGACAAATGAAACCATATCTAACATTTCTAAAAAAGAACCAATGATGATATTAAGAGATTGGAATGCAAAAATAGGAAAAACTAAAATAGATGACCATTTGAAAGGAAAGATAGGTGAGCATGGTTTAGGCAAGCGAAATAAACGAGGTAAACAGCTCCTTCAATTTGCCATCGATATGGATCTAAGTATGTAAACACAACGTTTAAACATTATCCGCGGAGATAATCAACATCCTGAAGGACGATACAAGAACCAAATAGATTATGTTCTTGTCACTAAACGATGCAGCAGCTTAATAATAAACGTGAAGACAAAACCAGCTGCAGACTGTAGTTCCAATCACAAAATGTTACAAACAGAATTTCACATTAAGGTACACAGTAAAGCAATCACACATGAAAGACAAACATTGATTTCAAAACACCCGAAAAAGTTTAGAGAAGCTGATCTACCAGTGGCTACCGGAGACCCTGACAAAACGTGGGAATACACAAAGAAATGGATCACTGAAGCCATCAACAATACTAATCCCAAAGACAAAACAGCTAGGAAAAACATCGGATGACTGAAGAGACTCGATCTTGTAGAAGAAAGACGATAACTTAGAAACAGCACATCAAATTCAAAACACAAAGAAATAGAGATATGCACCATACATACAACTATAAAACACGTGTGCAGAAGGGACAAAAATAATTATATTAAAAACATATGTGTACATCTAGAGGAATATGAGGAATATTTCGGTCATATAATGAGACATCCAGAGAGGTATAACCTTCTACACCTTATAATACAGGGTAAGATCGCCGGAAGGAGAGGCCCAGGCCGACGAAGAACATCCTGGCTCCGAAATCTCCGGGAATTGTATCAAGAGACCACCGCTAATTTATTTAGAGCCGCCGTAAACAAAGTTATTGAAGTTATACTTCTATACGCGCGCTCCACGTTGGAAATTTGTATGGGAGTGAATCTGTGAAATCATTAAAACTCATTACTCATCATTACTCTCTCTTTCTCTCTCGAATATAAAAATGTTCCTTTTGTATATATAATTTAATATTATATATATATTATATAAAGATATATATATATATATATATATATATATATATATATATATATATATATATATATACATAATATTATACATATAATAAAATATTTATTAATATTATTATTTATGTGATATGTTTTGTATTATTTATTAAATGTTCATAATTATATTATTCTTTTGTAGTTCAAAATAATAATCTCAATAAATCACTGTATGATCCAGAACTGTCAATTTTGAAATACATTTGCGTCATGTCCTCGGTAGTGTAGTAGTCAGTATCCCCGCCTGTCACGCGGGAGACCAGGTTCGATTTTCAGTCGGGGAGGACTTTTTTATTAATATTATTAGATTATTGTCATTTTTAAATACTTATGGATATTGCATTTTAATTTGTATTGTATTATTATATATGGAATTATGTTGCACTGTATTGTAGTGTATTTTTTTATGTATTTTATGTTGTATTGTATTATTATATTAATAACAAAATAAACAATGAATTTTACTGCAGAGTATCTGTAAAAAAAATTTGCATTCAACTCCTTTCATACATATATGAAAATAAAAATATACATTTTCATCAAAATATTGATTAAATCCTTCATTGTAAGTTGTTATCAATTCTGTTTCTCTTTCTGCTATGTCTTACCCATAGACATGATACTATGATTAAGAAGATAAGATATTGCACATAAGTCGTGACGTAATTGGAGAGTTGCACGTTCGTAATGTCAGTTTTTTGTATGTGTCAATAAATAATCTTTAATAAATAGTTTGGAGATATCCTTTTGTGTACGATTATTGTAATTATTAAACCTTTATTTAATAATATTATTTTACTAATTAAATAATTTCATCACAGAATGCATAAAAATCCCATTTAACTTTAACAAGAATTAAAATTCTACTCTCCAGTGACGGCATGCGCAAACACGACCGATTTTGTGCTACGGGAAGATCCTATCTTGTTAGTCATAGTATCATGCCCATAGAATTACATATGTAATGATTGTGCAGATTGACTCTCAAATAAATTTGTAACGGCGAATGCGTGTATAGAAGTGTAACTTCCACCGGCAGTCCCACTGGACTGCCACACCCGTTTTTTATTGCCAATATGATCGCCAACGTTCGATAATCGTTTCAGGTTCGATAATCGTTATAATTCAGGGTACTGAAAGAAGAAGAAGAGGAACATGCTGACCGCCAAGAATCTAGAGAACTTTTTTCAAAAGCCAAGTATCTAGCGAAAGAATTCAAACCGCAGACATAGATCATCAAAGATAATAGTAAAAATACCATAACAAAACAATATTGCGAAATACTATTCTCTAACAACGACCCAGACAATAATACAGAGAAAAGAAGTTACAAAAAAGAACCGCCAATATTGAAATCAGAAATTAAGGTGGCAATTAAAAAACTAAAATTCAGAAAAGTAGAAGAGGAAGATGAAATAACAGCTGAAACACTCAATATTAAGTTAGGAATGTCCTAAGATTCTTTTTCGCAAGAGACTCCTGGTTCGAAAAAATACAAAATTAAATTTCTATTACAAACAATTACTTTTGTATTAAAATACACAAATGTGACTTAAAGTTTTATTTAATTCAGTGTCTTTCGGTGGTACAAATTGGACTCAACTAACTCTTACTATGCAATTGTATATATTCTTATAATATGATATTCGATACTCCTACATTCTCAGACGAAAAAGTCATTAAATTTTAATTGCCATCACCAGCCCTCAGCCCGAGAGACGATACGCTGATTATAGGATTTTTAAAATAAACGTTAAGTATTTACTCGACACTCAAAGAATGAGATAATTAGGGACGAAAGTAATGCTTAGAATTTGCAATGAGATCTGGAATACCGAAAAGTGGCCAAATGACTGGGGTTAAACTCACGTTTATTCTCATATATAAAAAAGGTTCACCGACAGATTGTAGTAATTACCGTACAGTAACGTTAATATCACACGCGAGCAAAGTACTTCTAACCATCATCAATGAAAGACTAAAATCAATTCTCTTATCACAAATTCCTCAAGAACAATGCAGATTCGTCCTAGCTAGAGGAACACGATAACATAATTCTTAATATTCGTCAAATTATCGAAAAATCTCGAGAGTTTAATATAGAGACATATTTATGTTTGTTGACTATTCCAAGGCCATCGATACCGTAATATGGGATAAAATGTGATATATACTAAGACAAATGGGTACGCCAGAACATTTGATCTATTTATTACAAAAACTATACGTAAATAATACTGCTAATATAAGAGTTAATAATGTGGTTTCGAAAAATTTTAAATTAAAATCTGGAATTCGACAGGGATGCATAATATCCCCTATTCTATTCAATATACATAATGAACATATTATGCGTCAAGTTTTTGAGGAATGGTAAGGTGGAGCAACGATAGTAGGAAGAACTATCAAAAATCTACATTATGCTAATGACACTGTTATATTGGCGTCACCACCAGAAGAACTGGAAAAAATTATGAATAGGCTAGGCATGGTGAGTACAAGATATGGTTTAAAAATAAATATGCAGAAAAAAAAAGTGATGATCATCGATATAATCAGAATCAACCAAGCAGAGATAAGAAATATGGCAGGTTACGAAGTTGTCAGGCAATTAAATTGCTTAGGCTCCGTTATTACTAACAGTGGAGGATCCGTCGACATATCACAATGGCCAGATCGGCAACAGCCAAACTCACAAAAATTTGTAAGAACACTGATATCACAAAAAATACAAAATTACGTCTTGTTCGAGCATTGATATTTCCTATCGCCAGCTATGCTTCAGAGACTTGAACAATAAAAAAAGTCGATTCAAAGCGTATAATGGCATTTGAAATGTGGGTCTATCGTAGAATGTTGCACATACCATGAAGCATTCATCGCACAAATAACTCAATTCTAGCAGAACTTAACATTAAAACTAGACTCATCACAACTATCAACCAAAATATGCTGAGATATTTTGGTCATATAACTAGAAGAAGAGAAGGCATGGAGCGAATGATAGTTGAAGGTAACGTAGCAGCTAAAAGGTCCAGAGGAAGATCTCCAGTACGATGGTCGGACCAAATAAAGGACTTGACTGGTTACTCATTCGCCGAAGCAAAACAACACGCACATGAGAGAGATATTTGGACAGAAATAGTCAAACAAATTAGATGATGCCACTACATTTTTACGAAGGAGACAAGATAGAGGAGGAGAGGAGACCAGCATTTCTGTGTCTGATTGACTTTAAGGAAAGCGATTGACAGAGTAAGACTCAAAGATATGATCCATCTTCTTTATAATAAAGAAGTTCCCCTAACTATCATATAAACTATCAAAAACATCTACTAAAATAACAAAATGGAAGTCAGAATAGATGGACAACTTACAGAACCTACAGAAATAGGCAGCGAAGTAAGACAAGGGGACTCATTGTGCCTTATGCTCTTCAATTTAATCATGCATGAAATCATTAAAACGTTATCAAAGGAACAAGATACAGAATGGGAAACAAAGAAATAAAAATACTCTGTTACGTAGACGATGCAATATTGAAAGCACAAGATGAAGATAGTCAGCAAAGACTGGTCTAAAGATTTAACAGAAAAACAAAAGAATTTAATATGACAATCTCATCTCAGAAAACTACAACAATAGTAATCAACAAAGAACCAATCAGATGTACAATAAAAATTGCTGGCGTCAGTATTTAACAAGTAATGGATATAAAATACCTTGGAATTGCACGCTCCAGCTATGGAGACCTGAACAAAGAAGTGAGAGACCAAGTACAAAAAGCAGATAGACTGGCAGGATGCCTTAATAACAGTATATGGCGAAACAGACACATTAACACTGTGATTAAGTCAAGAATTTATAAAGCCAGTGTAAGACCAATAATGACATATGCCTCAGAAACAAGACCCGACCCAGCTGCAACACAAAGGCTACTGAAAATGGCAGAGATGAGGAGAGTACTGAGAATAATTTTAGGAAATACGCTGTGAGATCGAAAGAGAAGTGAAGACATTAGAAGAAAATGTAACGTACAGTGTATAAATGGATGAACACAAAATAGAAAAAAAAGAATGGAATAACCACATAAGCAGAACGAGGGAGACCCGTGTCGTCAAAATAGGAAGAGATAAGTCAATCGGCAAAAGAAGTATAGGACGACCGCGCAAAATATGGAGTGGCAACCTTCCGTAGAGGTATTAATGCGCCAATGAACAAGCAGAATTGCTTATAAAGAAAAAGAAGAACACGAAGAAAAAGACAATACATTTACAACACACATACAAAATATACAAATACTCTCTTATATACAAACGCTTATAAAATCACATATTAATAATGCAAAACACTTAATATAATCAGAATTTGAAGTTCCGTAGTGCAAAAATCCACCCTCATATCTTTTCAGCCACATCGTGTCTCTTGCCTATAATACCGCGGCCAAGTTTGTCAATTTTCAATTTTTTAATTTTGTAAAATGACTTAACCTCGTCAATAACTTTGGTGATTGTACACTCTTTTTAACAAAATACTTAAATAATATTTTTTGAGAACGATTTCGGGAATGGAAATCGAAACGTCACATTTTTAGTCAAAAATGTAATTATCATTACAATCAATTGTGGCTTAATTTTATATAAATTTAATATTTAACTTAGACATGTCACAAAAAAACAGTTTCACAACCTCACGTAATAGAATATTAGTCTCCAATTAATTTGATCTTGAGCCAGATGAGAAATACACAACAATCTGACTTCAGAAATAAAATAAAACCTTCTGGGGTATCTGCATCTGAAGATGGAGTCAAAATCAACAGACAGGCTATTAGTAATCTTCGTTATGCTGATAATACAGTCATAATAGCTGATAACCAAGAAGCGCTACAACGACTGATAGATAGAATAAACACTGAAGGAGAACGACTGGGATTGAATAATGGTGGTTAGCAGAACACGAAATATGCAATTAAATATAAGAGTAAACAATAAAAACATCCACAACATCCCCAAGTTCAGATATCTCGGTAGTTGAATAACTGAAGATCTAGATCCAGACATAAAGATACGTAGCAGGATTGAGCAAGCCAGTACAGTATTTACTAATATGAGAACCTTGCTAAGCAACAGCAGCTTTAACTTAACGCTTCGATATCGATTTGTAAAATGATACATTTACTCCATACTGCTATATGGTGTAGAAACCTGGACTATAAAGGCCAATGTGATGAACCGATTGGAGGCCTTTGAAATGTGGGTATTTAGAAGACTACTTAAAATTCCCTGGACAGATCACACAACAAATGTCGAAGTATTAAATCGAATGAGCAGGGAACGAGAATTGCTGCCAATAATAAAAAGAAGAAAAACTCCTTATCTGGGTCATATATTTCGAAATTCCAAGTACCAATTCTTAAAGCTTATTATGGAAGGGAAGATAGAAGGAAAACGATGCATCGGAAGAAAGAAATACTCATGGCTTAAAAACATAAGGGATTGGACCAACCTCGCTGCCCTTGCACTCTTTAGAGCCACACAAGGCCGGGAGGAGTACGCCAGAATTGTCGACAACATCCACTTATTGCATAGGGCACCATAAGAAGAAGAACAAATAGAAAAGAAGAAGCTTTAGATTCTTAAGAGGAAAAGTACCGAAGAAAAAAGTAATGATTTACTCTTTTTGAGAGTATATTGCCTCATATAGAAAATATTGTTGCGTAATTAATATTAATCCGTAAACTACGATTAAGATCGAGGATTCAAGGATTTAATTTTGACCAAAATTTTCCAAGGCCAATGTGATGAACCGATTGGAGGCCTTTGAAATGTGGGTATTTAGAAGACTACTTAAAATTCCCTGGACAGATCACACAACAAATGTCGAAGTATTAAATCGAATGAGCAGGGAACGAGAATTGCTGCCAATAATAAAAAGAAGAAAAACTCCTTATCTGGGTCATATATTTCGAAATTCCAAGTACCAATTCTTAAAGCTTATTATGGAAGGGAAGATACAAGGAAAACAATGCATCGGAAGAAAGAAATACTCATGGCTTAAAAACATAAGGGATTGGACCAACCTCGCTGCCCTTGCACTCTTTAGAGCCACACAAGGCCGGGAGGAGTACGCCAGAATTGTAGACAACATCCACTTATTGCATAGGGCACCATAAGAAGAAGAACAAATAGAAAAGAAGAAGCTTCAGATTCTTAAGAGGAAAAGTACCGAAGAAAAAAGTAATGATTTACTCTTTTTGAGAGTATATTGCCTCATATAGAAAATATTGTTGCGTAATTAATATTAATCCGTAAACTACGATTAAGATCGAGGATTCAAGGATTTAATTTTGACCAAAATTTTCCAAGGCCAATGTGATGAACCGATTGGAGGCCTTTGAAATGTGGGTATTTAGAAGACTACTTAAAATTCCCTGGACAGATCACACAACAAATGTCGAAGTATTAAATCGAATGAGCAGGGAACGAGAATTGCTGCCAATAATAAAAAGAAGAAAAACTCCTTATCTGGGTCATATATTTCGAAATTCCAAGTACCAATTCTTAAAGCTTATTATGGAAGGGAAGATAGAAGGAAAACAATGCATCGGAAGAAAGAAATACTCATGGCTTAAAAACATAAGGGATTGGACCAACCTCGCTGCCCTTGCACTCTTTAGAGCCACACAAGGCCGGGAGGAGTACGCCAGAATTGTCGACAACATCCACTTATTGCATAGGGCACCATAAGAAGAAGAACAAATAGAAAAGAAGAAGCTTCAGATTCTTAAGAGGAAAAGTACCGAAGAAAAAAGTAATGATTTACTCTTTTTGAGAGTATATTGCCTCATATAGAAAATATTGTTGCGTAATTAATATTAATCCGTAAACTACGATTAAGATCGAGGATTCAAGGATTTAATTTTGACCAAAATTAGACTAAAAGGTGCTAATATTTTTTATCTGGTTGAAACATGGATTAATAAAGAACATTTTTTTAAAAAATTATAATTATTAGGATCACTGTGAGACATAATTAGCCTTTTGAGTAGTTAGTGAGGCTACCGCCTTATCAAACTTAAAAAATATAAAGTATCTACTGAAAAAGCCTTCTAACCCGGTATCCAAAAGTCAAACAAATAGTTTAGATCATAATTAGTGGTTTACTGCCACCAAAATATTTGATAAAGGCTCAGCAAATGCCATTAGTATCAACTGTACCTTTTAAATATTCGAGAATGTTTCAAATCGTCGCTGTTAATTTCGCAATACTTTTGGCTACGAGTGTACATTCGGCGAAACAAAAGCAGCATCCCGTACAACACAATTATGATTTTAATTGGGTGGAAAAGTCAAGAATGCTCAAATTTTTTACGAGATCATTAGGAACGTTAGTTGAGCGCGCGCGGGGTCAAATTCGTGGAGCCCGTGGCACGGGCATCTGCACGGGTACATGGGTAGGTATGACCATGGCTATGGGTTGGCTGCCTTCTTGCTTGCTTGCGATACTTGCGGCGGCATCTATTCTACCACAACAAGAAGAATGGTAATAATAAGAAGAAGAAGAGTAAAAAAGCATCGGCGAGAGGTGCTCCCGCACCCGTGCTCGTGGCATGCGGTAGTACTTCAATACGGAACGTTATAGATACATTGTTGCCTAACTTACCATCTCTTTTGTTGTCTTAGTTTCGTTCTTTTTTAATATATTTGCATTTAGACGATGTAACTTTGTCAAGAAACAAGTACTCAAGAGTTATATTGAGGTAAATACGTCTATTAAATATTAGTAAAATGTTATTTACTTTATAGTAACTAACTCTTTTGTAATTATTTCTTCTTCTTCTTCCTATGCCGTCCCCATTAACGGAAGTTAGCGACCACATTTTTAAAAGCTTCTCTGTCTTTTGCAACGTGGAATAATTCGTCTACAGTCATGTTTGTACAGTCTCGAATATTTCGCAGCCATGACTTCCTCTTTCTACCTATTCCCTTTTTGCCATCGACTCTACCCTGCATGATGACCTGCAGAAGGCTATATTTATTATTTCTTAGTATGTGTCCAAGGTATGCAGTCTTGCGTACTTTTATCGTTCTCAACAATTTTTTGTCTCGACCCATTCTTCTCAGCGCTTCCTCATTGGTGACCCTGGCAGTCCATGGGATTCTCAACATTCTCCGGTATATCCAAAGTTCAAAGGCTTCAATCTTTTTAACTATTTGCGCTTTTAGTGTCCATGTTTCTACCCCGTACAATAGTTGCGACCAGACGTAACATTCAACAAACCTCAGTCTCAGCGAAATATTCAGATTTTTGTCACAGAACAATTGTTTGAATTTTAAGAACGCTGCTCTTGCCATTTCTATTCGTACCCGGATCTCTTGGTCTGGACCTAATTCTGTGTTGATGTAAGCTCCCAGATATTTATATTTTGTCACTCTCTCTATTTGCTGTCCACCAAGAGTTAGTTGTTCATTATTTATTGGACTCCTTGATACTATCATAAATTTGGTCTTATCTGTGTTGATGTCAAGTCCCATTTGAATGCATTCACTATTTATTGCATCTAGTAAAGTTTGTAGATCTTCTATACTCTCAGCCATAATTACCGTGTCATCTGCAAATCTCATGGTGTTTATGATTTCTCCACCAATTCTTATTCCCTCTTTTCTTTCCCATAAGGCTTTTCTGAATAAGACCTGTGAGTACACGTTGAAAAGCGTCGGAGACAAGACGCATCCTTGCCTAACCCCTCTCGCAATCGGTATATTATTTGTTTCTATATCGTTCACCTTTACTACTGCTTTCTGGTTCCAGTATATAGCCTTAATAAACTCAATGTCTTTTTTGTCTAAATTGATGTTTTTTAATTCATCTATTAACTTCATATGCTGCACTCGGTCAAAGGCCTTCCTAAAGTCTATGACGCAAACATATGCACTCTTGTTATATTCCCGACATTTCTGCAAGAGTACCGTCAACGCAAATAATGCTTCTCTTGTACCCATGCCTCCTCTGAAGCCAAACTGAGTTTCATCTATCTGCTCCTCACATTTCTTATAAATTCGGTTTTGAACAATTTTCAAGAGAATCTTTAAAGGGTGGCACATTAGGCTTATCAATCTATAGTTATTACATGATTTGGGATTGTTGTTTTTTGGTAGAGGTAAAAATATCGATTTAAGCCATTCTTCCGGGATGTTGCCCTCTACATATATGTGGTTGAGAATTCGGGTGAGTCTCTTTATATTACCGTTATCTAAGGCTTTTAACAGTTCAACTGGAATTTGATCAGGACCCGGTGCTTTTCCTTGTTTTGCATTCTGTAGGGCATTCTTTACTTCTGAGGGTAAAATTTGTAGGTATTGTTTTTCTTCACCTATATCTTGTTCATTTTCTCTCTCGTCATGGAAAAGATGGATTATATATTGTTCCCATACTTCCTTTATTTTGCTCTCTTCAGTAAGTATTTCTCCATTATTATCTCTTGTTATTAGTGTTCTTCTTTGTCTGGTGTTGCCTGTAAGTTCTTTCATTTTTTTATGTAAGTTTGAGGTGTCATGTTTGTTGCTGAGTTCTTCCAATTCCTGGCATTCTTTGTTCATCCATTCCTCCTTAGCCTTTCTGATTTCATATTTGATTTTATTCTTGATGGTTTTATATTTATTTTCATCTTTATTTTTGTATTTTCTTTTTTCAGTTATTAGCTCAACTATTTCCGGTGTCATCCAGTCTTTTTTAGTTATTTTCTCTTCTTCGCCTAGGACCTCCTTTCCCGCTTTTAGTATGGCTTTTTTCATATCTGCCCATTCAACGCTTCCTTCAGTTAATTTATTTATCTCTGAGTTTAGTTGCTGTTGGCAGTTGTCGTCTTTTAGGTTTTTGATGTTAATTTTGGTGGTTTTAACTTTTTTCTCCGGTTTCCTGAGTTTAATGTTGACCTGGGCAGTCGACCAATCAAGCACGGAAATGTGGAACAACAGGAGGCTCTGAAATTAGCAGCCGAAAGCACATTGGGAATATCCCGAACCCAAGAAAGAAACGACTGGTTCGACCAAGACTGCAAAAAAATAACAGATGAGAGAAGAACGAGGCATTTAGGACCATGCAACAACGAAAAACTCGAACAACAATAGATAGATACAAAAACTTAAGGAGAGAGGAAAAACGCATACACCGAAAAAAGAAACGAGACTCGGAAAATGACATATTAGAACGGCTCGAAAGCCATATGAGTCAAGGAGAAACAAGAAAGTTCTATCATCAAATAAATAGTATTAGAAAAGAATTCAAACCAAGAATCAACTATTGTAATGATAAGGAAGGTAACTTACTTACCAACAAAGAGGATATCCTTTTACGATGGGTAGAGCACTTTCGAGAGTTGCTGGAAGGGGAACCTACTAACAATATAGAGCTGGAATATCGAAATGAGGAACTCGTGGAACCCCCCTCGGTAGATGAAGTGAAAATATCTATAGAAAAACTAAGGAACCATAGGTCCCCAGGTAGCGATGGCATCCCAGCAGAGTTATTTAAGCACGGTGGAGAGCAGCTCACCAAGGTGATGCGAGAAATTGTTTGTAGAATTTGGTCTGAGGAGCAAATGCCTGAAGAATGGAGCTTAGGCTTAATTTGCCCGTTACACAAAAAGGGAAACCAACTGGAATACAATAATTACCGCGGAATTACTCTCCTAAATACAGCATACAAGATATTGTCAAATATTTTGCACGAGAGATTAAAGCCTTATACTGAAATGTTTCTAGGAGAATATCAGGCGGGATTCAGGCGTGGACGTTCAACCATTAACCAGATCTTTACACTACGACAGATCCTCGAAAAAGCGCAAGAGTTTAACATAGATATGTATCATATTTTTGTCGATTTTAAAGCGGCATATGACAGTGTCTTAAGACCAAGTCTTTACAATGCTATGAATGAGTTGGGAATTCCAAAAAAACTCATATGTTTGATAAAAGTGACAATGGCGAAGATGCTATCAGCAGTTAAAATTCAAAACGACTCGTCAACCCCATTTCAAATACATAGGGGGTTAAGGCAGGGAGATGCGCTGGCGTGTCAGCTTTTTAATGTCGCCTTAGAAAAAGTTGTACGAGACGCTAATTTAGATAGCAGGGGAACAATATTTAATAGATCAGTCCAAGTTCTAGCATATGCAGACGACGTGGACATTATAACAAGAACTAGGGCGAGAACTGCGGAAATCCTAACCGAGCTAGTAGCAGCAGCAGAACGAATGGGGTTACAGATAAATCAAAATAAAACCAAATTCATGGCGACTAACACAAACACAAGAGCTGGAAATGTTGACACAAATTTAATCATCAATGACCAAAACTTCGAAGCAGTCAAAGAGTTCATATATCTAGGGACATCGGTTAACCCCAATAATAACACATCTGAGGAAATAAAAAGGCGAATAATAATTGCAAACAGGTGTTATCATGGTCTATCAAAGTACTTAGCTAACAAACGTCTGTCTCAAAAAACTCGTATAAGGCTGTATAGAACACTGATAGTCCCCGTTCTCACATATGGATCAGAGGCATGGACGCTAACGAAAACAGATGAATCCGCTCTATCCATTTTTGAAAGAAAGGTGCTACGCAAGATATTCGGAGCGGTCTGTGAGAACGGAGTATGGAGGCGTAGATATAACTTTGAACTGCAGAATATCTACAAGCATACGTTTGGTGGTAAAGATATTACCACTATAATTAAGCGAAACCGCCTGCAGTGGGCAGGACATGTAGCCCGGGCCCCTGAGTCAAACATGATAAAAAAGATTCTAACAGCGCAACCCGTAGGAATGAGAAGACGGGGTAGACCAAAGCTAAGGTGGATGGACGGGGTAACACAAGATGCCGAGAAGATCGGAGTCGGCAACTGGAAAATGCAAGCGAGGGACAGAATAGAATGGCGTAGAAAGCTTGAGAAGGTCGAGGCCCTCTAAGGGCTGTAGCACCAAGATGATGATGATGTTTGCTAGTAATAGATTATGATCCGTATCTGCATCTGCGCTTGGATAGGTTTTTGCACTTTGTACTCCATTACGAAACCTTTTGTTAATCGTTATAAAATCTATTTGGTTTCTGATTATATTGTTGGTGTTATCTTTTGGAGAAGTCCACGTGTATAATCTTCGTAAGGGTAGGTCGTAGTATGTATTTGTTATGACTAATTCTTTCTCCTGACAGTACTGGACTAGTCTGTCTCCTCTTTCGTTTCTTTAACCTAACCCAAAATTTCCTACTATATTTCCAGTTTTTCCTCGACCGACTTTAGCATTAAAGTCGCCCATAATTCTTTTTACCTCCTGCTTCTTTATGTTTTTTGTTAACAGTTCTACGTCCGCGTAGAATTTTTCGACCTCAGCTATCAGATGTTGGAGCATACACTTGGATTAGATTTATGTTTAGAGGTTTGGCTTTCAGCTGAAGTAGCATCATACGTTCGTTAAAGGGAATGAAATTTGTCACAAACTCTTTTAAGTTATTGTTGATAATAATACCAACACCATGGCTGTGTTCTCCAGTGCTTTTGCCTGAGTAGAAAATAGTATTATTATCCTTGGTGTAGTTTCCAGACTTTGGCCATCGGACTTCTGAAAGGCCCAATACTTGTATGTCTAATCTCTCCATTTCTAGCATGACTGTTGTTGTCCAACATGTAATTATTTAAAATTTCATTTTTTCTGCTTATCTCCTTCTGTTATTGGTGTATTCTGATTTTCGTTTTGACATGGATAAGTAAGCTCATTTTCTCGTTTCGATACCTAATGCTTCAAAATATGTTTTCGATAAATTAATCACACGGTTGGAAAACCTTCTACAGCTAGTTTCCGCGCTTGACACCTTCGTTGGACTATCATTATCTCTTTGTGAAAAATTACGCTCTTTTCTACTCGTCTTCTTTATCTTTCTCGTCTTCGAGGTTAGCGAACATCAACTGAAATTCTTCTCTATTTGTACTAATCATATAATTGTCCTGGCCTCCCTGATGTCGAATTATTGGCGTAAATTTCACAGCAAAGAAAATTTTTGCCTTCAACCTTCAACTATTCATTCATATTCATCTAATCAGTGGTAATTAAGTAGTAATTAAGATATCATTAATCGTGAGTGATATCAATGGCCATGGCTGTAAGCTATCACGATAAATTCAAGTAGACTTAGGTAAGCGAAATATTTAAATATTTATAATGTTTCCTATTCATACCGAAACGGACGCACTAGTAGTCCAACAAAATAATGCGATGCTTACAGAGAATACGCAACGTTCACAAAATGAGCAGTCGCTTTATAATGCATAGTGTCAGTCAGAAGAAAATGAGACTTAATATGGATACTCAACGGTTGAGTCAAATAATCGCCGATATGGAAAAGAGATTGACACGTGATTCTTAACCGCAAGTGCTGATGAATCACAAAAGAAATTAAAAGCAGATAAATTTGAAGACTGCACCGATGAAGAAGATTTAGCGTATGAAACGGGCTGGACAAGAACCGAAAACAGGAAAACTAACAAAAAACGTAAAATGGATACCTCATTACCTCCTTCCTTTCCGCAAAAATCAAGTGCAGAAACACAAATTGAAAAACCCATCAAAAAACCAAAACCACTACCCCCGGTTGTAGTAGAACGTTTTCAAAGTGCTGTTGACCTTCACTATGAAAATCATAATAATAATAATAATAATAATAATCCTGTGGGAGTTTTTTGTCAGTTCTTCTATCAGGCGCGGCCCCCTGCGAATGGGGGATGCTCTCTGGGTATTCGTAGCGCAGATACCCAGAGGGTAGCAGGTATACCTGCCGTGGAACAAAAACTGACACCTGGCAGTAGGTATAAAATGCACACCCATGATAATGGAGTATAATAATTTATGTTTAGGGTCGCTGCCTGGGGATCGCCAGGGCACGTCTGGAGCCGGCGCTGGACGTGACAGCATGCGGGACGTCGGTGGCAGGGTGTTGAGGAGGCGGGCCCCTGTCATACAATCAGCTACAGCCCAACAAGAACAACAACCACAAGCGAGCCAAACAACAACAAGAGCTCCGCTCGCTGAAGGTGCTGCGCTGGAACATCAGCCGGCGCTCACTCAAGCGGGACGACCGAGGCAGCGCATGAAATGGACTGTGTCCATGAATGAAAATATTTTGCGCTTTTATTATAAGGTGACAAACCTCGGTCAAGAAACGATCGGCTATCGACAAAATCTGTATGCCGAATTTTGCAGAGAGTACCCAGAAATCCAAGTATCTGAACAACGAGTAGCAGATCAATACCGGGTAATTATCAGAAATAATCTCATCCCAGAAACTAGACGCAATAACATCAGAAGCGAAGTCGAACGGGAGATTCATAATCAAGAGGTAGTTGGAAATCAAGCCCTTAACGAAATACAAGAGCCAATTCCTGAGGTTGTCATACAAGAACAAGAAACTCAACCTGATAATACACAGCAGGAGAACGAGTTGCGCGATAGCCTAGTTAACGAAATGGCACGCGCCGTACAAGAGTTTAATGGAACAAACCCACTTAGCAGACCACCGCTACCAAGAGTAAACTCTTGTAAGAAACTAGGAGTGCTGTTACAAATTGTGAACACTGAAGTTCTGCCCAATTATGTCGTAGAAGCCCATACATTGGAATATATGCACACGCTGATTTACTGTGCAGCAACAGCAATTGCTAATGTTATGGGCATTAAGACCAGAACACGACGGGGTACTAATATCGGAGGGACAGATAACAGAGTTGCACCTTGGGAAAAACGGCTGCTAACGAAAATTGAATCATTACGTAGGGACATTGGTCAAATCACGGAATATGTTCGAGGAACAACAAGTAGAAAAGTAATCAGAAGAGCTGAAGAAATAATGCTAACCACCGCAAGACACTCACAATATAATCCAGAAAACAACACAGCACAACAGTGCCTGGATACATTAAAACAAAAGCTTTCCGTTTACTCAGGCCGACTAAGGAGATACAAAATTAGTAACAAACGAAAATCTGACAATACGCTTTTTGAAAATGCCGAGAAGGTGTTCTATCGGAAACTCAATTCTACTGCAGAAAGTGCCAATAAATCTTACCCAAGCCGAGAAGAAATCCATGAGTTTTGGGGAAATCAACTTTCCACACCAGCCGCTCTTAACACCAATGCTGGATGGATCGAAGATACGGCGCACAACTGCCAACACTACGTCACTGCTCCCTACGAACCCTTCACCACTGAAGAAGTTTCAAATATTATCAAAGAGCTTCATAACTGGAAATCTCCTGGACCAGATGGCGTTCAGAACTTCTGGCTTAAAAAGTTCTGGAGTATTCATGAGTGCCTATCAGCAGTAATTAATAACACTATTTCTAATCCGCAGGAAATACCATCTTTCCTAACCCAGGGAACAACTTATTTAATTCCCAAAGATCAAAATAACACCCAAGATCCAACCAAGTACCGCCCAATTACTTGTCTTCCAACTCTGTATAAATTGGTCACATCCTGTGTAGCCCGGCGTATCAACCAACACTGTGCTCTAAACAATATCATAGAGCCACAACAGAAAGGATGCGCTAAGGGTTCCATGGGCTGCAAAGAACAACTTATCATCGACTCTGTCATTTCTAACCAAGCATATAGCAAAAAACGGAATCTCTTTACTGCTTTCATCGACTACAAGAAAGCGTTTGATTCAGTGCCACATGAATGGCTTATAGATATATTAAAAATATATAAAGTCGATGATAACATAGTGACCTTTTTAAAACATATAATGTCAGATTGGAAGACAAAAATTCACCTCAAAATACCTGGTGAAAACAATATCGAAACTGAAAATATTGCAATCAACCGGGGCCTTTTTCAAGGAGATTCGTTGAGCCCACTGTGGTTTTGTCTAGCGATGAACCCCCTATCCCAGATACTGAACTCAACTGACACAGGTTTTAGCATCAAAAATAACACCACTGTTGTTGCAAAGCTTAATCATCTATTGTATATGGATGATTTAAAACTACTAGCTTCCACTCGAAACCACCTGGATCAGATGCTAAAAACAGTAGAAAATTTCTCTAATGATATTAGTATGCACTTCGGTCTTGACAAGTGCCGTGTCTTAAATATAATCAAAGGAAAGGTTCAGCCCGGCGGATTCGATATGCAAAACGGCCAGAACATCGAGGCCATGGGTGAAAATGATATGTATAAATACCTCGGAATAAAGCAAGCTCGGAAGATTGACCATAAGCAAATGAAAACTGAGATAACTACTGAGTTTATACGAAGGGTAAAACAGCTGTTTCGTTCACACCTTAACAGTAAAAATTTGTTTAAGGCACTAAACACCTACGCATGTTCCGCGCTTAGCTACTCATTTGGTATTGTTAAGTGGACAAAAACCGATATAGAAAATCTTCAGCGAAAAGTACGAACACACCTCACAAAGGCACAAAAACACCATCCTCGATGTGCAGTAGAAAGAACGACATTACCGCGGTATTTAGGAGGACGAGGACTTATGGATATAAGTGAGCAACTAGAAAAACACATTACTAATTTAAGAACTTATTTTCAGGTGCAGGCTGAGACATCTACTCTACATCGCGCGATTTGTGCAGTAGATGCTACAACACCGATCAAACTGAGGGAACCAGAAATGCGCATAAACCATCTTACTAAGGACGAAAAAATGCGCACCTGGATGGGTAAACCTCTTCACGGGCGACATCCTAATGAGGTCAGTCAAGACCACGTCGACAATAAAGCGTCGAACTATTGGCTGACATCAGGAAAGTTGTTCCCTGAAACAGAAGGTTCATTACTCGCCATTCAGGATCAGGTTATACCAACAAAAAATTACCTGAAATATATCGTCAAAGACCCTCAGGTCCAAAATGACAAATGCCGATATGGATGTCAAGCTCAAGAAACCATCCAACACATTACCGGGGGTTGCCAGGCATTTGCTGCAACTGAATATAAGAAACGGCACGACTCAGTAGGAAAGATCCTTCATCAAGAGATAGCCATCAAACTGGGACTTCTCCAAACAAACCATCTCCCATATTATCAATACGTTCCTGAAAGTATACTTGAGAATGATAACTACAAGCTATACTGGGACCGCACTGTGCTCACAGACCAAACAGTGGCACATAATAGACCAGATCTCATACTAGTTAATAAACTAAAGAGACAAACAACACTAATTGATGTGGCGATACCCAACAACAATAATCTTCTTATTAAACAAAACGAAAAGATCGCCAAATACAGGGATCTGGAAATTCAAATACGAAGACAGTGGAGAATGGAAAGTACCCAGACAATACCTATTATTCTCTCTACTACTGGAGTTATTCCGAAGAACCTCCTAGAAAACATAAGAAAGCTAGGTCTGAATGAACACCTCTACAAGACCATGCAGAAAGCTGTACTTCTCTCAACATCCAGATGTGTACGAAAATTTTTGGGGGATACTCCAGCATACCAAGTCACCTAGGGCTCGATAACACGGAAAGAGTCCCACCAGAGCTCAATCCTTTTGATACAGTAGGTATCTGGGATGAGTGAATTTTCCCCTTAGAGGGAGTGAGAGCCGTATGGCTAAATCTGGATAATAATAATAAGCATATGCTGATTTACTGTGCAGCAACAGCAATTGCTAATGTAATGGGCATTAAGATCAGAACACGACGGGGTACTTATATCGAAAGGACATATAACAGAGTTGCACCTTGGGAAAAACGGCTGCTTATTAAAATTGAAGCATTACGTAGGGACATTGGTCAAATCACGGAATATGTTCGAGGGACAACAAGTAGAAGAGTAATCAGAAGAACTGAAGAAATAATGATAACCACCGCAAGACACTCACAATATAATCCAGCAAACAACACAGCACAACAGTGCCTGGATACATTAAAACAAAAACTTTCCGTTTACTCAGGCCGACTAAGGAGATACAAAATTAGTAACAAACGAAAATCCGACAATATGCTTTTTGAGAATGCCGAGAAGGCGTTCTATCGGAAACTCAATTCTACTGCAGAAAGTGCCAATAAATCGTACCCAAGCCAAGAAGAAATCCATGAGTTTTGGGGAAATCAACTTTCCACACCAGCTGCTCTTAACACCAATGCTGGATGGATTGAAGATACGGCGCACAACTGCCAACACTACGTTACTGCTCCCTACGAACCCTTTACTACTGAAGAAGTTTCAAATATTATCAAAGAGCTTCATAACTGGAAATCTCCTGGACCAGACGGCATTCAAAACTTCTGGCTTAAGAAGTTTTGGAGTATTCATGAGTGCTTATCAGCATTAATTAATCACAGTATTTCTAATCCACAGGAAATACCATCTTTCCTAACCCAGGGAACAACTTATTTAATACCAAAAGATCAAAATAACACCCAAGATCCAACCAAATATCGCCCAATTACTTGTCTTCCAACTCTGTATAAATTGCTCACATCCTGTGTAGCCCAGCGTATCTACCAACACTGTGCTCTAAACAATATCATAGAGCCCCAACAGAAAGGGTGCGCTAAGGGTTCCATGGGCTGCAAAGAACAACTTATCATCGACTCTGTCATTTCTAACCAAGCATATAGCAAAAAAAGGAATCTCTTTACTGCTTTCATCGACTACAAGAAAGCGTTTGATTCAGTGCCGCATGAATGGCTTGTAGATATATTAAAAATATATAAAGTCGATGATAACATAGTAACCTTTTTAAAACATATAATGTCAGATTGGAAGACAAAAATTCACCTCCAAATACCTGGTGAAAACAATATCGAAACTGAAAATATTGCAATCAACCGGGGCCTATTTCAAGGAGACTCGTTGAGCCCACTGTGGTTTTGTCTAGCGATGAACCCCCTATCCCAGCTACTGAACTCAACTGACACAGGTTTTAGCATCAAAAATAACACTACTGTTGTGGCAAAGCTTAATCATCTATTGTATATGGATGATTTAAAACTATTGGCTTCTACTCGATGCCACCTGGATCAGATGCTGAAAACAGTGGAAAATTTCTCTAATGACATTAGTATGCACTTCGGCCTTGATAAGTGCCGTGTCTTAAATATAATTAAAGGAAAGGTTCAGCCCGGTGGATTCGATATGCAAAACGGCCAGAACATCGAGGCTATGGGTGAAAATGATATGTATAAATACCTCGGAATAAAGCAAGCGCGGAAGATTGACCATAAGCAAATGAAAACTGAGATAACAACTGAGTTTATACGAAGGGTAAAACAGCTGCTTCGTTCACACCTTAATAGTAAAAATTTGTTTAAGGCACTTAACACCTATGCATGTTCCGCGCTTAGCTACTCGTTTGGTATTGTTAAGTGGACAAAAACGGATATAGAAAATCTTCAGCGAAAAGTACGAACACACCTCACAAAGGCACAAAAACACCATCCTCGAAGTGCAGTAGAAAGAACGACATTACCGCGGTATTTAGGAGGACGAGGACTTATGGATATAAGTGAGCAACTAGAAAAACACATTACTAATTTAAGAACTTATTTTCAGGTGCAGGCTGAGACATCTACTCTACATCGCGCGATTTGTGCAGTAGATGATACAACACCGATCAAACTGAGGGAACCAGAAATGCGCATAAACCATCTTACTAAGGACGAAAAAATGCGCACCTGGATGGGTAAACCTCTTCACGGGCGACATCCTAATGAGGTCAGTCAAGACCACGTCGACAATAAAGCGTCGAACTATTGGCTGACATCAGGAAAGTTGTTCCCTGAAACAGAAGGTTCATTACTCGCCATTCAGGATCAGGTTATACCAACAAAAAATTACCTGAAATATATCGTCAAAGACCCTCAGGTCCAAAATGACAAATGCCGATATGGATGTCAAGCTCAAGAAACCATCCAACACATTACCGGGGGTTGCCAGGCATTTGCTGCAACTGAATATAAGGAACGGCACGACTCAGTAGGAAAGATCCTTCATCAAGAGATAGCCATCAAACTGGGACTTCTCCAAACAAACCATCTCCCATATTATCAATACGTTCCTGAAAGTATACTTGAGAATGATAACTACAAGCTATACTGGGACCGCACTGTGCTCACAGACCAAACAGTGGCACATAATAGACCAGATCTCATACTAGTTAATAAACTAAAGAGACAAACAACACTAATTGATGTGGCGATACCCAACAACAATAATCTTCGTATTAAACAAAACGAAAAGATCGCCAAATACAGGGATCTGGAAATTCAAATACGAAGACAGTGGAGAATGGAAAGTACCCAGACAATACCTATTATTCTCTCTACTACTGGAGTTATTCCGAAGAACCTCCTAGAAAACATAAGAAAGCTAGGTCTGAATGAACATCTCTACAAGACCATGCAGAAAGCTGTACTTCTCTCAACATCCAGATGTGTACGAAAATTTTTGGGAGATACTCCAGCATATCAAGTCACCTAGGGCTCGATAACACGGAAAGAGTCCCACCAGAGCTCAATCCTTTTGATACCGTAGGTATCTGGGATGAGTGAATTTTCCCCTTAGAGGGAGTGAGAGCCGTATGGCTAAATCTGGGATAATAATAATAATAATAAACAAATGAAAACTGAACTAACTTCGGAGTTCGTGCGAAGAGTAAGACAACTAAATCGGTCATATCTTAATAGTAAAAAATTTGTTTAAGACATTAAATACGTACGCCTGTTCCGCGCTGAGCTACTCATTTGGTATTATAAAGTGGTCAAAAACGGATATAGAGGGTGTTCAGCGGAAAGTAAGAACACTTCTCACAAAGGCGCAAAAACATCATGCACGTAGTGCAGTAGAGAGAACAACATTACCGCGGTATTAAGGGGGAAGAGGACTTATGGATATAGGTGAGCAATTGGATAAACAAATTGCTAATTTAAGAACTTATTTTCAGGTACAGGCTGAGACATCTACTTTACATCGAGCAATTTGCGCAGTAGATGATACGAAGCGATCCCGCTTAAACTGAGGGAACAAGAAATGCGCATAAACCACCTGACTAAGCAAGACAAAATGCACGCCTGGATGAGTAAACCTCTGCATGGGCGACAATGAGATCAGCCAAGAATATGTCGACAATACAGCGTCGAACTATTGGTTGACATCAGGAAAGATGTTTCCAGAGACTGAGGGTTTCCTACTTGCCATTCAGGATCAGGTTATTCCAACTAAAAATTACCTGAAATATATTGTTAAAGATCTTCAAGTCCAAAATGACAAATGCCGATATGGATGCCAAGCCCAAGAAACCATCCAACATCCTACCGGTGGCTGCCAGGCATTTGTCGGTACTGATTATAAAGAACGTCATGACTCAGTAGGAAAGATTATCCACCAAGAACTAGCTGACAAACTGGGACTTATCCAAACCGACCATCTTCCTTATTATCAATACGTCCCTGATAGAATGCTTGAAAATGACAACTACAAGCTATACTGGGACCGCACTGTGCTTACAGACCAACCAGTGGCCCATAATAGACCCGATCTCATACTAGTTAATAAAATTACTAGGCAAACAACACTTATTGATGTGGCGATACCCAACACCAATAATTTACGTGTTAAATACAA
Organism: Diabrotica undecimpunctata; assembly: GCF_040954645.1. Taxonomy (NCBI): domain Eukaryota; kingdom Metazoa; phylum Arthropoda; class Insecta; order Coleoptera; family Chrysomelidae; genus Diabrotica; species Diabrotica undecimpunctata. The sequence goes on from NC_092810.1 coordinate 29,017,748, forward strand.
CGAAAAGATCGCCAAGTACAGAGATCTAGAAATACAAATCAGGAGACAATGGAGAATGGAAAGTACCCAGACGATACCTATTATTCTTTCTACCACTGGAGTCATCCCGAAGAGCCTCCTAGAAAACATAAAAAACCTGGTTCTAAATGAACATCTATATAAGATTATGCAGAAAGCTGTGTTACTTTCGACGTCCAGATACGTACGAAAATTTTTGGGAGATACACCGACATACCAAGTCACCTAGGACTCGATAACATGGAAAGAGTCCCACCAGAGCTCAATCCTTTTGATACCGTAGGTATCTGGGATGAGTGAATTTTCTCCTTAGAGGGAGTGTGAGCCGTATGGCTAAATCTGGAATAATAATAATAAGCGTTTATTGTCCAACATAATCCATTTATAGGACAAAATACAATACTAAAGTTAAATGAAATATTAATAATTCATAAGTACTAACTAAATAACACATTTTTCGAGTATTTTACCTTAACATAAAGAAACTACTCAATCACCTAGGTAGATCTCAGCCATCCTAGTAAGCTGCTTTACACTGCAGTGAAATATATCGCAGTAAGTACTTAAGGAATTATAATAGTTGCACATGAGAAATAGAGGAGAATTTAACATAAGATTAGTTCTAGCTTGTGTATTTCTGAATGTAATCGAATTTCTCACTGGATAAGATGGAACGTTAAAATTTATTTGTCAAAAAATATCAGGGCAGTCAATGAGATTATGTAGTAGCTTGTACAGGAATATTAGGGAGGCATTAATTCGTCTAGATTCTAATGATACTACGTCCAAACCGCTACACAACTCACTATTGCTGATGCCCGTCTTGGGATATATGCCGTTAATTTTGAAAGACAAAAATTTTAAAAATTTACGCTGCACCTGCTCTATAATTTGGATATGTACATCATAAAAAGGTGACCAAATGACAGAGGCATATTCCAGTTTACAGCGTACAAAAGTGTAATAAAGTAATTTAATTGCCTTAGTATTAGTGAGATTTCGACTATTTCTAATTATGAATCCATAAGATTTAAGTGCTTCTTTAACCTTTAAATTAACATGTTCAACAAAGGTGAGTTTATAATCAAATGTAACTCCAAGGTCTTTAATTTTATTCAAACGTTTAAGTTCATTGCCGTCGATAATATAAGAATGGTATATATTAGACTGTTTCCTAGAATAACTAACTACTTTGCACTTATTGGCATTAAGATTCAAATGATTTGCATTACACCATTCATGTACACGATTCAGTTCTGACAATCATTAAGATCGCTTATCAATGAATAAATCTTTAAATCATCGGCATAACATAAACATGGTGCAGAAATTGATTTACACAGATCGTTAATAAATAACAAGAACAATAATAGATTAGAACCTTGTGGAACCCCTGAAGAAGCTAGGTACTTTTCCGATTTGTAACCATTATAAGCAACAAACTGCGTTCTATTTGACAAGTAAGACCTCATAAAAGTCACGGCATCCTCAGAAAGACCAAAGAGACATAATTTAGAAAGTAATACGCCGTGGTGAATTCTATCGAACGCCTTCGTAAAATCAGTATATATGACGTCAACTTGACTTCTATTATCTAGGGCCGCTGAGATATATTGTGTGACAATTAATAAGTTTGCCACAGTGGACCGATTGGAGACAAAACCATGTTGATATTGAGACAGCTGATTACGAGTGCGTGAGTAAATACGATTATACAAAACTATTTCAAAGACTTTCGATAGATTGCAGATAATGGAAATTGGTCTGTAGTTTTCTACCTGACCCTTTTCACCAGTTTTGAATATTGGGCACACTTTTGACTCCTTCCAGAGACTCGGATATTCCTTGTTAAAAAGACATAAATTAAAAATTTTTAATAGTGACACAGTTAAGGCACCTATGCAATCCTTAACCAAAAAGGATGGAATATTATCAGGTCCACACGTCATTTTGTCTTTTAATTTCTTACTAGCCAAAATTATCTCAGACTCTAAAATAGGATAAAAATTTAAGTAATCTGCGTTAACTGAGGAAGATTTAGCCTTGAAATTAATATCTGATGACAGAAAAACACTCTTGAAAAATTCTGCAAACACATTCACAATATTTTGTGGGTCGGAGGTAGTAATGTCATTATATTTCATTACACCAGGAATTCTTGAACTATTATTTTTTGAATTTACGTAAGACCAAAACTTCTTGGGGTTGATGGATAAAGCAATTTGGATATTCTCGACATTGTAGGCGAAACTGATTTTTAATTTGACAAGGTGTCTTAGTAGTGTAAGACACCTTGTCAACATCAATAAACAGTGAAGGTATAAAAACTAACAGCCAATAGCGATCATTACAGAGCTTTAATAGAAAAATTAAATACGAGTAACCTTTCGTACCACACTTATGAAAATAAGCAAGAGAGGCCAATTACAGTTGTTGTTAAGGAATTACATCACACATGGCCACTAGAGGAAATAGTAAAAGACCTACAAAAACGACAATATAAAGCCATTAAAGCTGACAAGAAATTCAAATGGAAAACTAAAAAACAGCTAGATGTTCATCCTAACATTTAGACAGGATGAAGATATAAATAGAATTTACGGCATAACAGATATACTTAGTACAAGAGTTGAACATTAAGGAGTTCCAGATTAATCGCACAATGTAAAAGATGCCAGGCTTACGGACACACGTGGAAATACTGTAAAAAGAAGCCAAGATGTGTATAATGTATTGGTAAACACCTTACTAAAGATTGCCAAAAACCACCGGAAGATAAACCAAAATGTGTTCATTGTGGAGAAAACCATCTTGCAAATTACCGCGGATGTTATGTAGCTAAAAAATTACAAACAATGAGAAACGAGAGAACAAACAAAGACAATGTTATAAAAGCGCCCCATAGAGTTATTGAAAGCAAAAAACTAAAAACGGCAGAGGTCAGTGAAAATAGAAGTTACAGCGATTTAACAAAGAATGCAAGGAAACATGCATCATCGAAACAAGAAAAAGAAACTGATATTACATTAAAAATGATATTGGAAAAGCTCAACAAGATTGATGACAATGACAAAATAACTCAAATCGATATCAGAGTTACCCGACTAGAGCATAGCGCTAAAGGAGCTATTAAAGAACGCAAATAGACTGTTACAACATCCAATCGAGTGACAAGCAGTACTAGACATGGAGAAAATTGATTTGTGTCTCGTTTCTGAAACACACTTCTCTAAACAGTCATATATAAAATTAAGGGGGTATAGAGTATATTCTACTGTACACGCAGATAATGCAGCTAAAGGAGGAAGCGCTATCATACTTAAAGATAACATCTTGTATCATAAGGAATTAAAATAAGCAACTGAGCACATACCAGCTACAATAGCCTGTGCGAAGATGAAATCACATACCGTAAATATAAGTTCAATATATTGTCCTCCTAGACACTCCATTAAAAAAGAACAATATAAAGAATTTATGAACACTAGGAAAAAGATACATCATCGGTGGTGACTTTTATGCAAAGAATACCCACTGGGGCTCTAGGCTAAAGACTACTATGAAGTTATCTGGTACTTTTTTCTTCCATCAATATTTGATGGATTGGCCAGCTTTACTAATTCGGAATAAAGTTCTGATCTGTCAGGTGCTTTCTGGATTTTCGTAGTGTTTTCAATTTTTACTGTTTGTATTTCTATTTAAACTATTACTTTTTAATATACTTCTGTATATTACAATTAATTTCCATCATATAGATAGTTAAATCAGTCTTTGTATTTGTGCTCGTACTGCTCGTCAATTTATTGAAAAACAATTTTTAATTTCAAATCATTAGCCTACAACATGACATGTTTCTTGTTAGAGAACCCATTATAAAACAAACATTTCTAATATCTGCCAGTATGTCTGCATTATTATAACAACAATCCGAGATAATGCAAGTACTTTAATGGAACTGTCTGGCTTCTCTTTGTTCTAAGACTACAAAAACAATCAAATCAACTTAGCCTATGTAAGCGTCCCGTTATATATTTATGTATTATCTAGAGGAGAAAAAGAAGAAGACGAAGGTAGAGTTGTACCTTATCAATCGAAGATCAAACTGTATAAATCAACGTCGACAATTTTTTGATAGCTTGCGGATTTTGATAAGTTCCTAGATATAGAGTTGCTCCTACGACGGATGACATTCCATCCAGTGACGTCCCAAGTCACTAAATACCTGAAGGAGTCGTCCTGAGAATAATATTTAAGCGATTAAAGTTTTTTTAAAAGTACTCATGGCAAGATATATTTCAAATGGTTTAGTGTAACAGATACATCAAAAAACGCAAAAATGTATATGTAAATACGATGTAGAATTCGAATATAACTGCGAATGCCGTTATGTCCAACTTCTCTCCAACCAATAATTTCTATAGTATTTACTCCACAACCAAAGTCGTGGAGTAAATTGTTTATTGGTAGCTAATAAACTAATTACACTCGACAGAACTTCAAACAATGACTTCTGTTGGATGTGAACTTTATAATCTCACAAATAAAGCAACAACTTATCAAAAAGTCTATTGCCCTGCATCTTGTAATTTGTACCTTTGCACGTAGACGTTTAGACAAGTATTTTCCGAACTAGAAAGTTATTGCAACAAAATTTAGCCATTTATCAAATTCTACCGGAAGGTGAATATCGTGGGTGAATATCTGGATACATTGATCTGTTTTTATTGAAATTTACTGCAATTAGATTCATTGGAACCAACAAAGAGCGAACATCGCCACCTTTCACCGACAACGGAAAAGCTGTGGAAACCTTGTAAATAATTTTCCAATTGTATGTAAATGTGTTCCATTTTTTCATTACCTTACACACTTTGTAATGTAGTTACCGGATTTTCGAGCTAGAGCCACAGGACTCTCAGCGAGTGGGATTCCAATACCACCCTAGCCCATCCTCGTGCAGCTTCATGCTCGACGTGGGTTCCATCACGTTGAGTTATTGGAATCAAATTTAGCAATTTATTAAATTCTACCGCAAGATGAATATCCTCGTAATTAAAGTATATTATAGATTTTATTACAATTATATACAGGTAAAATAGGAAGTTAAGATTATTGTGAGATTACAAATTAAGGGTTTCATTTGTGATTAAACACTAGGTGGTATTCTTGCAATGTTTAAAAGAAAATAAACAAAAATTTGTTACTTTCATTGATTTTTTATTTGGATTTCCAGATTTCAGTACATGCCGATTTTTTTCATCGTCTTATCAATAAACCATTAATTTCTATTTCTGTCTATTTAATTTATTTATTAGTATAAGGTTCGATCAATTACATGCCAGTGATTATACTGTGAGTATATTCTTATTCTTCTTCTTGATGTGCCTATCCGTTACGGATGTTGGCGATCATCATGGCAATCTTTATCTTATCTGCAGCAGCGCGGAAGAGCTGCACAGATGTTGTGTTGAACCAAGATGTTCTTCTTTTTCCTGGACCCCGTTTGCCAAATATTTTTCCTTGCAGGATGGCTTGAAGGAGAGCATATCTGGATTTATTTCGGATAATATGTCCGAAGAACTGTAACTTTCGGGATTTGATGGTGGTCAGTACCTCTCGGTTCTTATTCATTCTTCTGAGGACCTCCTCATTTGTGACTCGGTCAGTCCACGGGATCTTAAGCCTTCTCCGATATAGCCACATCTCAAATGCTTCCAGTTGTCTGCACATATCTTCGTTCAAGGTCCACGATTCAACACCATAAAAAAGGACAGAGAAGACGTAATATCGCAGCATTCTTACTTTTGTATCAAGAGAGAGGTTGTGACTCTTGAAGAAGACCCCCATCCGATTGAAGGTGGATCTAGTTTTTCCGATGCGTGCTCTAATCTCCTGGTTGTTGGTCCATTCTTCATTTATTATGGTGCCGAGGTAGTTGTAGTGCGTCACTCTTTCTACAGGGGATTGGTTGACGTAGAGTTGACCTTCTGATATCCTTTTCTTGCTAATTATCATTAGCTTTGTCTTCTTAACGTTTATATTGAATCCATATTGTTGACTGTAATACGTGATTGTGTTCATAAGAATTTAACATAATATAAGAACATAAGAATATCCTTATAACGATTATAATTCCATTATTAAGAGTTTTCCTTAAGACTTACCCTGGAGTAGATATCCCATCAGATCATAATCTGATAATGTGGCTAAAAAAGATTATAAAATCCAAAAGTTCTAAGGTGAATACTTAGTTTCTCAAGATAAACGAAATACGTGCTGAGGCTTTAACTTGTATAAATCATGAATTCATAAGATTAGCATTAGAAATGAAATACACTAAGAATGTGAACATTATGTGAAGCAAAATCGAAGATTCTGTTATAAAAGCACAGAATGAACCTCTACAATAGGAAAAAGAAAGCCGAAAACCTTGGAAGTCTCAAGTCATACTGGAAATCATGAACTAACGAACAAAACACAAACTGTAGAGTGTACCGAACCGAGTACTTTAGTTGAAAATAAAAATTATAACGAAGATAACCGAAGTATTGTAAATGAGCGCCAAAGTCCAACTGATTCAAGAGACCATATGCTTGCAGAGTTGCTCAATAGTGACAGTGAAAATGAACGGGACGATCCTTTTAATTCGAAGGATTCTGTAATCGACAAAAACTATGTTCTTTATTCAGATGGACCGTACAGTAATGCAGGTGGGAGTAATTTATTCGATGACGATGAGACAGATATTGAAAGCGAAAAAATGTCAGAATCTGAAAATGTTAATGAAAACGAGTGGCATGATATAGATGAGAGTGAGCATGATTAAAAGAATATCAAGATATGCCTGTATTAAATTTTAACGTTAACGAAATAAAAAATCCTATAGAAGCTTACAAGTTATTTGTAACCGATGATATTTTACAGAATATGTTTACTGAAACAAATAGATTAGCTCGGGAAATGTTGATAAATATACATCGATCAAAATCACGTATCCGTTCCTAGGTTGACTGCGATGTAGTCGAACTAAAACGTTTTTTTTTTCAATATATATATAGTTATGCGATTAGTTGATGGTCCTGCAATAAATTAATATTGGTCGAAATATCCCGTGTTCAGGAGTGAGTTTATTACGAATACCATGAGGAGAGGAGAGGAGAAGGCAATGCCAAGGTTGCTATCATAAATTAAGAACAGATTCAAGCAAACAGGCAAGTAATATGGTGGCAAAAGTAACAAGTTATTGCAATGAATGTCCTGCACAACCAGGGATGTGTTTATCCTGCTTTAATAGCATTCATAAAAAAAATTAATTTTTCTGAAACTCAATTGTTTTTTTGTTTAATAACTAAGAATATATTATTTAGTTTACACATTTTTTTTTGTTTTCAAATATCATTTATACTAATAAAATATTAAGAAGTCTTCTGTCATCTGATATTTTAATTTAACTCTGTAAAAAATAATAGGCTGTATTAGCACTTTAAAACATTCTTAACAGGAAAGCTGATCAAAAAAACGGATGACAATGGTAAGTTTTTAAATGTTTTTACTTTTAATAATTGATCTTTAAACTCGTATAATCTATATTATAGAATTGTAAAAATATAAAAACTAAAAACGTCATTACAGGTCCCCGACGGTTGGTAACGCACCGTGTTCGCGCCAAGTTACCGGTTCCGGGGGACCGATAATGCACAGTTCCGTCGTTTACATATATCGGGAACTCAGTCAACCTGTTAAGGTTATACATGCAAGAATATTTGGAAAGTATGAAGCGAAAATGAGTAATAGACAGTTTCGCTTTCGTAATGGTTTGGGAACTGTAGAAGGTCTGTACAGTTTCACAACTCTTGATCAAAAATGTCGAGACCAACATAAATATATTTTTGTCATTTATAGACTATGAGAAAGCTTTGGATAAAGTTAAACATAACATTCTCATAGAATGTCCAAAGCGAAAAGGGCTCCACAAAAAATGATATTAACTTAGTGAGCAATCTCTATTGGAACCAACAGGCTGTGGTAGAGCATTATTAAAGTTTAATATCATTCCATAGCGAAATGCTGTCGACACATCTTTTAGACTATTTATATCATACTGTTTCTCACAAACTTCTCGATAATGTGGATCTGTTAGATTATCAGAATGTCTCGCTAATGAGAGGAAGATTTGAGCCTTTACAAAATTGGTAAGATATTGTTAAAGATTGTTTAACAACAATTCTTGCATCTGCATAAAAGTACTATTTATATACTTCCCCAAACCACACATAAGCAAATTTGGCACTTTTTGCAACATACCTCATTGAACTCATTTAGTTACGATTTGTAATTGTTTTAGCATTTTAATTTAACTTGTCAGATACGTGGTCAGATGTGGTCAGTTAACTTTGTCGGTCAGATAGCCAAGCGGGTCAGGCGGCCGATTCTGGCAGCAGTTTAAAATTCTAAAACGAATCTGTGGCTTAGACTAGAATATGCTGGTATCTGGTCTGCCTATGGTGGCGCAGTACGGCAAGAGATAAGGGCTTGCTGCTCGGTGATACTCCTCCATGGATCCCTACCAGAAGGGCGTGGCGTCTATATATATATATATATGTATATATATATATATATATATATATATATATATATATATATATATATATATACATCTCCAAGAAAATAACGCACCAGTTTAATAAATCAATTTTATTTGTAAACAGACAAAGAATAAAAAATAAAACTTCACCAGATTTATTCTACATTTTATTAGTAATTATAACAATTTGTCTAATCATCAGAAAATGTTGAAGTACAGGAGAAAAAAAAAACGGAAAATTCTAAAAAAATAACGATAAGAAAAGTAAACTAAAATATGAAAAAAGTCTTAATAACGAGTGTTTCCACCTCTAATACGTATAACAGCCTAACATCCTTGGCACATACTTAAAATTAATTGCCGTATTTCATTTTGGTCTAGTTCTCTCCAAATCTGGATCAGCCTCTCTCCCACTTCCTGTAAGTTGCTTGGTTGGATCAGTGTCGCTCTTAATCGCCTACCAAGGATATCCCAGAGATTTTCAATTGGATTTAAATCCGGACTATGTGCTGGCCATTCTATAGTGTTAATTTCTACCTCTTCTAGATAATTTTTGACGATCTGTGCAGCGTGAGGTCTGGCATTATCTTGCATTCGTAAGAAATTTTCACCATTATAAGGAGCGAATGGTACTACATGTTGCTCCAGGATCTCCAATATGTACCTTCCAGCTGTAACAGTTCCATTTTGTATGACCACTAGGTCCGTACGTGCGGTCAAAGAAATACCACCTTACACCATAACGGATCCTCCACCAAAAAATGTGGTGTGTGAGAAGTTACACTGACCATATCGTTCGTTGGGTCGTCGCAACACACGAACACGTCTGTCGTTATTGTACAAACAAAATCGAGATTCATCAGTAAATAGCACTCATTCCCAGTCAGCCTCTAACCAATTAACGTGTTCTCTGGCAAAATGTAGTCTCCCCCTTCGATGCTCTGCAGTTAATAGAGGACCTCGGGCGGCAATCCTAGGTGTTAAGTTGTATTCCCCAAGTCGCTGGCAAACAGTTTCAGTACTAATCTGTATAGCATGCACGTCTCGTAGCTGAATTTGTAGACTTCGCTGTATTACAAAACGTTGTCGAAGAGCAGAAATTCTTAAAAATCGATCTTGAATAGGGGTAGTTACCCGGTTTCGTCCTCGCCCTGGTCTGCGAGTATGATCCCCTGTTTCGAGGAATCTTTCTAACACCTGTGAGACGGATGTGTGGGACACATTAAACCGATGACCAATTCTTCCGTAACTCCAACCTTCTTCCGACAGTATCACTGACCGGCCACATTCATCTCGGGTTAAATTACGTGATTGACGCTCCATAATAAACACACTTAAGAATAATCAACAATTAAACAGTAGCCGAATAAAATTCGTGAACACTTGGAAATTAGTATATTTATAGAATTAGTACATTTTTGGCTTCTTTTTGTTTGGTTGCAAAAAAACTATAGCGATAAAACACAGTGAATAAATATAGAGTGTACGAATAGCATATGCAAGGAGAATGCAAAATATAACATTACAATCGAAATTTTTATTAACGCTAATAAAATATTTTAATATTTCAAAGTGGTGCGTTAATTTCTTGGAGAAGTGTATATATATATATATATATATATATATATATATATATATGTAAAAGATAAAATCTTTTAGCGAAAGCCGCTATCGCTTTATTAAATTAAATGGCCAAATATATATATATATATATATATATATATATATATATATGTATATATATAAGTTGTCCGGAGGCCTGAAGATGACCAAAAAGTAAAAACTGGTCGTATAAAGCTTAATAAAATAGATTGTAAGTAAGTCTAAAGTTTATTTCTACAAGCTTGTTTGAAATGTATTTTTATTATAAGTAATAATTCGTTTATTTTAATAATTATTCTATCAAACAGTACTCAGCCCATTTGTTAAAGAGAGCGCAATAATTGCCCTGTTATGCCGTTCTTTTGTTACGTCCTTGGCAGCAACTAACCCATCAGCCCATCAGTTCCAACTAGTTATTTATATGGGAGCATAAACTTGATCCATTAGTGGCTTAACGTTTCTGATTGATACACATTCATTATTTTTAGTTTAAAATCGTTCTGGTTTTTTCTGCGGACACGTCGCTTCTAATTTGAGTGCGTGAGCTTTGTTGTAATTTATTAGCAGCTTATTTACGTTTTCAATCCTATTAGACCGATTACTACTAAATTAAAATATTTTTATGGATGGGCCGATCTTGTGGGCGGATACGCTGGTAAAATATTAGTAGAGCCGTGGTAAAAAGTGGAGTGTTAAATTTCACACTCGGCAACTTAGGATTGTTCCGCACCCATGGCTGTAAATAACGATTGCCTATAAAACGGTTAAATTTAAGACGACTTCAACCTTTACTGCTGCTTCAAGTAATCAATTTAAGTGAAAGAAGACGTGTACAAATAATTATTTCATTAACTACCATTAACTTCCAAATAGAGGAAATACCATGATTAAATGTAGCCCAATTTGTAACATTTGCAAGAAAATATTCTCCATATATATGTATTTTATAGTGTAGATAATAAAAATTTAATTAGAATTAGGTTTATTTTGAACAAAAGTGCACTATAAGTATGTAAATAGAGATACAGGGTGATCAAATAATATTTCTAAATTTGATATTTCTCTTTAATCATCACAGCCCTTTAATCTAGTTAGATTATGAAAATGCCAAGCGGCATATAGTATTCTTTTTTTGAACTCAGCGTAATAACAGGCTTCTTTTCTTAATTTGCGTCAGTTACGGGACACCTGCATACAATAAGACTGTTTCGTGGAGATCTTCTTCTTCTTACGGTGCCTATCAGTCCCGGATGTTGGTGATCAGCATAGCTATCCTAACTTTACTTGCAGATATTCGGAATAGTCCGGTTGTAGACGTATTAAACTACTTCCTTAAATATTCTTCTTCTTCCTGGTCCTCTCTTTCCGAAAACCTTGCCCTGAAGAATGAGTTGCAATAAGCCATATCTGTGTTTATTTCTCATAACATGGCCAAGATATTCTAATTCCTCAATATTAGTCATAAGATCCACCCATGAAATTCGTAAGATGCGCCTGTAACGCCACATCTGAAAGGAGCTTCAGAGAGCGTACATGCCTCTACTTCATATAATAATGTAAAAAATACATAGCATCTGATGATAGAGATTTTTGTACTAAGTGGTAAATTGTGACTTCTGAAAAGAGACTACTTCATCTTTACGAACACATTGACTGTTTATGTTAGTACCAAGAGATGTGTAGCTGTTTACCCTGTCAATTGGCTGTTGGTTTACCAAAAGATGTGTATTTAATATTTCGCGCTTACTAACTACCATGTACTTTGTTTTGTTCGTATTAAGATCTAGCCCATATTCTCGACTTATATCTGATATGCGCGACATTATTGCTTGTAAACCATCTAGGCTATCTGCAAAAACTACTGCGTCATCAGCATATCTAATGTTGTTGAGACGCACTTCGTTAACTAAGACGCCTTCCTGTAGTTGTCCCAGTGCTTATTCGGAGATACGCTCCGATTACATGTTAAATAGCACTGGAAACAGAATGCATCCTTGTCTCACTCCTCTATCTATGGAGATTGTCTCTATAAACTGGTCATCCACTTTAATGTTGGCAGTTTGGTTATAATATAAATTATATATAATTCGCAAGTCTCTATCATCCAAGCCCGCTTCTTTTAAGATGGATATGAGCTTGTCATGTTTTACTCTATCAAACGCCTTTTTGTAATTGATAAAACAAATATATATATTACAGTTGACATTTCTGAACTTCTGGATAAGCACTTGTATAGCGAATAGAGCTTCTCAGATGTCTAAGGTATCGCGATATCCAAATTGTGTCCATGACGGGACACAGACATTAATGAACTGTGTCCCGAATGTGAACCTTTCATTAATGTCTGTGTCCCGTTTTACGTTTTGAATCTTAACAAAGGCAAGGGTTTCCTGCCGAAACGTTGATTGCAATGGAAATTAAAATCTAGTTCCACATGTAATATATATTTTATTGAACCTAAACCCAAGAAATACTAAATTTATATTATATATATATGTATATATATATATATATATATATATATATATATATATATATATATATATTGCCAGTTTCCAGTTTTCCTAGCATTTGTAGACTACGAAAAAGCTTTCAATACCATAGAACACACGGCCGTAATAAACGCAATGCAAAATTGTAGAATAGACAGCAGATATATTAACTTAATCAAAGAAACTATGAACCAAGCTACAGCTACATATTACCTAAATGAAAATGAACACACGAACCCTAGATGACATAATCCTGATAGCTACTGACCTATAAGAAATGCAAACCATGCTTTTAGAACTACATACCGAATCTTCTAAAATAGGACTGAAAATGAATTTAAACAAAACAAAAGTCATGCACTCCGAAGACACCGTGACAATAATAAACGTTAAGTTATAGAAAAAGTTGAAGAATATATATATTTAGGACAAAAAACAATACTAAATAGGGAAATTCAAACTGAAGAAATAAAAAGAAGAAGAAAGTTAGCTTGGGCAGCATTCGGTAAACTGAACTATATACTCAGAAATCAACAAATTCAATTACATCTTAGATCTAAAGTTTTTGATGCATGCCTTATTCCGATATTTACTTATGCGGCACAAACATGGACAATCACAAAAAAGAATATGAATATACTTAGAGTCACTCAACACGCGATGAAAAGAGCAATGCTAGGTATATCACTTAAGGACAAGAAAACAAACACATGGATAAGACAGAAAACCAAAGTCACCGATGTGGTGCAAAAATCATTAAAGTTGAAATGGGAATACGCTGGACATGTAGCTAGGGGCGATCTAAACAAATGGCACAGATCAATTTTAACCTGGAGACCATACCAACACAAAAGACCCAGAGGCAGACCTCCTATGAGATGGACAGATGATCTGAAAAGGACTGCCGGGAAAAATTGGCTACAAGTAGCGTACAATAAAAAACAATGGAAAGGAAGACTTGAAGAGGCTTATGTTCAGATGTGGACGTGAATGGCTAGACGAAGAAGAAGAAGAAGATATATATATATATATATATATATATATATATTTTATTAAATATCCATTGGGTCCTGTTTGGCATTCTATGTCTTCAATGGCAATCTGCCTTTCATCTGCAAATGTTACTTCCACATCTTTCTTCCAAGTGTCTAGTCTCTCTTCCACACTTAGTAGTGGATTACCTTAGTTGTCTGCCAAACATCCAACTCTTCTAGGCTTGTATAAGCCTGCACCTTGTTTAAGTTTTTTGTGCATATTGAATGAATCGTGTTTCTGTTGTAATATCTGTATTTTCGCACATTGTTCTCTCAGCTGTGTATCCTTAACCATTCTGATTGCTTTTTTGATCTCTTTGTCTATTATTTTGTATAATATCTTGTCCTGATCTTTGAGTTCTCGCCTCTCTTTCATCATATCTAGAATCTCATTTGTCATCCACGATTTTTTCTTAATTTTTGGTGGTTTGAGGAATTTTTCTTGTATGTCTTGTGAAACTCGATGCAATTTTTCAAGCTCCTGGTCTATTAAATCCGTTTGAGTAACGGTATTCAAATTACCATGTATATACTGTGGAGATAATTGTTATATTCACAGGTATTTTATAGATGCAGTTCTTTGATATCTCTTGTGTGTTGTTAGGTTTGGTTTTGGACATAATAGTTCTCGGGCTATTGAAGAGTCGGCTATTGGTGTACATTTAAGGCTAATTCAGGACACTGCAAAAACTTAAAATAATTTAGTTTCCAACTTTTTTCAAGGGCTTAGGTGTATTGGTAGACACCGCATTTAATGAATAGTTGAACAGTAGAACAGTAAGAAAGGAAATTTTTAATTAGTGTAACGCGCAGAATTGCCTGAACTATTCGGCTAATGTTGCGCATATGTCGGATAATTGTGCTTAATAATGGAACTGGAAAAACTCGATAATTAATAATATAAGAAACCAAGTTAAAGATAATTTAAAAAAATCTAAGAATTGCAGAAGTCACCAATACACATATTCTTCTGAACTATTCTCTACTGTACACATGGCATGAGCCCATTGACAACATATCGAACACTTCTATTATAACCATATAATACACAGAAGTCATTTGCATCTGACACGAGATCGTTCAACTCACCATCATCGCAGTTCACTTTCTAAAACATCTTTGGAGCTGTTTTCTTAAAAAGTCTTCCTTTTGATACCTTTTTTTAATTTAGTGGTTTTCTCTTTACCTCTTTGTCCATTTTGAAGCTAGTTTAAAACAATCTTGCCATTCTTTTCTTTTTTCAGTTTCCATCTTAAGTTTTTCTCTATTAGGCGTTTCTCTTCATATCTGAGATTTTTGTTTTTTCCGGCAAGTCTTTTTTATTTGAGTTGGTTTCGGAAGCGGACTTTCCAAAATGCTGCTGCTGGATGTACTTGGATCTTTTTCTTCTTCTTCTACGACACTACAGTTCAAAATAAGCCTTGGCCTCCTTTATTTTTTGCCTCCACCCTTGCTTGTTTGTGGCTGATCTTCTCCATACAGGGAATCCTAAAAGGGCTGGTGCGTCGCTGTTTACTGTGTCTTCCCAGCCTTTTCTTGGCTCTCCAAACGGTCTCTTTTCCTACATTCTAGCATTCAGTGCTCTTTTTGGTAGCCTATTTTCTCCCATTCTTATCACATATCCGGCCCATTGCAATCTTTGTATTCTAATGAAGTCTGACAGTGGTGCTTCCTTATAAAGCTCGTTGTTGTATCGACTACTGAAGATTCCGTTTCCCCTCACAGGTCCTAGTATTCCCCTCAGTACTTTATTTTCGAATGTGTCGAGTTTGCTTTTGGATGTTTCTTTCAGGACCCATGCTTTACTGCCATAGCATGCTATTGGTCGAATTAAGGTTTTATAGATTTTCATCTTTGTATTTCGGTGGACATTTTTAGACCGAAATATATGGGAGAGGGCAAAATAAGCTCTGTTTGCCTGCGTTATTCTCTTCCGTATTTCCCCATCTTCTGATCCGTCGGCATATATTTCTACTCCCAGGTATGTAAACTTTCCAAACGTTTTATTGTCACCTTTATGTATATTGTTTTGTGGGACTATATTTCTTCTAGTCTGCATCATTATTTTTGTTTTTTTCTGTGTAAATTTTCAGACCTAGCCTTTTTGTTTTGTTTGCATTTTTAACTCTGTGTATGTTTCCTGTGCTCCTGTTGATGTTCTACTCATAATATTAATATCATCGACATAAGCGGCCAGTTGAACCATTCTGCTGGTCAGTAGGTTTTCGCGTCTAGTTTGCATTTGTCTAACCACATACTCCAGTGCCACGTTAAACAAAGTTGTGGCCAGCCCGTCTCCCTGCTTTAGTCCCTGGGAAATTTTGAAAAAGTCTGTTCGGTGGTTTTGTATTCGTACGTATGCCTGAGTTTTATCCATTGTGGCTTTAATGAGTCTAATTAGCTTGTGTGATATTGCCAATTCAGCCAATATATTGTAGAGTTTGTTCCTTTGACTGAGTCGTATGCCTGTTTGAAGTCTACAAACACGTTGTGAACATCAATGTCATGTTCCCATGATTTACTTAAGATCTGTTTGACTGCAAATATTTGATCCAGTGTCGATTTTCCCCGTCGGAAGCCCGTCTGATCCTCTCCAATAATATTTCCGCTAGTGGTTGGAGCTGTGGTTTATAATATACGTGAGGACTTTATATGCTGTATATAGTAGAGAAATTCCACGTAGTTTTTGCACTGGAGTTTGTCTCCTTTTTTATAGATCAGGCATACTATACTTTTCTTCCAGTCGTCGGGTATTTTCTCTTCTTACCATACTTCTTTGATGAGCACGTGGATGTGACTTGCTAGGGAGTCGCCACCTACCTTATACAATTCTGCTGTTATTTCGTCCACTCCCGGGGCTTTATTGTTTTTATGGGCCTTAATAGCTTCGAGAACTTCTTCTATGGTTGGAGCTTCTACATTTTATCTTCCATATCTACTTGTGTACCAAGTAGGGTCTGAAAATAATGCTTCCACGTTTCTGTGACTTTCTGTTGGTCACTGGTTATATGCCCAATTTCATCTTTACATAGAATTGTTTGTTTATATTTACATATCCACTTTTATCTTTTTTAGAAATTAGTAAGCTCCTCTTATTTCGTTGTTTTTGAAATTTTCTTTCATTTTTTCTATTTGTCCATTTTCATAGGCTCTTTTTTTATTTTTACATATTTTGTCTGCTTTCCATCTTGCTTCTTCAAATGATGTTCGTCTTTCCCGTGTTCTTCTTCTTATATACATTTTGTGTGCTTCATTTCTTTACTCTATAGCTTGTCTGTACTCGTCATCGAACCATGCTCCTCTTCTCGTATTTTTCTTATTTCCCAGGGTGGACGCTGCCGCTGTTAGTACTGCTGTTTTGATTTTATTCCATTTCCCCTTTATGAAGTGCAGTTCTAACGTCCTCAACTCATTTGCGACTTCTTCTTCGAACTTCTCTTTACATTCCTGAATCTTCAGTTTTTCCAGGTCCAGTTTGTTTGTTCTTTGTTGCTTTCTTTGTTAACTCTGAGTCTACATTTGGTTTGGAGTGACAGATAGTCTGATCCACAGCATGCTCCTCGTCGTGTTCTCACAACTGGTGGTATCACTTGGATCTATAGCATCATTATTTTTTGTATTAGAGACTTGAGTTCATTATTCATCATCAACTACAACAGGTAAATGATTGCGGCTGATGCGTCTGAAAGCAAGTCATCTGATTGCCTGATGCGTCTGAAAGCCTGATTCTGCTTTGTGCATTGTAGCAGTGTACAAGTATACTTTAATAAATTTCTCGGCTAAATCATCTGCGTATGTTGGCTTCTTGCTTAATTCACAGTAAAGAGCACTTGATTTTGTTAAGCAAGTAATGCCTCACTTGGTTTTGTCGATTGGAAAAACATATTGTCTTTTTCTATATTTCCACATCTCACACTATGGTACGAGAGTGCTTGGACGGTTTAAAGATTTTAATTATTGACAGCAAGAACATAATAATAAAAAAATAGAGAAAAAATGTGTATTGACATCCAATATCGGTTAATTTCAGTTTCTAATTCAAAGCAAATAACTCATTTCGACGATAGCAAAACAGCCATGTACCTACCGGGATACCGACAGCTTTTCTTCGTCTTAAAACACCCTGTATCGATAAATAACATTCGGAGCTGTCGCCAATATATCAAATGATTTATTTATTGCAAGCATTCGATACGCAAACATGAAAAAATTAAGATCACCATCTAACGTGAAGTGTAAATATCACCAGTACTCTCTGCTCTGCATGGGGTACTGCTGGGCGCCCGAAGAAACTATCCTCAACTTAAACACGTCTTCTTATTTCCGAGTTAGCAAAAAGCTGTATTAGCTGATAATCCGTATATCTTCATAATGACACAAGTGAATACTTCTAAATCATTTTAAATTTACAAAATGTAATATCAGTATAACAAAGGAAATCTGGGTATGATAGAATACAAGCGTTAAGATGTTAAATATGGAGTTTTTTACCCTCAATTTTAAACTGAAAAACCTGTCATCTATCGGTAATTAATTGATAGAAGACAGGACCGGATTATACAAGTCCAATAGGATACGTTCTACAGAAAAGCGCATATAAAAAAATCGCATGATAAAAGTAGCACATTACTTGCTTTGAAAAAGTAGGGATAGGTTCCGTAGCTTTCCAAAATTACATAGCTATAAAAACAAAGAAGTTTACAGAAATTAAAAGAAATAGGCTGCTTGATGAAAACTAGTATTCAAAATTAAATAAATTTTATTTTATGGTAAAGTAATAGGTACATATAGTTTTACATTTACATTTTTAATCATTATCGCTATCTGATAATGGTTTGCATAGTTTGCGAAGTGGCTAAAAATCATCTTTATCATCAGAAGAAAGTGTCTCTGCAATAGGTATTTGCGGTAAAGGCGATGGATTTTCACAAACTTCATTCTCGTTCTGTGTAGCTCTTCCTTTTCTGACAATGTAATCAGTAACTAAACTTTGCAATAATGATGTTAGTATTTTTCATGTAATTTAAAGGCTTGTTCTGAATTGGGGTCATTAATAAGAAAATAACTTTCTAATTTACTGCAAAGTTGAACACCTTCTTGAATTAATTTGGTAGTGAGGCGGTTGGTTTTTCTTCCTCCTCATTATCATCTTTTAGACTCACGACGCCATCTAAAGTTTGATCAATTATATTATGGTCACTTAATGCATTATCCACAAGCAATTCATCTAAATAATCGTGGCTAAAAGTACTAAAACCATCTCCGCCAATTTCATGTGCTAAATTAATTATTTCATCTGATATTGTCGATGTTTAAATGATTGCATTGCTTGTTACACATGCTGGCCAAACCTTTTTCCAACAGACATTTAAAGTTCTTGGTCTTATTTGAGCGGAAGCGGATGCAACATGAATCAAACAATCAAAAATAGAAAATTGCTTCCACACGTCTTTTACTGTTGAGGTCTCATTTTCTAGTTTACTCAAGATGGATTTGTAAGTTACCATTATGTAATATTTTTAAAATGTTGCAATTATGCCTTGATCTAATGGCTAAATAAGGCTTGTTGCATTGAGCGGAAGAAATACTATTTGAACGTTTATATGTTTCAAGTGTGGATGACCTGCTACATTGTCAATAATTAATAAAACTTTAAAATCGAAAGTATTTGTCCTTCATATAGGCTTCTACTTCTGGCACGAAGCAATTATTGAACGATTCTCTAAAAATAGCTGTTGTCACCCAGGATTTCTTGTTAGCTATCCAATGCACTGGTAGTTGTTTTAAATCCTTGCATTTTAAAGCACACGGTCTAAGAGATCTATTTATTAAGAGCGGTTTCAACATCTGATCTCCTGATGAACTGCTACAAAGTAATAATGTTACTCGATCTTTACTTAATGTCCTTAAGACTTGTTAAGTTTTGCAGTTTTTTCATCCTTTGCGATGTAAGCATGGTAAGTAAGGTATTTTTTTTTCCAATACAGTCCCGTTTCATCCAAAAATATCCGGAAAATATTTTTCAAAATTTAAACCCAATGTTAATAAAGATCATCAGCCGGATGTTACATCAATATAAAATTAATTAAGACTGCAATTTAACATAATTGGGCAAACACAATTACACAATAAAAACAAAAAAATTGTAGTATCTCGGACATATTACACGTGGAGAGAAATACTGCTTGCTCCAACTGATTATGCAGGAAAAGATCCAAGGGAAGTGAAGCATAGGGAGGCGTAGAATGCCATGGCTGCGCAACCTGAGAGAGTGGTATGGATGTACATCAATGAACTTTTCAGAGCAGCCGTCTCAAAAGTCCGAATAGCTATGATGATTGCCGACCTCTGCCGCGGAGATGGCACTTGAAGAAGAAGGGCAAACACACCAATATATGCATAGAAGAGTTGTTGCACACTAACATAGTGTACAAACCAACAAATCAAACACAACAGGCTTAGCCAAGCATTCTCTGGAAATTCAAAAATCTTTCCATTATGTATCACAATTTAATAAATTGAATTGGTTTTTAAATGCACAATGGCAAATATTTAAGATACGATCCCAAAGCACTCACATTTTAAAATACCTGTCAGATGTATCTAGGGTCAAATACCACTTTTACATTCCATCTAAAACTTTTAAAGAGTGCAAATATAATAAATATAATTCTGTAATGTAATTTTTATAAAATTAAGTCCTTATTAAAAATGGCAAATAGTCGAAACATTTAAGCAATAATTAAGGGTCTTTAACAAACCCAGGAATTAAAAAAGTTTCTATTTATATATGAATATATACAGGGTGTTTGATTAATAATTGAAAATATTCTACCTGTAGATTCCTGGGCTCAAAATATTAAGAATTAAGGCAAATCACTTAAACAACATGTGGCTCCTTACTGAGTTACAGGACGTTTTATTTAAAAATTAAAAACTATTTTTACCCAACACTTTAAAACTATTTGACATATCCTTGTCATACTTGGTAGAGGGTGTAGGTACTGTACACCCTACTAAACTATGTTAAATAAACGTTTTTGGCTACTACCAAAGGCGTACGACAGGAGAAAGTGAATGGCTGACCCTTCCCAAATTCTATGCTACTAGCGGAATTGCATTTTAGCGCACATTTTCTATTCTCCTATCGTAAAAAATGTGTTTATTTCGAAAAAAAATTTCTGAAAAATTCTTCGTTTTAAAAAATCTGAAAAAATTTATGCACTTTAATAAAATATATGTAAATGAAAATAATAAATATTTTTCGTGTCTTTTTTTTCTTTTCAATAGTGGGTTTTTATCTGGAACATTCCCAAAATTTGAAAAAACCCTTTTTTTTTGGTGTTTCATCCCATGTTTTTAGTAGATAAACTCAAATTGTTAAATCAAAAATCGTTATTTATCACATTAAACTTATGTTTTGTTGTTTAAATTTTAAAAAATCACGAAAATGCAGTTTTTTCGAATTTAGAGTATGTTTCAGTCTGAAAATTACCAACCTGGCCCTACTATTAGAAAAAACGGAAAAATAGATAAAAAATTGTTCTTTATTCACATGCAGTGAAGGTTATGTGTTAAAAATATGCGAAAAAAATATCAAAAACAAGAAAAGTTGTCGTATTTTGAGCATGTTCTGGCTTGAAAATGGCAAAACTGATCTCGCTATAATAAATAACGAAAAAAATACAAAAAATAATTATTTAGAAGTGAAGACTTACCTACATAACCTAAAATTTTTTTGGTAAAAATTCAAATATTTTTCTTGAGCTTAATTTTAATTAAAATATATGTTTATAAGTTTTTTTCAGATTTTTGAAAGCAAAGAATCGCTCAGGATTTGTTTTTCGAGAAAACACATTTTTTACGATAGGGGATTTTTGGGAAGCTAAAAATTTGGATAACAAGGTTTCTAAATATGTAATTTTAAGTGCCTTATCACAAATAAGAATCCAGCCGAGTGCAGATTTTAACATCTTATCCCGTGCGAGCCAATTCATATTGGTCTCTGCCTCGGAAGTTATGGTAGTATTAATTCAAAAATGTAAGAGTTTTCTCTCCTATCTACCGTTTAACTTGATATGACTGAAATAATTTGACTATAACAGAGGAGATTTTAGAGATTTTAACCTTAATGCAATTGCAAATTAAAAACTGACTAGAAGAGCTTCATATTTGATAAACTAAGTTTTTTGACCAATTTCTCAGTGCTGTAGATTTCGGTCCTGCTAGTTTTTGGCGGGTTTCCTATTTCAGACTATACTAATTCGATTTTTAATTCCTTCAGGACACTCAGTATATCTGTGAATAAGAGTAAAACAAACATGTATGTATAAACAGCTAAATCACAAAAATAGAGACTTCAGTACATACAATTATCCTTACAGGTAGTTGGAGGGTATTTCGTTTGCATAAGATTTCTTCTCCTTATTTTATACTAATTGCGATATACCTTAATTGAGTCGTATTTCTCAGTGATGTATTGTACAAAATAATAGGTGGTTCTACGTTTTTCAGTGAACAACGTAATTTAGAACTTACACGAAGAAAAGTGTTGGTAACTAATAATATCACAATTTTGATTTTCAAAATTCAAGCTTAATTATTGTTACTCTTCTTAATAATCACCTTTATTAAAACAGCAAACAATATTACAATACTTGATAAGAACTTAAACTGAATGACTACTCAGAACTATTCAAAAACTCAATTACTACTACTATTGAACTGCCAACTTCATGTTCATATACATTTTCTGACGTTTCAAACCTTACGAGACATTTTGGGATTATTCGATGAGATCTAGAACATTCAAGATTTTTAATACTTCGTCTTTTTCATCAAGGGGCTTTTTCTATATGGAATAAAAACTGTCATATCACTGCTCCTCTCCTTTTAGTTTTCGCCTTGATTAACTGGTCTATCAGGGACCGACTGAAGCCAAGGGGGTGGACAGTTCCATGGTATGTAATTTCTCGATTTGAACTACCTTGCGTTTATTTCTAGCCTAAAACGGAAAATTAGATCGTTTATTTTCTGCAGGATGATGTACAGACCCCCACAGTTTCGTTAAAGTTTCGGACAAAGTCCTTTCTGTATTTTGGGAATTATATAACCATACTGGGTCACCTCTTTCGACAGTTATAGCAGTTTTTTTTGCATGTCAAACCTGGCTTTAGCTTTATCACTTTCAAGCTTTAAACTTTTACGAGCAAATTCGTGACTTTTTCTAATTTTTCTTTCAAATTTTTTATATATTTTAGGGATGAACGTTCTTCTTAGCAGGAAGGTAATTTTCCAAAAATAAGATATTGAGAGAGCTGGCGGTGATCATCATCGCTGGAGAATAACAGGTCGCTTCATCTACGGAACTTTCATAGGCTAGTAGAAGTAGAGGAATTAAATTACCCCAATCTTTTTAATTATTACGACGAACATTAAAAGGTATTGACAAACAATGTCTTTTGGACGTTCCACCTGATTGCAGATGGAGAAGCGTAGTGCGAGTTTTCTTAATACCCAAGATTTTCATTAATTCTTGCCATAATTCTGATTGAAAATCTCGTTCTTGATCAGAATGTAACTCTAAATGTTATCCATGTCTTGATACGACCTGTATTATGAATGCTTCTGCTACTGTGGCCACTTTTTGATTAGGAAATAGTGCAATTTCAAGCCATTTTGAAAAATAATCTATTGCGACCAGTAGGTACTTGTTTCCTCTTTCTTTCTGCAAGTAGTTTAAAAGGCTCTCCGGAAAGATATTGTGCCATTTTACCACAACTTCTTGTTCTAGGACCTATTCTACCGTTACATATATCGCATTTCTTACACCAATCTTCTACATTTCGACGACAATTAATCAAGTAAAATCTGTCTCAAACTCTAACAAGTATTCTGTGGTGTTGGGCTTCCACTGTTCCAGCCCAACTGGGGTTAAGATTGACATTTTTCCCAAAAAAAGACATATGGTACTTTTTCACTTTATTGCAGACTTTAACGTGCTTATAATTCACTCTGTTGATTGAGAAAAGAACATTTTAAATATGCGGCCTTCAAGGTTTATTTACAATAATAATAACATTTCTTGCTTCGTCGAACTATTGGTTGAAATCAGGAAAGATGTTTCCCGAGACTGAGGGTTTCCTACTTGCCATTCACGATCAGGTTATTCCAACTAAAAATTACCTGAAATATATTGTTAAAGATCCTCAAGTCCAAAATGACAAATGCCGATATGGATGCTAAGCCCAAGAAACCATCCAACATCTTACCGGTGGCTGCCAAGCATTTGTCGGTACTTATTATAAAGAACGCCATGACTCAGTAGGAAAAATTATCCACCAAGAACTAGCTGACAAACTGGGACTTCTCCAAACCGACCATCTTCCTTATAATCAATACGTCCCTGATAGAATGCTTGAAAATGACAACTACAAGCTATACTGGGACCGCACTGTGCTTACAGACCAAGCAGTGGCCCATAATAGACCCGATCTCATACTAGTTAATAAAATTACTAGGCAAACAATACTTATTGATGTGGCGATACCCAACACCAATAATTTACGTGTTAAATACAACGAAAAGATCGCCAAGTACAGAGATCTAGAAATACAAATCAGGAGAAAATGGAGAATGGAAAGTACCCAGACAGTACCTATTATTCTCTCTACTACTGGTGTTATTCCCAAAAACCTCCTAGCGAACATCAAACAGCTGGGTCTAAATGAACATCTTTATAAGGCCATGCAGAAAGCTGTACTCCTCGCGACGTCCAGATGTGTACGAAAATTTTTGGGAGATACTCCAGCAAACCAAGTCACCTAGGGCTCGATAACACGGAAAGAGTCCCACCAGAGCTCAATCATTGTGATACCGTAGGTATCTGGGATGAGTGAATTTTCCCCTTAGAGGGAGTGTGAGCCCTATGGCTAAATCTGGACATTTCTCGCTTATCTGTTTATTTTATAAATATCACTTTTCGGCATTGACCTAGTTTCAATTCAAAATGCAAGTAAAATAATAAAAAGTTTATTTAGAATTATTGACATAACTTGCGGTGTATTTCCTTTTCCTTACAGTTCTTTTGTCTTCAAAATATCCTCCAGAAATGGTGCTATGAAGTTTTTGCAATACACTTTTAATGTATGATTTTGGCAATACCAATTGTTGAATTGTACTAACTCCATCAGAACTTTCTCACTTCCGAGATAATCGACTTCTCATTGAGCTCTGTATAGATTTATAGTCGTACTATTCGGTTTTTTTTTTGTTAAATAGGTTTAACTTCATTTTTAAGCCACCAGAGTATGACATTTCAGTCAATATCTTCGTTTTAACTCTTTTCAAGGTGTTCCAAGGAAGTCCGATCATTATCTTTTTTTCTGTTTAACTGTAGTCATCTGGAGATTTACTTCTTCGGATACATTCTCTTTTTTTTGTTTTACAATACTGGCATTGTCGTTGCAAAAGGACTGTGTAGTTTTTACATTATTTAAAGCTACCTTACACCCCTATTCCAAATTTTTAACTGTTTTCTTAACTGTTCTAAATCGCTAGTTGCTCCTTCAAATGAGCAACTTCAGATTTCAGAGTATTTTTTTCTCTTCTGTAAGAAATCGATTTCTTCGAGACTTATATCTACTAGTATTTCTAGTAGGACCATGTGGAAGTCTTCTGGATGATAATATAGGCGACCTTCTGATCTTATTCTTTGATTCTTCTTTCCTTGCGTGGGATCAGCTTTTGAAATTATTTTGCAAATGTCGTATTCTTCCACAGTTAAAACTTTTTCTGTTCTCATTTTTGTTGGTGAATTTGCAATAAACTTAACATTTGGGATACAGTGAGTTGTTGGTTATCTTATATATCTTATATCTATCTGTTGGTAGTGACTTCCTTATTTTGTTGAAATTCTATTTCGTTTAATTTTGGGCGAGATCTGGAAATACTTTTTGCCGCTTCATATTCCTGTGCTGACGTTAGAGCTCCATTTAGCGTTTTATGATATAATCAGAACGCTGGTTTCATTTTAACATCCTGTAGTAGATCTATGAATGCCTTTATTCCAATTTGTTCCAGAAAATCTTCAGGTGCCTGAGTATAAGCCAAATGCAGTAACCTTTTAATACCGGCTTCAAATTCTTGCAGGCGATCGTTAAGCTTTTGATATCAAAGTTTCATCTGACTTTGGAAAACCTGCTTTAGATTGTGCTGTCTATATCTTGTCTCTAAAGCTTAAACGAGAGAAATATCACTGGGTGCACATTGGGGAATAAATTGAAATATACGAAGACGGTTGCGTTTCGATTTAATTTAAGTCTCTTACCACTCCCTAACACGTGTTTCTGGGTCTACCCGTCATCAGAGAGAGTTTGTAAGAAGACTCAAACTAAATCAAAACGCACCGACTACTCTGGCAATTATAGGAAAAACAATTACCAAAGTATGCTACTAGAGACCTCTAGTGAGGAAATATGAAGTTAAATGTGTCGATAGCAATTAAAGTAAATTGTATACCCAAGCTTAATCAAGCCATTCAGAGCGATGCTGGGAATAAATTGAGACACTGTTGCTGCCTTTCTTCGAAACGATACTACCAAGGAAGCTGCCATTCCTTTCTGAGTCCAGCCATTTGCTCTAGTTGCAGCTTCGAATTGAAAACCATAAGTTGATAAAATATTAGTGATACTCACTTTGAGTTTTGAAGTGGACTAGGCTCATGAAGCGTTGTCCCCACTTAAAGTAATGTACCAGAGATACCTAGATATGAATTAATATATGTATTATCACCCAATATAATTATTAATGAACAATAAACCTAAATACAAGAGATTGTCAACATTATTTCGAATCTCTATTGCGGTTGAACGGCTGCAGTACAAATAGGTGTGAAGAAATCCTAAGATATAGAAATAAAGAGAGAGGTTTATCAGGGTAGTGTGCCCTAGGCAATCCTTTTTACATATAACCAGAAGACATTTTGAATAAAGCCTTGAATAGTCAGAATTATGGCAATAAAATTGATGGACGAAATAACGGAGTCGGTCAGATAGCCAAGTGCGTCAGGCTGCTGAATCGAATTCACTTCACAGTGGAATAATTTAATGGTCTATAGTTCAGGTTTCTTGTGGCATGTTAAAGTAATTATTATTTAAATGGGAATAAGCCACAATTAAAGGTTAAAATACGTTTATTGACGTTTCGATTTCTACTTCGGAAATCGTTCTCAAAATACAAACATTAGTAAATTTACTAATGTTTGTATTTTGAGAACGATTTCCGAGAAATAATAATTACTTCAGGCTCTGACTCTGATCAGAAAAACAAAAACACTAACGTAGTGGATAAAATAGTATTGGAATTAACTGATTAATTAATTAAAATAATAAACAAAAAATGAAATAAGTAATTGTAAATAAAATTAGCAACTGATTGGCGTAACTTATAAATTATTGTCAATTCAGGAAAACTTACTTACTTTTGTTTTTCCTCTTCTTCTAGTTCCATGACCATTATCGATCGTTAGATATCATGTTGGCTACCATATTCGCTATCGTGACTTTATTGACAGCAGCTCTAAATAACGATGTAGTTTATTTTCCATACCATTGCCTTAGATTTTTCAGCCATGATGTTTTTCTTCTACCAGGACCACGATTACCTTGGATCTTTCCCTGAATGATCAGATGTAAAAGATTATATTTTTCAGGGTGTCTCATAATGTGACCGAAGTATTCCAGCTTGCGTTTCTTAATTATATTGACCAGTTGTGTTGTTTGGTTCAGCCGTCTAAGGACCTCCTCATTTCTAACTATGTCGACCCAGCTTATTTTCAGTAGTCTTCAGTAGCCTCAGTTAGAGTCCACGCTTCCACTCCATACAGCAGGACACAAAAGATGTAGCAAGATATCATTCGAACTCTAAGGTCAATGCTAAGATCGTGACTGCAAAGTACGTTTCTCATTTTTACAAAGGCAGCTCGGGCTTGTTCTATTCGGCTTTTAATTTCTGCGGTTGGATCCCAGCTCTCATTGATATTACTGCCGAGATACACGAGTTTCTCTACTCTGTCCAGTGTGGTATCTTCGACTTTTATACCGTCATTCTGTATATAATTTTGTTTGCTAACTATCATATATTTAGTTTGCTTAACGTTGAGATATAAAACAAGTCTGTTTTATTTTGTTCATTAGATTTTGAAGGTCTTCTCCGCAATTAGCAAGCACTAAGGTATCGTCGGCATATCTAATATTGTTGACGGTTACTCCATTCACAATAATACCTTCGGTTGTCTCCATTAAGGCTTCCTTAAATATTTCCTCCGAATATAAGGTAAAAAGTAAAGGCGACAATATACAGCCTTGTTTCACTCATCTTTTTATATTTATTTCATGACAGTTCTTGTTCAACCTTTATTCTTACCACTTGATGCCAGTATAGATTTGTAATTATTCGTAGATCTTTATCATCCAATCCAGCTGTTTCCAATATTTCTAGCATTTTGTTATGTCGGACTTTGTCAAAAGCCTTTTCAAAATCAATTGCACAAATGTACACATTTTGATTTATATATTTTACTTTTGTTGAAATGTCTTAATTATAGCAAGGGTAGCATTTAAGATCGACGGAAAAGGCCCAGGGTTTTGGGGTATAGGGTTGTCTTATAGAGGTAGAACCTTTTATTCAGAACGATAATGACTAGTCCTCATAAGACACTTAACTCTCATTTATGGCTCCATGTGCCAGACCCCAATCAACTGCATTGGCCTGTAGGCCAAATTAAGTGTGTGTACCCTGATACTTGCTTTTGTCTGAGTGATATTTAATGTATTATTACTGTATTATTTTATATCCGCATTTTTTTGTAGATTGGGTTACGAAAGTAGTATTCGCCAAGAAACATTTTTTCTCACTGTAGGTATATAACTTACGAACTAATAGGTATTCCGAGATGACCAATGGCTCGATCTGCAAGTAATTCGTTTCCTCCATGAATTACACGGTCGTCCTATTACGCAATTTCATGTATATCGAAACTGGTATTAAAAACCTGATTCGCTTCAAAAAAATGTATATGAAGAAAAGCCACTCGAAGTCAATTACATCTTCAGGTGAATAGAACAAGATCTTATCGGTTGATATGTTCGCCTATTTATAATGAGAATGACACTTGGAGAATGTGTTTAGGCACATTTACTTAATGCTATGATTGGTTCAAGTAATTGCATGGTAGAGATGCATGAATAATTTTACTCCAGTTGGTAGTAAGTCAACTATTACCACAAAAAGACAATATTATGCTACAGCAACAGCGTTGAAATCTTGTCGTAGAGAAACAAATAATAGATGTATTAACTTGCCACTTAACTTTTAGACAGTCCAACAAAAGCGAGTATTTATCATCGAATATGCATTTATTGCTTTTTGCAGAGTGTGACTGTGTGCAGAGTGTGTAAGTACTTAAATATAGGATTTTCTTTTTTGTTTTTAAACTCTAAATAAGAATCTGGGATTATGTCTGCTCGTTAAATTTTAAAATAGTGCCGAAAATGGCAGACACAGGTAGACATGAGTAAAGCTACTAAATATGTGGGTGAAATTCCTTAAATAGATTTACTGCAGATTTTCTGAAGTAAATGTCAAAAAACTCTTTTTATAAACATACAAATTTCCCATAATTATTGTCTTCTTTTATTAATCATTATTTTAAGTCTCAACGAAATAAAAGCGCCCAAAATTATAACGACCTCAATTTAGTCAAATTGACTGGACCGGCCGTGGAAATTAATAAGTTTTGGGAAAACGGGTAATATCTCAAACAGCACATTAGAACTGACAAACCCGTATAAACAGTTATAATGAGTAAACGTTTAACTTAATTGACCTATTAACAAGTTACTTGGAATTTATATAACTTTCTACCTCTTATTTATCGTTAATGGTTTTTTACTTTGAAGAGAGTTGTACGATGACAAACTAACACTTAAAAGTGTTCAGTTTGTGCAAAAAATTAGTTGAGTATTGTTATAAAAGTGTTTATTTTTTTAGAGTGTGTACACTTGCCGGTGCATCCACGTAGTCAAATTTACCTTTATTGTATGAAACAATGTGGCGTCCCTGGAGTCTAGAGAATAATAGGGCAATTTCGCCAGTTAATGAACCGGAAGCAAATCGACAAGGAGGTGATCTCATTCAAGTATTAGAACCTGAACACCGCCAACGAATACATTTATCTACTGATGCAAAACAAATTATTGCTAATGTTTTTCAAACTCTTGTCGAAAAAAACATGGACAGTAACGAAGCCTTACATGAAACGGCAACTTTGACTAAAAAACCATTATCCACAGTCAGAAAAATTGTAAGTAATCCTATTATATCAATATTAATAAGACGGGATAACAGTATTTCTCGGAAGCTCGATCGTGCAGATGAAGATCTTATTCGTCGCAAAATGTATGCCTTGTATGAAGAACAAACTTTACCCACACTAGATATATTAGTTGACAAGCTTCACGTCCACAACACTGAAATTAAGTACGGTAGAACAACTGTTTGGAAGTGTTTGCAACGTATAGGGTTTAAATACAAAAAAGATAGATAAAAGACAGGTACTTATGGAATCCAATCGTTTACAGATATGGCGAATTTTATGATCTATTTGGTTAATCGTTTCATTATCAGGAGATTTCCAAGTTCCCTTATGTATATCTTAATGGGAAAATCGTGTCCCAGCTATTACCATGTTCTTAGACATCGCAAAGTTTATGATTCTGAGACCGTAATCATTAGGGTCTACGTGTAGGCTCTCTTTTCCGATGATGGTCGGCGAAAATATATTCTCTCTTCCCACTTTGTCATTAAAGTCTCCTGCTATTATTTTGATATTATTTTTTGGGCACTCATCGTAGGTACTCTCGGTCTAGTGCCTCATAGAACATGCCTTTTTCATCATCCTCTTTTTCATCCGTTGGAGCTTGGATAATAATAATAAGAGTCAAATTATGGGAAGCAATGAATGATCTCGGAATCCGACAAACACTAATAAAAGCAGTTAAAGCACTATACAAAGAAAACAAAGTAGCTATTAAATGTGGAAATAAAGCCTACAATCTATTTAAGACGACAAAAGGACTTCTACAAGGCTGTGCTACGTCCCCTACTCTGTTTAAAATATTCTTGGAAAAGACACTCAAACCATGGAGGAGAAAGTGCGAAGGAATGGGCATACCAGTAAGAGACGAATACCTATACACCTTAAGTTTTGCCGATGATCAAGTAGTCATCGCACAAGATGAAGAAGATCTCAGCTTTATGCTCAGAAAACTAGAAGAAGAATATAAAAACAACGGAATGGAAATAAACTTAGAGAAAACCGAATACCTAACAACAGAAAACAAGGATATGAGAAACCTAGAGATAGACGAGGGAAGACAAATAAATGGAACAGATAAATTCAAGTATTTAGGAATCATAATATCGAACCAGGGAACAACAGAAGAAGATATAAACAACAGACTGAGACAGACAAGAAACTGTATAAGACAACTAAACTCAGTGTTGTGGGATAAGAACATTACGATAAAGACAAAAAAGAGAATATATAATACCCTGACAAGAAGTATCCTGACATATGGGTCCGAAAACTGGACAATAAACAAGAGAAATAGAGGTAGAATAAGAGCAGTAGAAATGGAGTTCCTGAGGAGAAGCTGTAGACTTACAAAAAGAGACAGAATTGAAAACACAGAGATTAAGCGGAGAATGGGAGTGCAATCAGACATAATCGACTATATAGAGAAGAAAAGACTATCCTGGTACGGCCACGTCAGAAGAGCGGACAGAGGACGCTGGATAAACAAAATCACAGAATGGAGCCCGATTGGAAGAAGAAAGAGAGGAAGACCCCGAAGGTCATTCAGAGATGAAATCGACGAGGCTATGGAGAAAAGAACCCTGCGAGATGGAGACTGGAATGACAGGGAAAATTGGAGAAAACGGTTGAGTGAAGAAAGACAGTGAAAACTGTGGAAATCCTTAGTAGTAGTAGTGGAGCTTGGATGCTAATTACTGGACTTACTTAGTTAATTAATGGACGCTAACATTAGCAAACTTCTCGAACAGCGAACATTAGCGTCTTATTTGACATATTTTATGATCAATAGCTGTGAAATCGATTACATTATATTTGACCTTGCTTCTTACAATAAATCCAGCACCAAATTCGTCTCGGGTGGATGTCTACTGTAGTAAATATTGCAGTTACTTTTCTCCAGGATGCCTAAGCTAGTCCACCTCATTTCCTGTAAAGCAATGATATCTGCTTTGACTTTATTCATTTCTTGTATGAGCAGAGCCGCGGCTCCAGGCTGATAAAGGCTTCTTACGTTTCACGTGGAAATTTTTACATCATAATCATTATTTTCGAAACATATCTACTAGTATTTCTAGGATGTCACTCTATACGACCCTATGACCTCATTCTTTTATTTCTTCTTTTTTACGCCTGAGATCCGCTTCTGCAGTTATTTTGCAAATATCCTACTCTTCCTAAAATTGTGTTCAACATCATATAAATTCATCTAAGCAAGAACGTTTTATGAAATGACTTCTAATACTCAAAATACGAGTAAATAAAGTTATAGAAAAGACAGTTGAATTTAAAGTTTGAGGCTTCTTAACTAGACGCTCTGACGAATCCTACAAGGACGAAATACGTATAAGTAAATTATTGTAGAACCACTATTCGTGAAATCAAATCTTAACTGTCTTTTCTACAAAATTTTAGGATTTTCAAAGATAACAATAAACGCACATTTGTATGCCAAGGGACAAATAATAGAACAGGTAACTTTCATAAAATGTTTAAGAGCAAATATCAACAGCCAGTGTAAGCAAAAAAAAACCATTCTATCAAGACTCGAACAATAGAGACAGATGTATCAGCTGCCAGAGCTTTAGGAATGAACAAAACTGATGTTTCTGCTTATTTCACTCTACTCGAAAATATTCTGAATGAACATTTCTTTGAATAAACCTGGTTTAATATATACAATATTGACCAAACAAGGTTGCAGCTTAATAACATTGTGTTTCTACTTTTGGATGGCCACTCTTCAGTGGCAAGTTAAGATGTAAGACAGCACATATACAGGCTGAGAACTCTTAAAATTTACTATGTTTTGCGACAACATTTTTTGAGCGCTCTCTGCTTTACGTTGATGTTAAGTCTCGCTTTAGTTCGAATTCATTTTTTTCCACGGGAGTCTTACTAGCAGCTAAAGAAATTTTGTACTGGTGGCAAGTAGGACAGGTGTCCACTCTTGGGGCTCCGAAGGTTAAACTGAATTATTTGTTGAAAATTCCATTATCCATTGTCGGGAGACTGGGGGCTTTGTTCTATCAAGCCGATGTTTTTCAAGAAAGGCATTATATAGCTTACGAACATTCAAATCTTTAGACAGGTATCTCCGGTTTGTAACTTTTTCTCGACTGTAATGATTTTCTCTGCTAGGAATTGACGCAATAAAATCAATAATTTTTTGTTTCCATAGGGTTTTGTTTCTGGCAGGACGTTTATTACCTCGTCTGTCTTGAACAGATATGCCGGAGTAGAGTAATCGCTGACTAAGTATTTCCAATCTTCTTTGTTTTTAAAGCCAAAGTTAAACACAAAGTACTTTTACATACCTGAACTTCAGATATTGTTCTGAAGCTATTTTCTTGTGGCATTTTAAATTAATTAATATTTAAATGGGAATAAGCCACAATTAAAGGTTAAAATACATTTATTGACGTTTCAATTTCCACTTCGGAAATCGTTCTCAAAATACAAACATTAGTAAATTAAACAAATTTTGTTTTTGTTACTTAGTGAAAAATTCTTCTAATAATTTAATTTTATCTGACTCATCTATATTGACAATTTAGACATACATTATACATTTTAAATAGACGACTTTAAAATGATATTGCCAATATTGTTGAGTTGCGTTCCTGGGACGACTTTACTTATAAGATAGTTCATTCGATTACATGAAATCAACTTTAACGTGAGAATATCCGTCAGAAAAAATCATAACATATAATTCGTCTTTAAAAAGACAAATACATGCCATGATGACAGTAAAATTCTCCCGTTAGTGATTCCATAGTAAATTATGAGGGAAAAACCAGGAAAAAACCTCATAATACTATCCCGACATGGTAAGTATTTGATCTTGCATTTAGTTTACCTTCAATAAATACCAAATTCCGATTTTATATGTTTGTTATTTAAAAAATATAAATGATGTATTCTCTATATGTTACTGACTTACCAATACTGGTATTTTCCTTTTAATAACTTCCTCTTTCAATATGGGTAACCAGATCCTACTACATTCTGCCGAGGAATTCGCGACGCAATTGGTCTCATTTAGCATAATTAGAGCCGCTTCTTTGATTTTTCTCTTTTTACCATCAGTTTCTTTTAGGACTATATTTAAATCATTCCATTGAACCCTATGTTCATTATCCCATGCATGTTTACATATTTGAGATCTATCAAATTCTCTATTTTTAATATAGGATTGATGTTCACTTATTCTAACATTTAATGGCCTTGATGTTTCACCTAAATTAAACTGATCGCATTCACAAGGTATTTTATAAATGCAATTCTTTGTCCTTTCTTGTTCATTGTTAGGTTTGGTTTTGGACAAAATAGATCTCAACGTGTTTGTTGTTTTGAATGTTGTTGAAATGTTGAATTTATTTCCTATCCTTTTAAGCTTTTCCGATAATCCTTTTATGTATGGTATTGTTATTTTCCTCGTATTATTCCTTGTATATGCTGTAGGATCTCGTTCTAAGTTGTTTTGTTCTATTCGATCGATTGTTGAAAATTCCTTATTTATAAACGATAAAGGATAATCATTTTTTAATAAAACAGTTGTTAACAAATGTTTCTCCTCCAAGAACGAATTTTCGTTAGAACAAGTAATTTTGGCTCTATCGTATAAGGATTTAATGATTCCCTTTTTAATATTAATATTGTGATTTGATTTGAAATTTAAATATCTGTTGGTGTGTGTTGGTTTTCTATACACCTGAGTTTCGTATCCAGTATCGTTCTTAGAGATTAAAACATCCAGAAAAGGTAATGTTTTAAAAGACAATAACATTTACCATAGAAAAGGAATATAATAACACATTACCTTTTCTGGATGTTTTATTCTCTAAGAACGATACTGGATACGAAACTCAGGTGTATAGAAAACCAACACACACCAACAGATATTTAAATTTCAAATCAAATCACAATATTAATATTAAAAAGGGAATCATTAAATCCTTATACGATAGAGCCAAAATTACTTGTTCTAACGAAAATTCGTTCTTGGAGGAGAAACATTTGTTAACAACTGTTTTATTAAAAAATGATCATCCTTTATCGTTTATAAATAAGGAATTTTCAACAATCGATCGAATAGAACAAAACAACTTAGAACGAGATCCTACAGCATATACAAGGAATAATACGAGGAAAATAACAATACCATACATAAAAGGATTATCGGAAAAGCTTAAAAGGATAGGAAATAAATTCAACATTTCAACAACATTCAAAACAACAAACACGTTGAGATCTATTTTGTCCAAAACCAAACCTAACAATGAACAAGAAAGGACAAAGAATTGCATTTATAAAATACCTTGTGAATGCGATCAGTTTAATTTAGGTGAAACATCAAGGCCATTAAATGTTAGAATAAGTGAACATCAATCCTATATTAAAAATAGAGAATTTGATAGATCTCAAATATGTAAACATGCATGGGATAATGAACATAGGGTTCAATGGAATGATTTAAATATAGTCCTAAAAGAAACTGATGGTAAAAAGAGAAAAATCAAAGAAGCGGCTCTAATTATGCTAAATGAGACCAATTGCGTCGCGAATTCCTCGGCAGAATGTAGTAGGATCTGGTTACCCATATTGAAAGAGGAAGTTATTAAAAGGAAAATACCAGTATTGGTAAGTCAGTAACATATAGAGAATACATCATTTATATTTTTTAAATAACAAACATATAAAATCGGAATTTGGTATTTATTGAAGGTAAACTAAATGCAAGATCAAATACTTACCATGTCGGGATAGTATTATGAGGTTTTTTCCTGGTTTTTCCCTCATAATTTACTATGGAATCACTAACGGGAGAATTTTACTGTCATCATGGCATGTATTTGTCTTTTTAAAGACGAATTACATGTTATGATTTTTTCTGACGGATATTCTCACGTTAAAGTTGATTTCATGTAATCGAATGAACTATCTTATAAGTAAAGTCGTCCCAGGAACGCAACTCAACAATATTGGCAATATCATTTTAAAGTCGTCTACTTTAAAATGTATAATGTATGTCTAAATTGTCAATATAGATGAGTCAGATAAAATTAAATTATTAGAAGAATTTTTCACTAAGTAACAAAAACAAAATTTGTTTAATTTACTAATGTTTGTATTTTGAGAACGATTTCCGAAGTGGAAATTGAAACGTCAATAAATGTATTTTAACCTTTAATTGTGGCTTATTCCCATTTAAATATTAATTAACCTGAACTTCAGATTCTCCTGGAAAGGGTAGAAAATATTTAAAGGAGTGTTGTCGTCTACTCTGGTTGGGATTATCGTAATTTCCATGTCTTCTACGTTTGATTAAAGTAGGTCGAATAAGGGAACGTAAAAAGTTCTGCTGCTCATTATAATCCGCCAGTTTCCAAAACTACTCAAACACACTTTTTCTTGCAACAGCAGTAATTAGCTTACAAGAGTACTGACAGCTGCACTTTACCCAAAAGAATATTTTAATAAAATTATATTTCGCTTCAGCAACTCAGCTCTATAAGCTCTCAAAAAAAAAAAATTTTTACTTTACTTCTTCGTAAAAACGTTAGCCAGGTATTGCTCGCTTTTGCATTAAAGTTAGGTATGGATTCCAGAGTTTTTATTGCGCTTTACATCTTCTCTTACATTTCCAGTAATTTTTCTTTTTTTTGACACGTATATCTTTGGGAATATCCATTTTTTTCGGAAATAGTACACCCAAACACAATAATAATAGGTTATGTTAATAAGCAACTGTTCGTTGGCACTTACTACGTTTTGTTATTTAATTCCTTATATCGCCGCTGGGCAAAGCGCCATCGATATAACTTTTATTGTGCAAGTAAAGCATGGCACATACTACCTATTTAGCTTATAATCCGGATTTGTGAAAAAGTGGCACTTACAACGTTTTACATATGACACGCTTCAGATATCATTTCGCCTGCACATGCACCAATTAGTGTTGCTTAGTCAGAAAGAGAAGTAAGCAAGTTGGCACTATGTTAACCGACAGCGCCAATATTGATAAAAAAATATTTGAAACTAATCGTAAAAAGAAGAAAACTACTACAGTATCGAAACGTAACAATACGAAATATAAAGGTTCTTCCTCTGACAAACACCATGGGGATAACTCTATATTTACGACGATTTTTCCAGTGGTGATGACGAAGGAGCAACATGTGTTAGCTGCGGCCAAGATTATGAAAAGTCCACTAAGCGCGAAGACTGGAGTCAGTGCGTCAATTGTACCCATTGGATGCATGAGGGTTGTACAAAATACGTAAACTTTTGTGATGTGGGTAGAAAAAAAATATGTAAAATTAAAAATTAATATGTAGACTGGAATATTCTCCTAAAATATTGTTTTTTAATAATAAATATGAGCACGCTATCTCACCTCGGGTGACGAGTTATCTCTGTTAGGTAGTAGAGGAGATATGGCTTTTATCTTGAAATACATTTTGCTCATTTTATTGATATTTTTTAGAAATAAAATCTTAAGTTTATTATTAAAAGATAGTCAGCTAAATGCTCCAAAACTTTATAGTTTACACGTTTTTGTATCTTTTTAAATAAAGGTTATAACGAAGTTCTACACTTTGTACGCCATCTCTCCTAGAATTACCCTATTTTGATGTTTCTTGTTATTATTTTTAGCTGATAAATAATGCTCTACTAGTAAAACACTGCTGATGTTTTTTTCATTACGCATACTATCATATTGTGTCCTCTCTCTCTTTTTATAAACTTATATAACTTTGGATTATTTGCAAGTTCAATAAATGTACCACAAGTGACTGACTGATTTATTATATATTTAATTATATACGATAAATCTAATGCGCATTCCTTCATGACACAAATAGGAATCCTTTAGAATAATGAAACACCTTATTTTGCATTCCTTTAGTTATATAAACCTTGTTTATGTGCGAAAAATACCTTCGAGTTCAAAGGACCTTTTCCGAAAGTCAATTTATGTTTGCCGAAAGAAGACTGTATAATTCTGGACAATTTTAAGGCATTCCATTTTAGGAGCTTCATAAATGTATTCAAAAATATACGGTAAGGACAATATTTTGCGTGTAGGGTATATACATCAGTAAAATATTACA
Organism: Diabrotica undecimpunctata; assembly: GCF_040954645.1. Lineage (NCBI taxonomy): Eukaryota > Metazoa > Arthropoda > Insecta > Coleoptera > Chrysomelidae > Diabrotica > Diabrotica undecimpunctata. The sequence continues at coordinate 29,055,973 of NC_092810.1, forward strand.
GTAAAGTCAAAAACTAGTCAGAGATAAAATTGTTAATGGACCAGGGTGGATCTGCTTTGAGGTGGATGTGGGAGATGGTATTGTGATTTTTGCAGAAAAAGATTTGTGATAACTTTAGTAATAATAATTGGCTTACTCTACGTCTCTACTAGGTCGGGAATATTAATAAAAAAATTTAAATATTTAAAAATTACCAAAACATCGTTTTTTTCTACTTTCCTTGCTTATAACTTTAAAACGAGTTATTTTAGAACAAATTCGTACTAAAATAAATTAGCGATAATTAAATTTTCTATAAGCTACGACTAGTTTAAAATGTTTTAATTTATTAACCTTGTTGCAAAATCTCAATAGCTACGAAAAGGGGTGGAAACAAGCCTTTTCTTATTTAATATTTTTCTCCTAGATTACACTTAGGACCTTCATAACTTGCCTAGAAAATCCTTATAATATAGTAAAACAGTCCGATAATTTCAATAAAATCGATTTAATACATTTCGAACAATAATTTTGCAATCTAAATTTTTTTAAAAAAATTGAAATTCTTTAAAATTTTTTAGAACAAAAACTGACCATATAGAAGTTTGCCTATTTTGTTACATAATAAAAAAGCACTCCACATATCTAACATACTTTATGAATTTAAACCGGAATATTTGTGGGGTCTCAGGAGTGTTTAAAAATTATAAACGAGCGTTAGATAATTATTAATTTTTTGACAAACGAGCTAACTATTAGTTTAAATTAAATTCAGAAAACAGCGTTGCAGAAAACTCACAAGACGCTTCTTAGCATATCCGGCTTTTCATTAGCTAATTTCTTTTGTAATGTAAAAAAAACAAGGTGGAGCAGTGGCGCACCGGGGGGGGGGGTTTGGGCGTTAACCCCCCCCCCCCAGGACCCTATTCCGACACTGTTACTTACACATTTTAAGGACTCAAAATGGAGTCCACTATAAAAAAAATTTTGGTGACCAGCCAAAACCCCCCCCAGAGGCAAATTCTAGGTGCGCTACTGAGGTGGAGTGGCAATTTACCTAAAAGAAAATGTTATGTATTCTTGTCTTGATCTAAATGAATATAATGTAGAGCAAAGTTAGGAGTTTTGTGCAATATATCAATTCAATAAAAACCAATATTTTAACAGTATACAGGGCCCTGATTCTATTTCATTTTGATGTCGAAATTTAAAAGCGACTACGCCATGACAGTCGCAATCGCTAGGGATTCTCATTCATTTCGATTGTAGTTAAAACTGGAGATATTTACTTTATCATTTTGACACTGCTGAAAATTTGGGTTGGCCCTTTTGTTTATTGGCTGCACGCTGCACAACAATTGTTGAATGTTTGTTTTGTTTACGTTACGTGAACGTCTTTTTTTCTTGTTTCAGTTGTTAAATCATATAGTGGCCATTCTCAATTATATTTTGAATTGAAAGAAAATGGATGGAGAGGCTGTCGGTGATCGTGGCAGTAAATTGTCTGAGGAGCAAAAGGAAATCATGGTGGCTTTTTTGGAGGACCATGCTGATTTTGCTAAGGCTTTGCCATGATGGCAAGGAGAGAAAAAAGGCGATATGAGAGATCCTTAAGTTATAACCACTAAGGTTAATATAACCACTAAGATTTGACTTAGTGGTTATATTCTAATATATTTTTAAATTTACTGCAGCTAAGCGCCGGTTTCACCAACGACAAATAGCAGTCTATTCAATGAATAAAGTTATTCGACCAATAAAACTGACATATCTGCGTTTCACCAACGTCAAATAAGACTTATTCTATGAATAAACTCCAAATAAGTTATTAGTCCAATATCGGCCAAATAAATATTTATTCTTCGAATAAGTTGACAGCTAACCTCACTTTAAATATCAATAATAAAGAAAATTCATTAGTTTAACTTGAAATTATTAACAATGTATTGTAGGTAAACGTAATTATATCACACAATTTGAATTTTGTATACATATATATTTATTTTAGATTATTATCTTCATCACCATCATCCTCTGATGACGGAAATGAGCAGCGAAGGAGAAGACCACTCTTGCAGGCTCAAAGAAGAAACCGTTTTGCTGAATTTGATGATGTGGACTTTAAAACTAAGTTTAGATTATCAAAGTTCTCCATTTCTTTCTCTAAATAATTTTTGCTGCTCTTGCGTTTTTTGTCCATTTTCACAAGTTTCAGATTCACAATAATTTACAACCACAACAAACAGATTTTTTTTTTATATAAATTATGTATTGACATTGACAATTATTATTATTTTGACAAATTAATCAACCAAGTGGAGGCCAAGAGAGGTGTCAACGAGTACAGTCTGTGGAAAATCATTACACTTTGAACTTATTCGACGAATAACTAACTGTGGATTACAAATAGTTATTGAAACGGAATAAAATTTATTCTACTAATAAATTTTACTCGACGATTAACTATTCAGTGATTTATTTGTTGCTGGTGAAACCGGCCCTAAGTAATACTTACCCTAAACATTTTGGGTATTCTAGAGGCATACACACCCTCCTCCAAATATGGTTCTAATACCCTTATCAAATAATTTGCAGCTTGTTTATTAAGCCAAATTGCTGCCTAAATTGAGCATCACTTAGTGAAAAAGGATTTTGAGTATTCCATAACATTCTTCTTATCCTCTGTTGTGAGCGTCGGATATCTATCCTCTCTAATTCCTCCAAAACCAGCAAATGTGCGTAAAACGCAGCCATATTAATACTTTTTTTCTCAGTTTTCCTTGCAAGAACAACACCGCCTAAACTGAACCTAAGTTCACTTCTCCCAGTCGCCCAGTCCAGCCAGTCATGTCAGATTAATTTCGACTCGAAATGAAATTTCAACCACTTTCTTGAAGTTGAAATTAATTTCGATAAATCGAAAATTAGTGACGTCGTTTGGTTAGTTCAGCTGAAATCCACAAGGCTCGCAAAGTCGCATTTCGACGTCGCCATATTAATTTCGACATGTTTTGTGTCGAAATCTCAATTAGAATCAGGGCCCTGATCAGTTAAGGGTGACTGACTTGTTTTTGGTGAATTTTGAGAATGTCATAACGTCCTTGATTAGTAATGCAGACAAACTGATCATACTTGGTGATTTTAATATAAATTAAAATTGAATCTGACTCTTTTTTGATATTCAAAATCTATTAACATCTTTTGGTCTAAAAGTAACTATAAACGATTATACCTACTAGAATCACATCCCAGTCCAGTAGTTGCATCGACAACATTATGACAAATTTTTCTGAAAATATTTACAGAGCGGGCGAATTTGAACATTGTTTTTCTGACAATCGAGATCAATTTTTATTTATTGACTCTAAGCATAAAGTAGTTGACACTAATCAAACATTTTAACGGTATATTACTTCTGGTTTACAGAAGCTTAAACGTGCGATAGCTAGTACAAAGATGGACTTTTACTATGATATTATTGATGATCCTGATTTTTTGATAGTCTGTCTTACCAAAACTTATAATAACTTAATATTAAAGTATTGTTCACTAAAAAAGTATGACAAACTACTGAAACACACCCGTGCAATGGTTTAATAATGAATTAAGGTCTTACATATCTAATCTTTCTCTTAATAAACACATTGCAGATGCCACTAAGGATCCCGATTTTTTATAATATAAATAAGTATATAAAAAACAGAAATTTGAATAAAATCGGCAATCAGAAATTGCTTAAAAGTCAGCTTACTGTGATTTTATTAATAATTCCAATAATAAACCTAGAGACTGCTGGAAAATAGCAAATTTCTAAAGAAATAACACAAATTCCAGTTCGGTACAAATTGATCTACCTCCAGACGAAATAAATCAATTTTTTACTAAAATTGCAGTGAATATAATTACATATCTTCCCATTATTAATGTCGATGTTTTGTTTAATTATAGAAATTATCCTTCTCCGAGTAAGTTCTTTTTTTCATCCCGCTATGGAAGAAGAGGTCTCTCAAATAATAAAGTCTCTTAGTAATTCGAATTGTAGGAACATTCACGAAACTAATAACAAAATTTTAAAAGAAACTTACCAAATAGTTTTAACACCGTTCACTCATCTTAATAATTTAATTCTATCAACTGGAGTATTTCCAGAAGTACTAAAATACTCAAAAGTACTACATATCTACAAAAAAGCTGATTCCTCAAAAAATAATCATTGTTTCTACTTTTGGAAAAGTGATTAAAAAGGTCATTAAACAACAATTTTATTCCTATTTTGAGTCAAATAATTACTTTAGTAAGTCACAGTATGGATTCAGACGTGCTCGTTCTACGACGAACGCGGTATTTAATAATGTGAGCGAGGCTATTGTGGGTCTTGAACGCAATCGCGTAGCAATTTCTCTTTGCGACTTGTCAAAGGCTTTTGACTGCGTTTTACACGACATTTTGCTTCACTAATTAAAAACTTTGGAATCAAAGGTATCCCCCTTAAGCCTAAAATTTTTTAGCTATGTAATAGACACCAGAAGTTCACCTCTTGATTTTCTATCCGTAAAACATGGAGTACCACAAGGTTGCCTAAATTCATATCTTTGTACAAATCCATACAATTCACAGATGATACGACCTACGTTATATCAGGAAAAAATAATGATTTAAAAATGTCTTACTGAGGAAGTTTCTACTAAATCTAGCACATAGTTTGCTGCAAAGAGATAAAACGCAAAATTTGGTTATATCTGCAAGTAATTTACATAATAATCCAGATAACAAAGAGACTGTTAATCTATTGGAAATAACTATAGATAATCGACTGAACTGGTCAGCTAATATCTCACAACTAAAGAAAAAGCTATCAAGTTCATTACTTGATATTCGTCAACTAGCAAGTGTTGTCAACTTTGAAACATTAAAAATTACACTTTTTTCTTTATTTCACTCTCAACTAAACTATGGATTAATTATATAGGACAATTCAACAAATGCACTTTAAATTTTTAGAATCCAAAAGAAAGCTATCAGGATTTTAGCAGGGGTTAGTTATCTAGAACACTGCAGACCTTTCTTTATCAAATTAAAAATTATGCCTCTACCTACTCTGTTGATATTTTAAGTTGTAATTGAAATTCACAGAAAATGGACCCATTTTATTAAGCAGTCTGATGTTCACGTTCACAATACGCGAAACTGTCACTACTTACGAAAAAATCGCTGTAGATTACGTCTTTAAGGTAAACATTGCCTTAATTATAAGTATTACAATATTTTACCAAAAAGTATTACATAGCTAAGCTGTAATAGTTTCGAAAAAGTTATAAAAAAATATCTTCTGAAACATTGCTTTTACTGCTCAGAAGAATATATGACTCATTGCAGAACATCCACTGAACTGCTTACAGTGACTTTGCAATAAATCTTTTTCTGTTTAATATGTGTTTAAATTTCAATTTTCAAGTTAAAAATCAGTATATGTAAAAAAAGTGTATTTTGTCGGTCTCCAATAGAGCAATTTTCTTCTTTTTTAATCCGATGTAACTCGAATAGAGACCCCTAAATAACGCCTATAACCTCTATAAAACTATATATTTTTTCCTATGTTGTAGACTTTTAAAAAAAAACTTGCCAAACGTGTACCTTTTAATGATCTATAAACTATATTCTCATTTGAAAGCTGTACAATTATTTAAACAAATCAGTTTTTTTTTCAAATTTTTTTATGGTATATTAATAAAACTGAACTTTATAACAATATAATTTTATGTTATTAGATTTAATTTATAGAATTAAATTAAACTTATTATTAATTTGATATATAAAGTAACTTTTTTTTAAACAAATTAATTTTTTTATCATACGTTAATAAAAATGAACTTCACGGCTATATACATAGTTTTTTTATTGGTTTTTATTTATAGGGTGTTTAAAACGGGTATGTCATAAAATAAATTGATTGAATCCAACTTACCTTAGTACAAAAGTGTACACAAAAAAAGTTACAGCCCTTTGAAGTTACAAAATAAAAATTGTTTTTTTCATTATCTCCTAAACTACTTGACATTTTGTAATAAAAATTGACACGTTACTTTCTGGTTCAGAAAGCATTTTTCATACAAAAGAAACAACAAAATCTAAGCGCACAGAAAAATTTTAAGGGTGGCCTTAAAATTTTAACCTATTTCTTGGCCACCCAGAAGTCTAGGTCTTAAGTGTATTCTGTAACAATAGAGGACGAATAACAATTGAAGTTTAGAACAATTGAAGCTGCAAATCAATTTCGTCAGAAAAATATGATTTTTCAGCGCATTCAGTTTCCCTTATCAAAACGATACCGAATGTGTATTGAAGAAAATGGGGATCATTTTGAGCATTGTAATATCATATTTATAGAGGTTATAGACATTTTTTGAACTTATTAATTCATTTAAGCCATTTATTAAGCTGTACGTAATTTTTTAAAGGTTAATGAAATGGGCCGTAACTCAATAAAAACTGTTTTTTGAAAAAAGTGATAGGAGGCAAAATTTTTTTAAAAATAATGTGTTAAACTAATGATCCCACAAAATTCGTTTGATTTAAACGTACTCAAAAGTTTGGGGGGATTTAGGGCTGCACATCCCCTTTTAAAATTTTTCCGTGCGCTTAGATTTTGTTGTTTCTTTTTTATGAAAAATGCTTTCAGAGCAAGAAAGTAACGTCTCCATTGTTATTACAAAATATCAAGTAGATTAGGAGATAATGCAAAAAAACAATATTTATTTTGTAACTTCAAAGGGCTCTAACTTTTTTTGTGAACCCTTTTGTACTAAGGTAAGTTGAATTCGTTCTATTTATTTTTGTCCCCGGAATGCGTGATTTAATTTATGACACACCTTTTTGAAACACCCTGTATATAAAGTATCTTTTTTCAATTTTCAGATAATTATTCGGCTAGACGTGCTTTCTTGAGCTGTAGACTGGAAGGATATACTATTACTCCATCAAAATCTTCATCTTTGAAATTGAAAATTACTCTCCAAATTCTTTACACCGAGATTCTCCGTATTCTTTACACTAAATAACTTTATTTTGAATATTTAGTGAGTTGGTTTTTAAATCCCAAGTTTTTCCCGATATTCGTTTATATTTCCCGTCCATATGTTACGCATAGGAAGAGATCTGAAAGAGGTAAAAGAAATAAATTAGTCTTACTCACAATCAATTTAATTTTACTACCAAAAAACGACCGGTTTCACTTTCTAAAATTTGCAAAGCATCTTCAGGTCAAACGGTACAAAGTAAATTAAATGCTGAAATTATAAAAAGCTCATATTAGGGTGCTGTCTTATAAAGATATAGATAAAAAAAGTTATAGTAATTATGCCAATATTACATGTCTGTGTTTATTAATATGCATAAAATTGCTTTAGCATACAAAGTAACAACCCACAAATTGGTAAGAGACAATCTATTGAATTGTAATAAATTAGAAATAAACAAAATACTACTTACATGCCGGTATATAAAAATTCTTGTACACACAAGTAATGTATGTATTTTTTGGCGTTAAAAAAAGAATCTGAAATTCAATTTTACGTATCACCCATAGTTTTCCCACCATATGATACTGGTATTAGTATAGACTAGTACAATCATTTCAGGTGTCAATGCTTTTTTATTTTCTTTCTCTTTTTTCTGTAAAACTTCGTAAGTAGCTTTTCCTCCTATGCGAGGCACTCTGTTGTTCCCGATGAAGTGACCAATAGTAATTACCCATCATGGTGGTGTATCAACCTCTCTGGTATCGTTTCTCCATCACCTTGATATCCTGGCGGAATCGTTCGCCTTGTTGTTTACTGACATCACCCAGACTTTCAGGGAAAAACTCAAGATGGTTTCGTAAAAAGTGGATTTTCAGACTCATTAGATATCCCAAATCTTTAAACTTATCTAATAAATTAGCTACTACAAGCTCATAGTTAAGGTCTTTAACATTATCTAAAAACTTGGTTACAACTTTTTTTGAATGCAATCCAAGCTACTTTTTCCTCTTGTAGTCATCTTGATTTCAAAGGTCGAGTCGAACATCATTAAGATGCATCATCAATATATAGAGGAGGCTCAGGGACAGGCAGTTCAGGTCTATGCTCTATCGGACGGATAGCAGACGGGAGGTTAGGATAAACAACCACTTTCTTACTTGTGGAGATATATCCAGAATCATCGACAGTACAAAAATATCAATTATTTGAATGACTTTTTTGCTCTCTCCATATTATAGGCACTAAATCTGAAAGCTTTTTTTCTTTATTCAACCACTTCCTTAAATCTTCAACACAAACATAACGTACATTGTAAGGAGCCTAACCTTTGTCTTGCTCACCATAATATGCAAAATACTTCTTTTTTACAAAGCCAGTAACGTGTCTCTGATCTTTTTTAATACCAAAATCACTACATATGTAACCTAATGTATTTGGACAATTTTAACAACTGCGACTATCGCGTTACTTAATGGCGTATGAGTCAAACACTGCAAAATGAGGTTATGTTTATTAGAATAAAGGAACTATACAGCTGTTAATAAAGGGGAAGAATAACAAAGAGTGTTGTACAATGCATTAACAGTGCTACCAAACAAATAACGTTAGATTTCTCTGCTTGTTAAACAAAATAAAACGTAATGAAATTTTAAATGTTAAATTGTGAAAATTGGTGGGTCTTTCCGTCATTGGCCTGTGTTATCAATTATTCAATTAGTCATAAAAAATTAATTTGTTTCAACAAAGATTATTTAAAGAACTATACACCTTTCAAATGAGAATATTTTTATTTAGAACTTATTAAGTTTTTCTAAAAAAAGTCTACAACAAAGATAAGTCATACATAAGTCATAAATTAATTTATTTATAACATAATTAAAGCATATTTGAGATTTGATAATGCGGTATTTAGATTTCTCCATAAACGTTACACAGGAGTAAAAAAATACCAAGCGGCTGCTGCTGTATGGATGAATATGTTTGCTATATCATATTGTGATTTAGAGGAAACGTTTAGATCGATTGTTTTGTCTAGTTTTTCTCTAAAAGCAACACAATTTGTGTTTTTTTTTAATAGATGTGGATCTTTTGATTTTTTGCCCAACCTCAAGGTATAATCCTTGGCTATAAAAATTGTTTACTACAAAATTTTCTTCCATAATTTTCTTGCATAATTTTATTAGTTTTTTTAGACTTTCTTTGCATTAACCTTTTTAACTGAGTTCTGACCTTCTTCAAACTTCCTAATTGTCATATATTTGCCGACTTATATTAATTAATAGCTCGTAATGATATAGCAAAAACTAAAAAACCCTTCGCATTAATATTCTTGAGTCAATCAATGTTGATATATAATCAATAAACGACATTTATTGCAAATATGAATTTATTGTTACTATAATTCTCGCGTTTTAACCGATATATTGTTCTATCTAATCATTAATTAGGTTTTTCTTTCTACATATAATGTGCAATTTTACTAGGACACCTGCAAGAAATTTCCTTATTAAAATATATGTTATGGTCTCGGTTCCTGATTTATGGTTTGTGTTTAATGAAATCTGGCAGTGAAAAATATCGCCCAAGGAATTTTCTGTTTTAGAATACTCTTGAGAAATAATTATACCACAATGTGTAAAACAAGGATAGATAAAGTTGCAAAATTAAATAAATCAAACTACGTTGCTAGTGCGTCTGTAGAATGTTTAAGAGTTTAATTACATGCTGAAAAAATACGCTTTTTAATAACATCCAAGTATCACAAAAGAATAAATTAAATAAATTTTTTATTTTTATAACACAACTTCCGATATATATTTTTTTAATTCATGGGTGGTGCTAGCCTCACCATGAGCCCATCTCTTTTATCCTGGCATGAGATAGGCAATGATGGCACAATAGACTAGGCGGGATCTGTAGAAATTCAGACCATAATGGACATTTTCCATAGGAAGTTATTTTTTTGCCGAAATCCCTTCAGGATGTACCTAATATCGATAATCACGATATGCGCCAGTCGCAAACCCTGTGCTAAATTTTTTATTTAACAAAATCTGAAAACAATTGAAAATTTCTCATTTTTTGCTCCTATTTTCGTTTATAATTCGGAAAATATTGATCCTAAAGAAAAAATTATAAGAAGTTAAAAGTTTCGTTATTCAATTTTACACAATATTTAGTTAGCTAGAAATTGAAAATTTAATGTTTATTGTTGAAAAAATAGCAATAATTGAAAAAAAAAGTACAAAAAATGAAGTTAATCCTTTAAATGTTTTCGACTTTCTAAACTTGACTTACAAGCTCCATATTCCGCCTAGAAAAACTTTTTAATATGTTTAAAACGTGTGCTAAATTTTGTTAAGATCGGTTGGATAGGTTTTGCATAATAATTTTGCAATCCAGCCTACTGGAAAAAAATCGCAAATTTTCAAATTTATAGTAGGCCCTAAATAAGGCTCTCAGATAGTTGCAATTTTTTTTTACTTATAAAGGAAGGCTCAAACTTTCAAACGCTTTTTGTAAAATTCTAATCGGTTTACTAGTACGCTGTACATAGTAGAGAAATTCCACAATAGTTTTTGCACTGGAGTTTGTCTCCTTTTTTATAGATTGGGCATACTATACTTTTCTTCCATTCGTCGGGTATTTTCTCTTCTTGCCATATTTCTTTGATAAGCGCGTGGATATGACTTGATAGGTGGTTGCCACCTACCTTATACAGTTCTGCTGGAATCTCGTCAACTCCCGGGGCTTTATTGTTTTTCTGGGCCTTAATGGCTTCGAGAACTTCCTCCATGGTTGGAGCTTCTACTTCAACTTCGTTCTCTTCTACATGGTTCGTACCCATTTCATCTTCCATATCTACTTGTGTTCCAAGTAGGGTCTGAAAATAATGCTTCCAGGTTTCTGTGACTTTCTGTTGGTCACTGATTATTTGCCCACTTTCATCTTTGCATAGGCTTGTTTGAGGTTTATATCCACTTTTTATCTTTTTTAGGTATTCGTAAGCTCCTCTAGTTTCGTTTTTTTTGAAATTTTGTTCCATTTCTTCTATTTGTCCATTTTCATAAGCTCTCTTTTTGTTTCTGCATATCTTGTCTGCTTTCCGTCTTGCGACTTCAAATGATGTTCGTCTTTCCCGTGTTCTTCTTGTTATGTACATTTTGTGCGCTTCGTTTCTTTCTTCTATCGCTTGCCTGCACTCGTCATCAAACCATGTTCCTCTTCTTCATTTTGGAGTTTACTATTTCATTAATGTTACTCCTATTATCTAACGACTTGACCATGACTGCCAAGTCACTCCCGAAATTCATGTATACTAGGATACAAATTTTGATTATCAGAACTCTATAATTCTTCAGAGTCAATAGTTTCAACAATTTGCTGAATGCTAGAGACGAAATACTCACCAAACTGACGCACCATTTCAACTTTGTCACTCAGAATGCATAACTGAGTCTGAACCTTAAATTCAATGCGATAAGGGAATTTTTGACAATTATTGTTAATTAGTGTTTTTAGCGTTTTCCACATAAGTCTATTTTTATACCTATCGATTTTATCAAAATAATATTGTTCTTTTTTTGCTTTTAACATATTAACATGTTAACAGGGCCGGCGTAGCGCAAGCGGTAGGATGTTTGCCTCGCAAGCAGGTGGTCCGGGGTTCGAATCCCACCGCCGGCAAGAACATCTAGACATTTTAAAAATGTCTATAGGCCCCAGGTCGACTCAGCCTGAATAAAAATGAGTACCTTGGGTAAAACCAGGGGTAATAATAGACGGTTGAAGCGTAGCACTGGCCATGTTACCTTCCTTGTATACCGTAGGCCCTAGATATAGCAGACTACCCTGCTATACTCCCAAAGCCGCGACAGCGGTATAAAACGGGAGACTATTATATATTACATATTAACTATCACATTTCTTACTCTTTTAAAATCCTCCCATTTGGCGTTTCACTTATGTTAGCAGTTTTAAAATCTTTGTATAATTTGTCCCTAATTTTAATTTTACTATTAACTTCATTATCAAACCATAATAAGTTACTTTTGATCTGACATGTTTGAATAGGTACTATTTTATTTATGACAGACTGACTGTTTGATAAAATTTCATTGTAAATAGTATTAACATCAGTATAATATAAATATAAATCACAAGAAAGTAAATTCATTTGGATTTGATATATTTCTTCCTCGTTAAGACATCTGTAACGTTTACTAGAGACATTAAAATTTTGAAAGCTATTACTAAAACTGACCGATATTATTGAATGATCACTCAACTTGGGAGTTGAATGAACAAAACAACTAACCAGATCATTATTAACAAGAACATAATCAATTAAGGTTTCACTAAAATTTGTAATTCTAGTAGGTTCCGTTACTAACTGCTTAATGCCACATTGTAAAAAAATTGCTTTAATTTTCTGAGTGTAGAAGCTAGTACTTAAAAAATCCAAATTAAAATCACCAAGTAAAATACAATTGACATTACTTTTAAATAATTCATCAAAAATATGCTCTAAATTATCTAAAAATACTGCATCAGCACTAGAAGGTGTAGAAGAATATCTACTTTAATAAATTTACACCAAAAATTATCTTTTTTAACAAAAGTTTTAGCGGCAGTACACTTAAGGTTATCCTGAACATATAGTACAACACCCCCTGTAGATCGTTTAGATGAATTGCAGCGTATCACCTTATACCCACACAAAACAATTTCAGAATCTTCAATTTCACTTGTAACTCGAGCTTCACTAACCACTATTATTTTAGGACAATAACACAGCAGACTTAACTTGATTTGATCCATTTTGTTTAACAAGCTCTGTGCATTTAAATATAAAACATCAAAATTAAATAACTACTACTACTAATATACTAGGGCTACTTACTAGTTTTTTTGAGATAAAATTATGTCTTTTTTCACTATTGTAGGCTTATTATTAATGAATTTGATTGTTTTAGAATTATCACCTTTCTCAACCATACCATCTAATTGTAATTTAATTTTCTTGAAATACTCTTGCTGGACGTTTGTTTGATCCAGGGAAATTCTGACATCCGGCACTTTCATTAATCTTTTATTTTTGACAACAGTTTTAGCATCTTCAGCTGTATTTAATATTACTTTATTGGGTCTCGTTCTGTTAGCAAATTTTCCCAATCTAAATAGTTTAGTATTATCTTTGTTAATATTAAAATCAGTCAAAAATATTTAGTACCGCTTGTTTGTCCTCTGGATTACATTCCGATTGATTATTTTTAACAGATTCATTAACATTAAATATAATTATGTTTGAAGCCCTATTTTGCCTCTCCAGCATTTCGGAAATAATATCCTCCATATCTGATGCAACAGATGCGACATTTTTCTTATGTAGAATTTTATTTATACTTTCCTTAAGCTCACTCATTTCTTTTAACAGAGCTGGTACCTTCTGAAATCCCACTTCACACTGTTCACAGAAACACTTCAGTTTACGTTTTGTTTTCAACTGCATGCATTTAACTTCAGATGTTGTTAGATTACCACATTTCAAACAAAGCACAGTTCTGCATCCATCACAAGCAAAAACTTGATTTAAGTCAAATTGGTTATTACACTAGGCGCATGTATCCATTTTATTTATTAAAATATAGAACAAATATAGAAAACTTCCTGGACTATAACCACAATCTCGGAACCACTTAGCCTTATCAGCACATTAAGTTTTTATTGTCACTATTTAATTTTATTCATCAACTTTTTGTAGCAAAGAAAGGATTCAACATGAAAGTTATTCGATCAAACAGCTATAATTATAGTTATATTTAAAATTTTCTAGAAATTTACTTATACACAATTTCAAATTTAACTTGTCGAAAAATTGAAATTTTTTGGCCAGTTTAAACCATAAAACAATACATACTTATGGGGCACATCAATTTACAATATAATTAGAATACAGTTTTTTTGTTTTTTTTTAAATATTTGTTATTATATTTGAATTGGTTGAAAATATTTATTATTATTTAATGAAAAAACACTGAAATACGGCATTATTACTCATGACATATTATTTATAGACTACAAAGCAGCCTCCGATTCCGTGAACAGAAGAGAAATGTTCAAACCAATGAAAGAGCTAGGAATACTAAATCAGTTGGTAAATTTAACAAAACTAACTCTTGAAAAAGTTGAATGTAGAGTACGAATTCAGGGGGAACTATCTGAATCTTTTAAAATAAATAACGGGCTGCGCCAGGGAGACCCTCTCTCCTGTATACTGTTCAATATGGCTCTGGCAAAAATAAAAAGTATGGCACAAATCACAACCACTGGTTCAATATATAATAAATTAGCGCAAATCCTGGCCTATGCTGATGGTATAAATATAGTTGGAAGAACGGAAAATGCGGTAAGAGAGCCGTATGTAGCATTAAAAGAATCAGCTACAAAAATGGTTTAGTAATAAACACTAACAAAACGAAATATATGAAAATAATAAGCAGGCAACCACAAGTCCTATGACCACTTGTTATAGAAAACGACGTCGTCGAAGCAGTGAACGAATTTGTATACCTAGGAGCGCTCCTTAACATTGAAAATAATACTACCACAGGGATAAACCGCAGAATTTGCACGGCCAACAGATGCTATTTTAGGCTCAATCTTATCCTTAAATCAATTATATAGAAATACAAAACTAAAACTCTACAAAACAATAATACGCCCAGTCCTAACATATGGTTTAGAGACCTGGACTCTAACAAAAAATAATGAAAACATGTTAGGATGTTTCGAAACAGAAATACTAAGGCGAATCTATGTCAATGACAATGGAGTTCGGAGAAGACAATGCGGATGGAACAAAATGACCCAGCTAGAAAAACGCTCCTTGATAGAGCCATTGGTCAGAGAAGAAGAGGAAGACCCAGAATAAGGTTCCTTGATAACATCGATGAGGGCATAAGAAATATGGGAATACGTGCTTGGCGGAAAAAAAAAGATGGATAGGGACGCCTGGAGAGAAATTTTTGAAGAGAAGCCAGAATGATGATACTGATTAACAAAAAGGGGTCAACAGAGCTCTTAAAAATTAGACTAGATTTTTATTAATGCATGTTATTGTTTTTTATAATATTCTTCTCTAAATATACATGTTTATTTCATTGCCTAATAGAAACATAACAGAATCTAAAGTATTATAACTGGAACAATAATTATAATATTATAATTACAGTTTACAAATAACTGTTAAAAAATGTCGTTACATTTAAATGGCTCCTTTCTGCATACTTATGATAATATCACTTCAGTTTTAACATAATTGCAATTAAATACCATTAAAAAAATAGAAAACGGTCAATTTACATTTCTAATTACAAAGTGTAACATGTCGTCGAGATAGGCAGATTTTAAAATTATCCTACCAAGTGCAAATCTCTCTAAAAATAGATAAAAAAGAATAAGATTTACATATTACAAGTTACGTACTAACTGTTTTTGTAAAACCAGTGATTGATAGGTTTCCATTTTTAATTTTCAATAATATACACTAATTGGAATCAGTATTATCATAGGAAGTGGTTTGAGGCAAACGACGCTTACAATGCGTGTCACTATAATATACAAGAGGTTGATATTTAAATCAAGAGATAGTAAACTGATGTCTTATTTTTAAATATACCCTTTACGAGAACGGAATTACCAACAAAACCTCTATTTTAAATGTACATATCATCCATGCCTTCAGGTATCTAGAGCAAGTACGGTAAATTTTACGTAAATAGAACTAAAAAGTTATCAGATAACTAGAGACTGGACTTTATGACAATTGCATGTTTTGTAGATAATTGCTTTTTTTATTATTTTAGGAGAAGTGGGGGAATAATGCTCATTTAAGCAGCAATCGCAAATTGCTTTTGTTGTAAATTCTTTAAATGTATCATAACGATAAGTACGTTACAGTGAGTGAGACAAGGAATGTCTTTGCACCCTCCTTATCCATGAGGGTAATCATGCGCATGGATTGGTAAATGGTGCGCACTAAATTAATATATATATATAATATATAAGCGGGGATCCTACAGCTTCTGCCGCTTCCCGCATTTCGATCGCCATCTTTTTCTATCTCTCCAGGTGTCTTCATCAATGGCTCTGTCTTTCATGGTTTCCATAACACCTTGTATCCAAGACTTGGCTGGTCTTCCTCGTTTCCTTCTATTACTTGGATTGTATTCCATAGCTCTTTTTGGCCATCTGTTGTCGTCCATCCTCTGTACGTGTCCATACCATATTAACTGTCTAGTTTCTATTCTTTCAGAAGTTGTATGTACTCTATCTGTTTTTCTTCTAATTTCAGAATTAGGTATACGTTCTACTCTTGATATACGGCAAGCTCTTCTTAGGTAATCCATTTCAACCGTGTCAACTTTTTTCTTTCCTTTTGCTGTCATTTGCCAACATTCTGCTCCATATGTAAGAATTGGCTCTACAATTACTTTGTAGATAGTCATTTTAGTTTTCATAGTAGCTTTGTTGGACCAAAGTATCGAATTCAGAATTTGAACACTCTTCCTGCCTTGTTGCACTCTATAGTCTATATCTCGTTCCGTTGTCCCTTTACTGCAGATAATACTTCCCAAATATTTGTATTCGTAGCACCTTTTCATTTGTCTAATTTCCAAATCCGGGTCTTCGTCTTCACTGCCTATTCGCATATATTCTGTTTTAGACATATTCATACTCATCCCCCATTTTTCGTATTCATCTTTGAGCTTTCTAAGCATATAATCTGCATCTTCTTCACAGCTTGCAATTAGTACTTGATCATCTGCAAAGAACAGCGTTGTCAGATAATGGTTGTTAAGCTTCAACCCCATTCCCGCACATTTTTGTCTCCACTGGTGCAGTGCTTCTTGGATATATATTTTGAATAGGGTGGGGGAAAGACAACATCCTTGTCTCAAGCCTTTCGTTACTGTAAATACCCTTGAGAAAGTATTTCCTGTTTTTACAGTGCTTTGAGGACATTTACAGATGTTCAGTATTGCTTTTAGATATGTTTTACTAAGGTCCGTTTTCGTCAAGACACTAAATAAGAGTTTTAAAGGAACTGTATCATAAGCCTTCTCCAGATCTATAAATACCAGATGCGTAGGGAGGTTTCGAGCTGTTCGTTTTTCAATTACTTGTTGAAGGGTAAATGTGTTGTCCACGCACGATCTTCCTGCTCTGAAGCCGCTTTGTTCTTCAATTTCTTTATACTCCTCTTCTATTCTTCTTTTCAATATACGACCATATAACCTTCCCAGCGAGCTAGTTACGCTAATGCCTCTATAATTTCCGCATTCTTTTCTGTCTCCCTTTTTATAAATGGGGCTAATGTGGGCCAAATTCCAATCGTCTGGAATCGTTTGGCCTTCAATTAAGCATTTATTAAAAATATTCACTAAGCTTTCCAAAAGAGCATCCGGTCCATGTTTCACCAACTCGATGGGAATGTCTCCAGGCCCGGGTGTTTTTCCATTTTTCATTTGTTTCAATTCTTTTTTCAGTTCTTCTTTGTTTATCTTATGCACCTCTGAGTTTTCTGTCATTGAGATATGGTCAGGTCTTTCCATAAATTCGTGCCTACTTTCTGTTAATAGCGTTTCGTAATATTTTTCCCACTTTTTATTTTGAATCAGGTTTATATTTCCCTCATCTTTTCTTTCTTTTCTAATACTTTTTATGAATTTCCAAGCTTGTGTCACTTTGGTTCCTCCTAAGCATCGGTCCATCTCTTCGCATTTCTCTTCCCACATTTCGTTTTTTCTTTTAGTGACTTCCTTCTTTGCTTCCCTGTTGAGTCTGCTGTAAATTCTGCGGTCTTCTGAGTCTTTCGTGGATAGCCATGTTTGATAAGCTTTTTTTTTGTCTTTAATTAATTTTCCTACTTCTTCGTTCCACCACTCAGGATTTTTTCTTTTGTCAGCTTCTTCGTACCCCAATGCCTCTTTGGCCGCCTGATGAATGCAATTTTTTATATCTTGATATTCTTTTTCGGCTGTTTCTCTTCGAGTTAAGTGAGTTAGTTTTGAGGCTAGTCTAAGTTTGTAGAGGAATTGTACTGATTCGTGTTTGAGGCTATCAATATTATATCTTATCTTTGTGGAAGCTACTACCTTCTCCTGTTCAATTTTGTTCTTGTTTACTTTCCTGTAGTGTATGGTTATTTTTGCGACCACCATATAGTGGTCAGATCCGCATTCGGCACCACGATACACCCTTACGTCATTTGTTTGGAGCCTTTTGTTTTCTGGTTGGATGAGATAGTCGATTATAGATTTTATCTTTTTCTTTGGTTGTTCCCAGGTAAATTTATGTATATCTTTGTGCTGATAAAATCCATTCATTATTTTAAGCTGTAATGTTTCACAAAGATCAATGAGTCGCTCTCCGTTGTTGTTTATTTTGTCTTCACCATATCTTCCTACCACATTGTCTTGTAATTTTTTGCCTACCCGAGCATTGAAATCTCCTAATAGGCATATTTCTTTGGATCGGTTTACATGGGTCAACACGTCAAGCAATTTGTCATAGAATTCATCCTTAACTTTTGTATCAGAATCGTCACTAGGAGCATATACTCCTATTATAACTATCGTCTCCCCATGTTTCTCAAGATCCATCATAATGATCTGCTCGTCTATCTCTTCCCAACTCTTGATATTGTTTTTGAGTTTTGTATGCACGGCTATAGACACACCTCTTTTTGCTCTTAATGATTTTTCAACTCCACTGTATAAATGAATATAGTCGTTCTTGATTTCATTTCCCTTTCCTTTCTTTTTTGTTTCTGTAAGAACGCATATGTCTATTTGTTGTCGTTCTAATTCTTGAAAAACTTCAGTTTCCTTGGTTCTTAGACCTTGTACATTCCATGTGGCCAATCTCATAGTCCTTTTTCGTAGCAGTCGTCGTCTTTTGTTTCCGTCCTTATTCCGAGGCTCTTGATCGAAATTTTTAGCAAATAACTTTTTTCTAGAAGAAGGGGTGCTGGCCCATCGTTCAAACCCCCAGACTTGGAGGACCAGGATTTGTGAAGAGTATGTAGTAGGAGTAAATGTAGTGACCCGTCTGCCCTCGGAAACCTAATAGCCATTCGGGGTCGGAAAAAAACGAGAGTTAGCCAAGAGAGGCTGATAGGAAAGATTAAAGACATTTTACTCAAGACAAGTTGAAACAGAGTAAAATGTGAAGGCCCTTATGATCCGCCAGGTGCGTTTCATAAGCGTATGAGTATTGATACAATTTGTGTTCCCGCTCACACCTCGGGGTGTTGACTACAGACTGTATGGCTCGTCCAGCATGCCATAGCATGGAGGATAGGGTACACGTCATTTATACAATGTAGATACCCCAGCTCCATGGCCTGACCCCAAATGGTGCGCACTAAATTAATGTTAGAAAAAACAACATTAATTAAAAATCAATGTAATATAAACGCTTATGTCAAAAGTATAATAATATTATAAAGAAATATTAATTCTGTGGCTATTTGCCAAAACTTGATATGTCAAATAGAACAAGTTTTCAGTAGAGCGAAGTTAAAAATTTGTAACTTCATTGCAATTTGTTTTATTTTTTACTTGCTCAAATTTTCTTAGATTTACAAACAATTATCTCCTTTCAGTAAAATGTTGTTAAATATTTTGCAAAAAAAATCTATAGCAATTTCGGGAAGATTTGTTAACATGAGGTAGTTTATACCGTACATACCAGGTGATGTATATTTTGAAATTTTAATGTTTGCTGTGAGTTCCCTCAGAGTTAGGAGTAAGTAAAAAGTGGGTATTGATATGGCAATATTTATTGGTAAATGAACAGAGTCGGTAGCAATTTTAGATAAAAGTTGTTTTACTGCTGATTCATCGTTAGTGGTAATTTTTTTCTGAATTTTATTTACCCTTTTCCAAATGTCTAATGAAGTGGTTTGCCTATTAAGAGAAGAGAAATACTGTACTCAGCTAGATTTAGCTTTTAAACGGAAAGTAGGCTTACACATAGCCTCGTTTCTTTCATATTCATTAAAATTCAAAAGAGTTAGATTATATTTAAACTTTTTAAATTTTTGTTCCCTAAAATTAAGAGAGCTAGGCACTCCTCATCCCACCACGGAGGAACTTTTACAGGCTTAGTTGACTGTTTAATTGGTATGCAAGATTTGTTGATCTGCTTTTTCAAGAACTAAATGTTCTGTCTCTTCGATATTAATTGTTAAAATTATTGTTGTTTTTATTAAACAGCAACATAAACTAGATTTGAAACAAACCATACTCTACTCGAAAAAAGAAACGAGCAATATTTTTGAACTGAGACACAATATTGTACTGACAAGTACTGCTAATC
Source organism: Diabrotica undecimpunctata (assembly GCF_040954645.1). NCBI lineage: Eukaryota > Metazoa > Arthropoda > Insecta > Coleoptera > Chrysomelidae > Diabrotica > Diabrotica undecimpunctata. Next base: position 29,076,357 of record NC_092810.1, read on the forward strand.
TTTGTTCAGTTCTATAATAAAAGAAGAAAGAACGGCGTGTTATATTTTATAATTCAAGATAAGTATCACATTAGAGCACCGAATAAAAAAAATAAGCCGAGCGCTTCGAGCAAATTTCATTATCAGGAACAATCGATGGGCAGAGGTTTCCGTATTTCATATCCCACTATTTCGCTTCTCACTTAAAGAAGTTCCCGCATCGGTCCTTAATTTATGTTCTCGAGTTGTAATCAGCCGGGACAAGAAGTCTTTATTTGAAATTCATTCTAGAATATCGAACGTAGATGTTACAAATGCTTTCTGATCTATTTATGTTTTTAATATTTTTATACATACTTTATTTTCATATAATTAGTTTAACTGTTAGATGAATTCGAGGACAATGAATTAGGCTTGCAGCATTTTGCAAAAATAAAAAGTTCAGTATTTTTCCTACACATAAATTGTTAATTAACAAAAACATTTAAGGGGTTTTAATATTTGTAAATATATATTAACTCTACATGCGTTGTTTATCAGATCACAAATAACCGTGATACCATTATCAATATCATCAGGATAGTTTAACTTACCTAACTGTGGAGTGTTAACAGACAGATGTTGTTTGAAGAGGTTCCAGTCGGCGTGTTTGTATTCTCTTTTTGTACGGGAAGGATTTTGGGATACTGTGGAGACTGATAGCTAAAATAACATTTTTAAAAACACCAGGATTTGCCTTTAGCGGGTCCTATTGATAGCAACTTTAGGACGACAACGTCCTAAAAGGGACGTTGAGAAGGGCACAACGACGATTAAGGCGAATAAGAAGTACTTCGAAAGAGCGAATTCAGCGGAACTAGTAAGTAGCCTAGCTTTGAAGCATGATTTTTTAGGTATAATGGTATAAGGCAGTAGCTGTCATAACTGGGTCACCTTTGTGGAACATTACTAAGTGTTGGAAAGGTAGGGTCGCCATGTAGCATATAGTGTTGGACTCCCGCTACATTAGCCCAAATACTCTACATATAAGCTATCTTTCCCTTTCGATCAAATTGACGAAGTCTACAGACCTAATATTTGGCCCAAAGAAGCTGCAGTTAGGAGATTTAACTTTAACAGAAATTTTCAGCACATAAAGAAGACGAATTACGAAACCTAGAAACTTCTACTAATTTTTATCAAAATAAACTAATTCGGCAAGGTGTTGTAAGCATGTTTCATGTAAATTTGCAGTGTATTTCAAATAAAGTCGATATGATCAATTCTTTTCTTGCGGATCAAAATTTATATCACGTCAAATGTTTTTCGGAGCACTGGCAAAGCGAAGAAAATTTAAAATTAATTATCATCTCCGACTTTTCATTAGCTAATTTCTTTCGTAGAGTATAAAAGATACAAAGTGGAGTTTCAATTTATGTAACAGAAAATCTTGTGCATTCTTCTCTTAATCTAAATGAATATAATGTACAGCAAAGATCAGAGTTTTGTGCAATTTATGTACCTTCAATAAAAACCAATATTTTAACTGTATAGAGATCGGGTAAGGGTGACTATGACTTGTTTTTGGTGAATTCCGAGAATGTCATAACGTACTTGCTTAGTAAAGCAGACAAACTGATCATACTTTACTTGGTGATTTTAATGTAAATTTTAAAATTGAATCTGACCCTTCTTTTGATATTCAAAATCTATTAATATCTTTTGGTCTAAAAGTAACTATAAACGAATATACTAGAATCGCATCCCATTCCAGTAGTTGCATCGATAACATAATGACAAATTTTTCTAAAAATATCTACAGAGTGGGCGTATTTGAACCTTGTTTTTCTGATCACCGAGTTCAATTATTATTTATTGACTCTGAATTTTTACTGACTATTTATTGAGTCTGAGCATAAAGTTGTTGACACTAATCAAACATTTTAACGGTTTATTACTTCTTCCGGTTTACTAAAGCTTAAACGTGCGCTAGCTAGTACAAAGATGGACTTTTTCTATGATATTAATAATAATCCTGATTTTTTGACAGTCTTTCTTACCGAAACTTATTACCTTCTTCTTCAGGTTCCTTTTCCTATCGGAGGGTGGAAATCATCATCGATATTTTAATTTTATTGGCCGCGCTTCTGAATAATTCTAATGAACTGCAACCGAACCACTCTCTCAAATTTCTTAGCTAGGATATTTTGCGTCGTCCTGGGTTTCTCTTCCCTTGTATCTTCCCTTGCATAATTAACCTAAGTAATACGTACTTCTCGCCCCTCATTATATGACCCAGATATTGAATCTTTTTAATTTTAACAGTTTTTATAACTTCACATTCTTTCTTCATTCTTTGTAACACCTCTATATTAGTTACTTTTTCAGTCCACGATATTCTGTGGATTCTCCTGTAGCACCACATCTCAAAGGAGTTATTTTTGATTTCAGACTGTTTTATTGTCCACGCTTCCATGCCGTATAGTAAAGTAGAAAAAACTTAACAACGTAGCATTCTTGTGCGGATCTCTAGATTAAGGTTACGGTTGCAATGTAAGTTCTTCAATTTTATGAACGTGTTTCTTGCCATTTCTATTCTAGATCTGATTTCTTTTGTTTGATCTCCATCTTCGGTTAGCCACGTTCGTAAATATTTATATGTTGTTACTCTTTCGATCGTTGTATTATTGATGATCAGGTTATCTACATTTTGTGGTTTTTTTGAGAATATCATTGATTTCGTTTTCTTGAGATTCTTTTGCAGTTTGTACCTTTCCTTTATTATTATATAAACTTATTACCACTTAATATTAAAGCATTTTCCACTAAAAAAAGTACGACAAACGTGCAAAGGTTTAATAATTAATTAAGGTCTTACAAATCTCATATTTCTCTTATTAAACATATTGCAGATGCCAATAAGGATCCCGATTTGTTCAAAGTATATAAACAACAAAAATTAAAAATTTGTATATATCCAGAAATTAAAAAATGCTAAAAAGTCAGCGTACTGTGATTTTATGACTAATTCCAATAATAAACCTAGAGATTGCTGGAAAATAGTAAATTTTGAAAGAAACACTACAAGATCCAGTTCGGTACAACCTGATCTAGCTCCAGACGAAATAATTTTTTTATTATAATTGCATAGAATATAATTACATCTCTTCCCACTATTAATATCAATGTCTTCTTCAATTACAGAAATTATCCCTCTCCAAGCAAGTTCTTTTTTTCGGTCCCATTATGGAAGAAGAGATCTCTCAAATAATAAAGTCTCTTAGTAATTCTAATTGTAGGGACTTTCACGATAATAGCAAAATTTTAAAAGAAACTTACCAAATAGTTTTAATACCTTTCACTCATCTTATTAATTTAATTCTATCAACTGGAGTATTTCCGAAAGTACTAAAATACTCAAAAGTACTATGTACCTATCTACAAAAAAGGTGATTTCTCAAAAATTGCCAATTACAGACCCATAAGCATTGTTTCTACTTTTGGGAAAGTGATTGAGAAAAGGTTATCAAACAACAATTTTATTCCTATTTTGAGTCCAATCATTATTAGTTTAGCAACTCACAATATGGATTCAGAAGTGCTCGTTCTACCACGAACGCGGTATATAATGTTGTAAGCGAGGTGATTGGGGGCTTGAACGCGGCAATCGTACAGCAATTGTTCTTTGCTACTTGTCGAAGGCTTTTTACTGCGTTTTACACGACATTTTGCTCCACGAATTAAATTACTATGGAATTAGAGGTATCCCTCTTAAGCTTATAACTTCTTGCCTATGTGGCAGACAACAGGCGGTAGTGTCTAAAGGTCATCCCTTCAATTTTATATCCGTAAAACATTAAGTCCTACAATGTTCGGTCTAAGAACCTCTTTTGTTTATTATTTATGCCAACGATTTGACTAAATTCATATTTCCGTACAAATCCATACAATTCGCAGATGATACGACATACGTTATATCAGGAAAAAATAATGATGATTCAAAAATGGCTTATGAGGAAGTTTCGATTAAATCTAGAACATAGTTTGCTGAAAACAAACTAAAACTTAGCTGCAAGTAATTTACATAATGATCCAGATAACAAAGAGGGATTAAACAGTTGGGAATAACCATAGATAATCGATTGAAATGGTCGGTTCATATCTCACAACTAAAGAAAAGCTATCAAGTTCATTATTTGTTATTCGTCAACTAGCAAGGGTTGTCAACTTTAAAACATTAAAAATGACATATTTTCTTTATTCCACTCTCACTAAACTATGGATTAATCATATGGGGCATTTCAACAAATGTACTTCAAATTTTTAAAATGCAAAAGAAAGCTATCAGGATTTTAGCAGGGGTTAGGTATCTAGAACACTGCCGACGTTTCTTTATTAAATTCAAATTATGCCGCTACCTACTCTGTTGATATTTTAAGATCTGACTGAAATTTACGGAAAACGGGCCCATTTAATAAAGCAATCTGATGATAACGTTTACAACACGCGAAACTGTCACTACTTACGAACAAGTCGCTGTAGATTGCGTCTTGTTATTTTAAATATAAAAACAGATAGCATAAAATCTGAACCCATACAATTCTTATACAAACAAAGATTGGCTTCTAACTACAATTGATTACAGTGAAAAATAACACGGTAAAAGAATATATTACAAATAACATATTGTATAAACCAAGCAGCACAAGAGGCAATTGCCTATATTAAAAGACATGCAAAACAATCTGTAGCGGTGGTTCCAAGAAATAAGAGTTAGTATTATATATTAAACAACAGCTTACAAAACCTGGTTGCTTAAGACTAATGCAGATTAGGAAATGGTTAGTTATTAGAATATAGGAGTTAAGAAAACTGACAAATAGAAAAAACCAAACATTAAATATGAAATGTTAAGAAATTAATAGATATATGTCTGTAACGCGAGAGTTTTAGGTATGGAAATTTATAGGAAATCCCAGAAAACGGTATTTTAATCTTGATATTTGTATTTCTGTATATACTTTTGACTACTTTGATCAGGTGTATTGGGCATGACATTTTTTTTGCCTATTGAAGCCTGTTAAACATTAGTTTTAGACGAAAAACAGTAAAATGGGAAAATAGTTTAGAATATGTAGTCTAGAATGATTTCACTGTAAAAACATGACAAGCTTACAATATCATTATTTAATTCAAACTTGTGTATTCCAATTTTGTATAAACTTCTTGTATATTGAATGTTTTTGGTATCTAAGATAACCCCGACTTCAACTCCTCCTATGCACATGTATTTCGTTTTTATTCCCAACATCGCTCAATGAAGCGTGTACAGGGTTGTTTTGTCGTTTAATGGTATACCCATTCCAAAACACGATCTCTTCCATTTCTTCAGTAACTCACTCGAATCAATCTTTAAAATCTACTTAGGTAGATGTTGAAGATTGATTATAGTTTAATTATAAAAATATGAATCAAAAGAGAGTTATCCTTAATAATATTCAACACGTTTGAGAGAAGATTGCTTCCTCTTTCGACAGTCTCTTCAGCGCGCCACTGTGTGAAGAAGTTTTATTACAATGGAAAATCTATAACGAATAGTACGGATACCTCAGGATACGAATAAATTTGTAGGCGTAAATTCTGTGATTTCGAATGCAGAAGCCGCCAGCCACAAACCAATGATACATTTGAATAAGTTTAAGTCGATGTTCGAATATTACAAAGCCTTATCAATTATATGATAAAACTGTCATTCGAATTATCTCCTATGTGTATAAAACATATATCTACTAAGTCTTTTTGAGGATTATGTATTTTTCTTCGCGCAAAATCAATTAACAAAATCGATTAAGAAATGTTCATTTTCGTTTTCTATTTCCTGCACGCTATACTTTCCTATGATGAGTTTATATATTTCTTCCTTTCCTATTTTAGCATTAGCATTTTCTAATATTGAAACATACATAGGAGGTACAAGAATTTTGGAGTCATAGAAAGTACTGAGAGGATTGAAACAAAACTCAAAAGAAAAAGTTAAATTGGGAAATATACTGGACAAAGAATGGAAGGACTATTACAAACAACTGTTAATAGAACAAGGACCACAATTCATTGGAAAACAAAAAAAGGCGAAGACGAAGCAGATTTCCACAACAAGAAATAGAAATAACAGATAGGAAAATGAGAAAGGCCATAAAAGCAATCAAAAATAAGAAAGCACCGAGACCTGAAGGCATCTCACCTGAGCTTATAAAGTACGGCTCAAAAAAATTACACCGGATGATAAAATGAATATTTCAGAAAGCCATAAATGGAAAACAGCTCCCAAAGAAATGGACGGAGGAATATATGTCAAATATATTTAAGAAGTTAGAAATGAGATAGAAAACGATGCGAAAACTACAGAGGAATAAGCGTTATATCATCAATAGGAAGATTATATGGGAAAATATCGCGAGAAAAGATAGAGCAAGCGATAAAAGGCAAAATCGGGGAGGATCAGGCAGGCTTCACGGCAGGAAGATCATGCATAGACCAGATATACACACTGGAACAACTGTTGAAAAAGAAAAGAAGCTAAAAATAGAGATATACATTTGACATTTGTGGAGCTGAGATAGGCGTATGACTCTGTACCAAGGTCAGAACTATGGAAGGCAATGTACGAAGTAGAAATACAGACGGAACTCATAGAAGCTACAAAAGCTCTGTATAAAGAAAAGAAAGCGTGTCCATTAAAATGGAAACAAGAATCATAGGAGACTTCACCACAACAAAAGGGCTCCTGCAGGGTTGTTCCACATCTCCAACCTTATTTAAAAAATACTTAGAAAAAGCCTTGCAGACGATCCAGCAGTGATTGAAGACACAAGCACAAGACCAAGAAGACCTCAGTTACACGATGAAAAAACTACAAGAAGAATATACCAAGGCTGGCCTAATATTATCCTCGCGTAAACAGAGTACCTATCTACAAGTGAAGAAGACATAGAAGATCTACAGATTGACGATAACGTAACAATCAAAAGAAAGGATAAATTCAAATACTGGGGGTTATAATCACGAAAAAGGCAACAACAGAACAAGAAATTAAACAAATATTAGGACAAACAAGAACAAAAATACGACAACTTAACTCAGTATGATGGGATAGACACCTAAATATGAAGACAAAATCACAGATTTTTAAAATATTAGTGTGAAGTATTATGACATATGTTGCTGAAAATTGGATTATAAACAAGGAAAACAGCAGTAAAATAGTAGCACTAGAGATGGAATGCCTGAGAAGATGCTGTAGAGTAACAAGAATAGATAGGAGAAGTAATGACAAAATAAAGCAAAGAACATCAATAGAAACAGACATACTAACATATATAGAACAAAAAAGACTAAAGTGGTATGGACATGTAAGAAGAACTAGCGACAGATGGATAAAGAGAATAACCGAATGGAGTCCCATAGGAAGGAGGAAAAGAGGTCGACCCCGAAGATCCTGGAGGAACGAAGTAGACAATGACATGAGTAAGAGAGTCCTAAACGTTGGAGAATGGGACAACAGAGAGAGATGGAAACGGTTAAGCGAGGGAAGCCAGTGAATACTGTAGAATCCCTGAATATATATCCTAATTTTAATAGATTTCCTTTTTGTAACATTTTAAGACAAAAGTAATGCAGGTAGGTTGTGCCGATAGTAGGTTGTTTGTAAACAGACTTAAGATTTATGAAATAATGTGGCAAGTAGAAAAAAGAAAAGTGGTGAAATATTTGTATAGAAAGGGTGTCCGAAACGTCAAAAATTAGAGCAATTGACTGAACTCGGAAAAAGTGCAGTGTATGAGACAACAAAGAGGATAAAAAGGGACATTGATATGAGACATAGACCAGTTTCGGGTACATCGCGTCAGATTCGCGGAAACAATTTAAATGCTTTAGTGGCTTTAGGATGACAAAATCCGCGCCTAGGGTTTCGAAAATTAGCGAACAGATTTGGAAATTAACGAAGAATAAAAGTGTGCCCAGAAACTGTCCGCATGAAAAGCATGTCACTGGAAAAGCAAGGTATCAAAATCAAAAGGAATCCAAAAAAAAATCCCTACAATGACACCTATGCAAAGGCAACGAAGAATAGATTTTTGTCAACGTTTTCGAGAAGATAATTTTATTAATGTCTTTATATCTGATGAAAGTTGTTTCCAGCTTGGTGCAAATCATCTAAAAGTCCTATCAAGAGAAAATGTTACCGTTCAAATTTCCAAATTTCCCACTAAAATAATGGTTTGAGGAGCAATATCTCAGCGTGGTACTACATCTCTCTGTATAGTTAATGGTACTGTTGATAGTGCGAAATATTGTGACATCCTAAATAGTTTTCTTCTTGAATCGGCTCATGTTTTATATCCAGAGGGGTGGAGTTTTCAGCAAGATAATGCAAGATGCCATACTTCTGCTTATACTCAAGCTTGGATGCAAGAACATGAATTGGCAACAATTCCGTGGCCAGCAGCATCTCCAGATCTTAGCCCCATTGAAAACATATGTCGACTGATGAAGATTGAAGTGGAACGAGCAGCGCCACGAGATAAAGAAGGTTTGATTCGGTCAGTTTTACAGGCCTGAAACACCATTACCGAAAATTATGGCCTTGACCTAGTTTCGGGTGTACCTGGACGTTTAGTTAAGTGTTTAGATTTAAATGGAGGTTGTATAAATAAATGAGATGAATTATTTGTTGAAATTTTATATTTCAAGGATAGAAATAAATACCGTAAAATTATAATTCTCCTTTTTCTTCGGATACTTTCTAGACGGACTATATATTTGAATAATGCCAACAGTATACTTTGTTTACACAATTAATAATCCCCAACGTAACGTTACCATACAATAACGAAAAATTTCATAATTTTTTGAAATTTTTTTCCCTTAATTGTGTAAAAATCAGTAATTTTAATAAATCAATAATGTACATACCGACATTATCTGTTCAGGATTAAAATATTATTTTAAAGAATCACCTAAGTGTCTTACAAAGCATTAAACCTTTCAATCGGCATAAAATGTCCCGTTGTGAAATATTTTAGTTAATATTTACGTTTCTGTATTTTTAGACCTCCAAACATAACGTGTAGAAGTTGTAGCCTAAGTTGCGATTCCAACGTAAAATTTTCATATCACCATAAATTATTTTAGGATATGTACTTATTATATCATATTATTGTTCTATAAAGAGGTACTGACGTTTGAATAACCGCCAAATAAAGCTGATATCCTTGGTAAACGCCAAGTACGCACAGTTTATACCTCTTAGTAAAACAATTGATGTTTTAACTACCTAAATTAAACAGAAATAGAAATTTCAATGGGAATGTCAAAGCAAATTTTCTCCACTTTATTATTTAAGATATACCTGAACATTATGTGGTTATGTGGTAATATAATATATCTTTTTAAAATGCAATACAAACAGAAACTCTTATTTCTAATGATTTTAATCCTTTTATTTATCAAGAGGGTAACCCGGTGAGTAAAATTTTGCAAGTATCTATGATACATTTGCGTTTGATGTTTGTTACCGAACAAAGAACATTTTTAGCAGCTTCCCCTACAAATTTCAGCCCTATTATAAACGTATGCACTTTCTAGCATCCATCCAACTCTTCGGCCAACAAAGAATTCACAGATGTTGCCAAAAAAAGTGATGTCCATAATGATTAATTTTTCAGTCTATTCTTTGCCATTTTCTGCACAAGCTCACGTAGTAGGACGATTTAAATAAATTTACATTATTAACTCATCCACTGTCAGCATCCCTTGTAGTGGTCGTCCCTCGTTCGTAAAAATTGCTAGCTTTATGCAAATCATTAGCAGCGTAGAACTGGTCTAGCCAGATCATTTTGTAGAAAAATAGATGCTTCGAAGGGGCAACTAAACCCCTGAAAGGTGACGCTCGGTATAGAATTTATTTTTCTTTCGGCGATCGAGAAGACCACGTGTGGCAAAGGGTTGAAATGCAAGTTTTTTAACAAAATATTCGTTACTGTTGTATTTCTTTCGCTCGATTTGTATGTATTCTATTTTGACTATATTATTTCTAAACTATAAAATAAAATTAAAATTAGTCTGAAGCTATTTTTTGCGGTATCTTAATAGATAAGGGAAATAAGTAAAAAAAGTACCCTGTTTGTGAAACTCGTCCGGCCAGGCAACCGACAGTTGTTTTGAGTAGTATGGACCTCTGTAACAAAAATCTATAATATGTTTACTGCAGTCGATATTTTGGACTTACTTAATTATTAACAAATTAAGGTCAAAAAACGGTAAATTTTCGCTTTTTTCTTCTATCAGCAAAAATTAAAGTGAAGTTCTAAACGTTCCTATCCTAATTTGTTGCTTAGAAAGTTGCAAAATAAGTCGAAAATTTCGGTTATTAATAAATGTTAATAACTTTGTTTTAAATAAACTTATAGCCTTTATATTACACACAATGTTGGGTCTTGTGGTGCTTAAAATAAGATCAAACTTTCAAGTCGATCGGTCAAAGAGTTTAAAAGTTATTTAATTTGTTTATCTCAAATTTAATTCTTTTTTCAATAATATAAATCAGAAAATTAAATAGGTATATTAAATCTACGGATAGATTCTAAAAGGAGAAGATTCTTATTATTTAAAAAAAAAATGAGAAAAAATAATTTGGCAAAAATATGTCAATTTTTTGCTTATAAACAATTAGAATAACTTAATAACCATTGACTGCAACAAACTGATTTTTTCATGTTTTGACAGCGTGATTTTTTTCAAATTTAAACGAAAAAAAGTTGAGCTTGGACACTTTGGGACGAAGTTAGTGCCTTTTTTATAAATTGATAGCAGCTTTGTTTACAACAATCAAGAAAATTAATTATGGTCATCTAAAACAGTGTTTCCCAAAGTGGGGGTCGCGACCCTCTAGGTGGTCGCCATGAGGTACTAGGGGGGTCGCCGAACATGTCCAAAATAAGACAAAAGCACCATTTTGTTATATCATGTATTTTTATTTTAACAACTCCGTAAATAGAAATTAACAATTAATTATCAGACGAAATATAAAACTAAATATTAAAGTCCGTAAAAATAACAGAGTAAAACAAAGTCAAATATCATAATCTTAATGAGAGCTATGCGCCTGTTTCTGTGAAACTAATCTTTCAAATCTAGGCTGTGTATTTGAGACACACACAATTATATCATTTTCAAGTACGAGACGATTTCTAACTCTTGTTTTAATGGCAGTCATAGACGAGAAACTTAACTCACACAAATATGATATTACAAGTGGAACCAAACATTTTACAGCTTCACTCGCCAACTGGGGGTATTCCTGCATCTTTTCGGTCCAAAATTGGTCCGAGTTCTGGAAAAAAAATTGGAGCTTCAACATTCCATCACTTCATATTTCAATAAGTTTTTCTTTTATGTTTATTGGTATTTCAACATGCTGAAAGGAATCGGCTAAAAACGGATTTAGTATCCATCTGCAACTGTCGTAACTGTTTTGAATTTCTTCGGGGAAATAATCACAGAGCTGTTGTTTTAAATTGAGCCAAGTAACATGCATGTCAGCAAAAACTTGTTCAAAATTTGTAGCACTGTAATTGGATACATTTTCCATAATTTCCTGAAGGCACTGGAATGAATCGAGTTGTTTTTTGCCAAGTGAGGTCGACCATAAATCGATTTTTCTTAGAAACGCCTTAATTTTATCTGTGGCTGTAATTATATTAATGTCGCGACCTTGTAAATTACTGTTCAAAATATTTAATTGCTCGAAAATATCAGCAAGAAAACCTAGTTTCAGAAGCCAAATAGGATCGGAAAATTGATTTTCATACGGGGACTTCTCATCTTTTAAATACATTAAAAGCTCTGCTCTTAAGTGAAATACTCTTTTTAAGACGTTGCCCCTTGAAAGCCACCTTACTTTGGTGTGATAGAGAAGATTTTCAAATAAAACACCTATGTCTTCGCAAATTTTTCTAAAAATACGGGTCTGCAAAGCTTTTCCTTAAATGGAATTTACAACTTTAATGATAGTTTTCATAACACAGTCCATTTCAGGAGGTAAAGCTTTGGACGCAAGAGCTTCTCGATGTAAAAAACAATGTCTCCATTTGGCATTAGGCATTATTTCTTGTAATTTGACAACACCAGATTTATGTCCTGTCATAGCTTTAGCGCCATCTGTGCATATAGCAATACATTTACCCCAGTCAATATCATATTTACTTGTACGTTTCACAAAAGTGTCGAGTAAACATTTTCCAGTGGTATTGGTCTCCAATGGGGAACAAAATAAAATATCTTCTTGAATGCCATTATTTGTATCATATCTTACAAACGTAATGAATTGGGCACAGTTAGATATATCTGTGGATTCGTCCATTTGAAGAGAGAAGTACGTGCATTTATTAAGATTTTCCACAACTTGCGCTTGAATATCTTCTGCCATATCACTAATTCTTCTTTGGATAGTATTATTTGACAGAGGTATTGTATTTAATTTTGCAGCCTCTCTTTCCCCATACATTATATGTACCATTTCAACAGCTGCTGGAAAAATCAGATTTTCAGCAATTGTGTGCGGATTACTAGTTTTGGCAACACGATAAGCAACTTTATAACTTGCTAATAATGCTTTTTCATTAGTAGTGGTTGCCAAGGGAAAACTGTCTTGCTGTTTGTGAAGGACGTTCAGCTTTCTTTCAAAGAATTCTACGGGCTTGTCTTTTTTATCTGGATGTTTGCTATTTAAATGTCGAAGTAACTTTGATGGCTTCATGCTTTCTTTTGACAAGACTTGTCCACAAATAACACATTGTGGTTTATTGGAAATAACGGTAAAACCATATTTAAGATATCCATCAATGTAGAATCTGTTTTTCTTTTTATTGCTGCTACTGCCACTTTCAGACGTAGATGGTTCTGCACTTCTTTTTAAAAACTTATCCATAATTTATAATTTATCGTAGACGTAAATACGTAAACGGAAATACGTAAGTCGTAAAATATTTACTCATTACTCAACACCGCGTTCGCCACCATAGGCTGTTTGGATTCGAACTGAGGTTTCGTTGCGCATCGCCGCTTATATAAAGCCAAAACGAGGCTACGAGAACGTTCCAGAGTGCCATCTAGTAGCGAGCGCTTTCGTGATTATCATGGAAGAGTTTTGCGATGTAGACACAAGCTAATATGTCGCGGTGTACAATGTGCAGTCGACTTCTTATTATTTATTTTTATTGTAAATGCTATTCTGGCCGAAGTACCTATTACTAATTACTAGTGGGACAGATCGCAATCATTAAAATAATTGTATTAAAATAAAATAATTGTTTTTGATTTAAACTTAAACAGTAGTTACAAGTAAAATTAAATTTGAGAAACCATCAGATAATTGTAAATTAGGCACGCTATTTCTGTCAAATAATAATGAGTAAATGAGTGGGGGGAAATAGGGTGGGTCGCGAACAAATTTTATAGCAAAAAGGGGTCGTGGTTTAGATAAGTTTTGGGAAACTCTGATCTAAAAGAACATATTTTAAGGTTTTAACGATTCACCACCCGGTATATATAATATTGCGATTTGATTTCATATCCTTTTCCCAATAATAGCCATTATGTTTTAAAATATTTGACGACGTATTTTACTACTCTTTTATATACCAAAATAAACCACGTCTCTTTACTTCTTAAATCCTCGTGTTCCTCCGCCCTTGATACCATCAAATAAGAATATTATCATACACTAGCGAATGATTTATTTTTAACCAGTTTATTGGCACCACGGCACCACAAGATTGAGATCTATTGCTGTGGGCATACCGGTAAATTTTTTACCCGAGCCTCGTGGGTATGGAGCTTAATATTTATTTTTGTCTTCGGCTATAAAATCTTTTTATTTCTCATAATGAGATGTTAGCTGTGTTTATGATATTAGGTGTGATGCTTTCGATATGCCATGTGATTATATGTTGCGGTGATGGGTATTCCAGTTGGAGAATCTTCTGCAACTGTAAATTGCCAGTAATATATTGAGTTATAGGAAATCTTAATTGAGACATAAGCAAAAGAAATTAAATTAAGCCATCGGAAATTTATTACACTATAATGTAATATTATATATAATTGCAGAATTGGACAATTTACGTTCAAACTCTCGTTGTTAGACATAGAATTTCTTTGTACATAAAATTCATTATTTAATTAGAAATAAGTATTATCAATATATTATAATATCAATAGCTCTATTATAGCTGATACATTTAGTCTTGTTCTAGTTGCCAATGTATCAGCATTCTCTAATTTTGGTTTAAATATTTTTAAAGTCTTATCTAATGACCCATTTGTAAATAAACCGTTTATGTCAAAAATTACTAAAATATTTGAATTAAATTTATATTCGAAAATCTATTTAAAAAATATTGTGTATTTTTTATAAATGAGCCATTTTTACTTGCAAATGGTTGTATCATCATCATCAGTGGTGCTACAGCTCTAGTTGAGCCTTGACCTTCCCCAGTCTATTTCGCCAGTCGTTTCTGTTCATCGCCAACCGTTGCCAATTTGCCGCGCCGATTTTCCTTGCGTCCTCGTCCACACCGTCCCTCCATCTCAGTCGTGGTCTGCCTCTACTCCTATTTCCCACTGGGACCGATAATAGAGTTCGTCTGGGTGAGTAATTTTCATTTGCTCTTGACACATGTCCAGCCCATCTAAGCCTACCTATTTTTATGAAGGATATTACATCTCTACCATTTACTATTTTTTTATACTTCTCGTACAATTCGAAATTATATCGCCTTCTCCAAATACCATTCTCACAGAATGCGCCCATTATTCTTCTTAGTATCTTCCTTTCGAAGACGAGCAGAAGATTTGCGTCTGTTTTGGAGATGGTCCATGTTTCTGACCCATATGTCAGCACTGGAGCTCTGCGGGGATGCAATCCACTCCTGGGGACTTGCTATTTTTGAGTCGTGTGATTGCGTCTTTCACTTCAAATATTAAAGGAGGTTCTACGTGAGTGTTATTTCAAATGGTTGTATAATATTTAATAAAAATGTTGGCAGTTCACTACAAAGAGTTCAAACAGATTTGAGTTGACTTGTTGGGTCACTTTTTGATGTATTTCTTTTTTCTTAATTTTTTATAATCAAACGGTGGTTTATTTTTAGGTATTAGAATATTTTTGAGTTTCACGTGCATTCTAGCTATCAGCGGGTAATGATCTGAGTTGACATCTGCTCCGGGGTGTGGTTTTACTGCTTTAATTGAGTTTTTGTATCTCTTTTTGACTAATATATAGTCTATTTGATTTCTGACTATGCGGTGTCTATTTGATTTCTGACTATGCGGTCTTTGTTGTCTGCAGGAGATATCCAAGTGTATAATCTTCTGTTGGGTAGTTGGAACATTGTGTTCATTGTGTGCAAAATATTAATTTTGACAGAAATCTACGAGTCTATCCCTTTTTTCGTTTCTGTTCATCATCATCATCATTTTGGCTTTACAACCCTGTGTGGGTCCTAGCCTCCCCAAGAATTTTTCTCCAGTCGTCCCTATCCATCGCCTTCCTCCGCCAGGCACGTATTTCCATATTTCTCATATCTTGGTCTATGTTATCTAGGAATCTTGTTCTGGGTCTTCCTCTTCTTCTTTGACCAATAGGTCTATCAAGGAGCGTTTTTCTAGCTGGGTCGGTTTGCTCCATCCGCATTACATGGCCTACCCACCTCAGACGTCCTATCTTTATGTGTTTTACGATATCTGGTTCCTGGTATATCCTATAGAGTTCGAAGTTGTATCGTCTTCTCCAGACACCATTTTCATTTACCGCTCCATAGATGCGCCTTAGTATTTTTCTTTCGAAACATCCTAACATGTTTTCATTGCTTTTTGTTAAAGTCCAGGTGTCTGAACCATATGTTAGGACTGGGCGTATTATTGTTTTGTAGAGTTTTACTTTTGTATTTCTTGATATAACTGTAGATTTAAAAAGGAGATTAAGCCCAAAATAGCATCTATTAGCCGTGCAAATTCTGCGGTTTATCTCTGCGGTAGTGTCATTTTCAGTATTGACGAGCGTTCCCAGGTATACAAATTCATTAACTGCTTCGATGACGTCATTTTCTATAACAAGTGGCCGTAGTGTTTGTGGTTGCGTACCTATTTTCATGTATTTTGTTTTGTTGGTGTTTATTATTAAACCCATTTTTGTAGCCGCTTCCTTTAATGCTACGTACGCCTCTCGTGCTGCGTTTTCCGTTCTCCCAACAATATTGATATCATCTTTCGTTTCTGTTACCTAGACCAAATTCCCCAACATATTCGTCAACTTTTCCTCTCCCGACTTTAGCATTAAAATTCCCCATTATTATTGTGATGTCTTCTTTTTTAAATAGATTTTAAAATTGTGTCTAACTCCATGTAAAAATTTTCTATCTCCTCTTCATCCTTATTCGCTGTTGGTGTGTATACTTGAATTAAGTTAACTTGTTGTATGTTTGTCTTCAGCTGAACTATTATCACCCTCTCTGAGCAAGGAGTGAAGCTTATAACTGATTTATTACTTTCTGTGTCTAACAAGATTGCGACTCCATAGCGATAAGCCGGATCGTTATTTTCCAGCATAATACATCATGCCGTTTTTGGTTATAAGTTTGCCGGTGTCTGGCCATTGTACGTCACTTATGCCCAGTATATTTATTTCCATTTTGGCCATTTCTTGTATTACATTGTCTAATTTTCCTTGCTGGTAGAAGCTTCTTACATTCCATGTTGCAAGTCTTATTGGTCTACATTTGTGTATTCTTAGACGTGGAATTTTATTATCTAAACGAGGATTTTGCTTGCTATCGACCTGGAAGTCCTCATCTTTTACATGATCTTTTCCTTCTCTGCCGGATCTTGGTTTCCAGATTCCATGATCAGTAAAGGTTTGAATTAATGACTAGGAATATTCTGTTGAACTTTTAATGCAGTGGTTTTCCCTTGCCTTCTGCAAGTGTCTTACTTGCCATGTCATGATCGTAGTATGAGGTTTTTTCCTGGTTTTTTCCTCATGATTGACTATGAAATCACCAACAGCACAATTTTGGCTGTCATCATTGAATGTGGTTGTCTTTTTAAAGAAAAATGACATGCTATTATTTTTCTGACTGATGTTCATAAGTTAAGGTTGATTTTATGTAATCAAATGAACTATCTTACAATAAAGTCATTTATCTATCACTTCTTCTTCTTCACGTACCATCTCCTCTAAGAAGGTTGCAACCATCATGGCAATTCGCACTTTTGACACCGCTCCTCTAAAGAGGTCAGCAGAAGTGCAGTTAAACCAAGCTCTCAAATTATTCAACCAGGAGATGCGTCTTCTTCCGCGACTCCTTCTACCCTGTATTCTTCCTTGCATTATTAATTGCAACAAGTCATAATGCTCGCCCCTCATGACATGTCCCGGATATTGCAGTTTTCTGACTTTAATTGTATTTAAAACCTCTTTATCTTTTCCCATTCTTCTCAACACCTCGACATTCGTGACTCTATCCACCTATTTTATTCTAAATATCCTTCTGTAGGCCTATAACTCGAAGGCTTCCAATCTGTCCGAAACATCTTTCTTTAAAGTCCAAGCCTCCAATCCATAACATAATACGGAGAACACGTAGCATCTCAGAAGTCTTATTTTTAAAGAAATTGAAATGTCCCTGCTGCAGAGTACTATTTTCAGTTTGTTGAAAGAATTTCTTGCCTGTCCTACTCTTGCCTTATCTCTTCTGTGTACTCATTATTTTCGTTAATTATTGTACCCAGATATCTATATTTTTCAACTTTTTTAATTTGTTCTCTATGTATTGTTATGTTTTCTTGGCGCTGTTGGGCTTTTGTAATTACCATAAATTGTGTCTTTTTTGTGTTTAGGATCAGTCCGCTTTCTTCATTGACTTCTACCACTCTGTCAACCATTTGTTGTAGATCCTCAAGACATTCCGCTAATAAAATAGTGTCGTCGGCGAACCATATATTATTGATTGGTCGGCCATTTACTTTTATTCCCATAGTTAGTTCTTCTCCTGGATTATTACCCCCCCCATTATCTATCACTCGTATTGGACAAATTACATGTATCCATATCGTTAAAAAAGTCCCTTTAGAAATTAAAATCAACCTGTTTTAGCGTTTTCACAAAATCCAATCAAAATTGTCAAATATCAGGAAGAACACTCTTGAGTGGCCAACCCTGTATATAGTTTAGTTTATTGAACATATGTCGACTATCTCTGTAATAAAGACACTTCAATCCAATCAAAAAATTCTCTGTATAAAAATAAGAGTGTTAAACTATATACCCTTTAGCAAAACTTTACCGATTTCCTAAATAGTGAAAGTTTTAGTTGAAAATTGAAAAATTAGTGATGGCTATAATTTTTTATTGCTCGGTATGATTTTACTAAATGGGAAAATGTTTTATGAGTTATCGCACAGAATGAATGTTCATAAAAAAAGTCCTTATTTATTCTTCAAATAATTAAAAAAACCAATATTTTATCTTCTTATGGGACAATTACACACACATTAGAAATTTTTGGAAATGTTTTTAAAAACCCTATTGTGACCTCAGGCTTAGGTAGTCCATTCTGGCAAATCATCGAAAACACTATGTTTTAATCTCCAGAAAGAAAAAACACATGTATAGGGGTGCATCTGCTTTTCCGAGGGGTAAATTTGTATCTACACATACTACTAAGTACTAACCAATATACAATATAGA
Source organism: Diabrotica undecimpunctata (assembly GCF_040954645.1). NCBI lineage: Eukaryota > Metazoa > Arthropoda > Insecta > Coleoptera > Chrysomelidae > Diabrotica > Diabrotica undecimpunctata. The sequence continues at coordinate 29,095,123 of NC_092810.1, forward strand.
ACTATAAATCTATAGCTACGTACTTTCTTTCCGGGCAGGAGGGTGCAATTGCACCTCCTTGCATCCCGCTGCCGGAGCTCATGGTATCCATAGAAAACTTCTAGAAAACTCTAATTACACTTTCAATAAAAATTATATTGGAATATATTGGAAGGTGAAGTGCAGGGCAAAGATCAGTTGGAAGACGCCAGAGTTGGCTGAAAGACCTGAAGAGATGGTTTGATCGCTCCTGCAGAAATCTTTCATGCAGGAGTTACCAAAGACACAATTATTGCTTTTTGAATCGCCAACCTTCGAAAGGGGGCGGCGCAATAAGAAGAAGAAAAGCAGATTATGGAGGTACATTATTGGTTTATTAAAATTACTACAACATTTGGGAGTAAGAATAAGAATATTTCAAATAATTTTAAAGTTCTTCGTAACTGGTTTATGATATTACCTAAAGGATTATCAGCTGTAATAAAACTTATGCTTCAAATAATTTTCAAACAGGGTATAGTTCGTTTATTCTTTTTTAAATTTTCGCCATTTTATGCAAACAATTAAAAACTTATTTACAAAAACAACATATCTGTACTTTTAATGTTTTACATAAAAAAGAAAAAAAATAATATCTTCGAAAGAATCGAAAATTATATAAAATAATCTAGAATAATGTGCATTTATTTGAATGTGTAGGTTAATTTTCATTAAAGGTCGTTTTTTTAGAAAAATAAACAGAAAACTTTTTTTTTAATGGCTTTAGATTATTGATCCATTCAGTCACGATATATAATAAATACTGTTTGCTACAATATTAAATATGCGGATACTATATACATATGCGTACATATACACACTTATGTACGCACATACATATATAGGTATTGTTAAATAAAATTAAAAAAATACAAAAAGGAAGCGGAAACATTAAATTGACCACTATTTAAACTCTTCATTCAGGGCCCTAACCAACTTAAATTAATTTACAAATAAGAAATATACAAATAATACTAAATGCTAATACTAAATACTACTACTAAATATGTACTAATAAATAGTAATCTTTTTTCACAGCGCTAAAATTTAATCGGTTCAACACCTCGGAGGTTTAGGTCTTCTTTGTGAATGTTTTTTTTTTAATTTTACGATTTTTTTTAATATTTTATTTATATATATATTTTCTTATTTTTTCCTTATTTTTCTGTTTTTTTTATATACATATATTTTTTTCTTTTTATTTTTTAAATAACAATTTTCATATTTTACAGGAAGGTACTTAATATTACAAAAGAATAAACATAAAAAACAATAATATTGCTAAACACATTCAAGCCGACTCATTCATACAAGTTAGATTTTTCTCTTAGTCATTTTTAAAAATTCCCAAATAATTTGTTGTATTTTATAGTTTCGTCGAGACAAGTATAAGAGAGAAGTTTGATTTTGTGGTAAAGGTATTTGTTCTTGAGACAGAGTGTGCATCAAATAACAGAAATCTTACATTGACATTTACGTAGTTTTTGTAAAATTTTGTTTCATATGTAGTTTCTGTGATAAATTAATAGGGTATGTAAGGGGGTATAAATATGTTGTTTTTGTGAAAAATCACAAACAAAACGTTAGTAATAAATTTAAAATATGTATATTTATTTATAAAATGGACAGTAAAATAAAGTAAGTAAAGTGAAGTTATTAAAGTTTAATCTTCTGTGCCACTACAGTTGTGCTCGCTGTCAATATCATTAACAGATATTATTTCTTGAACAGCTGAATTTGAATTAAAAAGATCCAAAAATTCCTGATTAACTGGATTTGATACATACTACTTTAACTTCTGCAAATACTTCGCTTTAGAAGGATTTAGTGCCAATGAGGACATATAGTTGTTTCAGTTCGAATTCTTTGAGCAACTTCCGTTTGATTCGTATGTTGATCCTATACCATGGACCTGTAAACGTATATCTAACTAGTACATATATAAGATATTTACACATTTTAATCATTCTAACTTCTTTTAATTTCATTGCTGCTTTACTTTGACTTAAAAAATTTTTCTCGACGGCTTCCTTTACATTTAAGAAGACATCATCTGTAATTGTGTCAACTTTGTGTGGAGATAGGTGTACGCGAACATTTTTCATTATATTGTTTCAACCTTCTCAAATCTCTGCAGAACACTTTCTTTTCTGCAAAATCTTGGTCATTGGGTAAATATGTGTGACCCCTAATGGGAAACAGATATTTATTGTAGTCAAACAGACCGAGAGAATGTACCAAGCAGTACAGTAAAAAACCATAACATAATTTTTGTTTTGTCCTTATCATCCGTCACTTATCAATACTAAATTTCTGGAATATATTTCATTATGATTTAAATATCTAAGTTATAATGTTGTGATAATATTTTGGTTATTTCTTTCTTACCCTCTGTTTCTAAATAACTGTTTAAAGCCACATTATTTTTCCCAACATCATGAATCCCAAATACAAACATTCACAGCTGGCGACAATAAAAAATCGGTTGCCTGTAAAGTCGGTTTTACGGGCGAAGATTTTACGTGACAACGTCTTTTTCTCGGTAGAATATTTATTGATATGAATATTATTAAATTGCACAATAGGAACAAGGAATTGAATGAAAATAAGAATTGCACCAATTTTAACTATAGAAATCAGTTTCTCAACTTTTGTGTCAATCTAACAATTAATCAATCAATCATAGTTTACGATAATGAAATATTAGTGTACAATTATTTACCTTTATTGTTGTAGTTATTGTAAATGACGAATCTAAGCACTCCACATTTTTACTACAGACACAGCTGACGATACTTTAACCACACGTGTGAACTTGTATTATGACACTTTCTCGGTTTTCCAACGCCAAGAACGCTCGAGAAAGACAGAGACACAAGCACGCACCGATTCAACGCGCCTAATTCTCTAGTGCTGCGCGCGCAGCGGGCCGATCATGTTTGAGTGGGAGAGAGACGCAAGGCATTCGCCGGTCCGGCGGGCCTCTCTCTCGTTCGGTGACTCATCGTAACAGACGTGAGCGGGCGTTACACTTTTTCATGAGTGACTCCGAGCCACAACCTAATTTAAGACGTTGTCACGTCAAAAAACATCACTGGCACGTATGTGTGGCAAAGGTAGGTTTGGCATATAATAAAAGCTGAGCAACATTATCTTATTTTGTTGGGCATCTTGCTTTAGTTTTCTTTTAATTTCAGTAAACTTTTTAACTTTCTTCAAATATAGTTTGTGCTCAGTTTTAATTACGTTTACTTCTTCTAAAATTGCCAACTGAATTTTTAGTTTATAAGTATCACATGTGGCACATGTATCAATTTATAGAAGACCAAACTTAAGATTGTACTCCTTCTTGAAAACTGACCAATACACTACATATGAAACCTGTATTTGATACATTTGTAAAAATAACTTATACATTTTATTTACTGACAAATCCTCAGACAAATATCTACAGTTGGGTTTTTTTTAAAGAATAATGTGATTGTCTTGTATTAAACGCCTCGGTATGGCAGCGGATTAACTACAAAGCTTCTTCTGGTGTTTATTTGTACCGATTTATCTAGTGGCTGCCTCTCTTGTCTTTAGGAGTCAATATATTACAAGAAATGAGATTTTGAAACCTTCCAACGTAACATTTTGTAACACCATGTATATTACAAAAGGCAGTAACAGTAAGGCATACAGGTTAATCATTTATATCTATACGAATCTTACAGGAATAAGTGACCATTCTAAATTTTTTAGGTGTTTTTCCTGAACGTTTTTTTGGATAGGATGACGAAATAAAGCTCATTAAATAGGCATCCTGGTCGTTTTTTCCCAAATCATTGAAATGTGTCCATATATTTTGGCATTGTTCTAAGGAAATTTTTTCATAACATTTATATACCTTGTATCTGAAACACTATAATATTGTATGTAGTTGAAGGAGAGAAGGTATTTTAAAAAACCAATACTAGTATTAGTAACAGGTACCTATAGGTACTTACCTACAATCTGGTCCTACTTTGCGAGCTGGGATTAACGTTTTTTATGGTTAATATTGTCAATACCTTTAGCTTTCTTTATTTTTATTACATTTTGCCTTTTCTCTTTATATTTTCGTGTTTTATTTAGTCCGGAGTCACTTATTTGATCATTTATTTAGATCAAAAACGTATAAACGTATAAACTTATAAATAAAGATCGGATTTATAGGCAACAAAAATTGAAGAAAAAGGCGCCTATATAGGCAAAGATTTTTATTAAAAAAGGCAGGAATATTAACATTTAGGCAATAAAAGAATATAACTTATTATTTATTGTACAAAGTGAATTAACGTAATATTAACTTAAGGCAGGTATATTTACACATCATAATCATAACATTAGTATAAATAAACTAGTAACTAAATAACTATAAAATAATTATGAAACATTGTAACCACTTAAAATTTTATCATTAATAGAAACAACTATAATATATATATATATATATATATATATATATATATATATATATATATATATATATATATATATATAAATGTTTATCAATATTTTCGGTCTTAAAACTATGTCTTCGATCACTTAAAATTTGTACATTGAAAACGAACGTTCGACATCGACAGATGTAATTGGAGCATATTTCAGAGCGGATAATAAATCTGGCATAATTTGAAATTCATCGGAAAATGTACCATTCAAAACTTTAGCAAAATTAGATATAAACGAAAAACCTTCATTCTTGTCGAAAACACATTTCATTTTTTTTTAAATTAATTGACCGTTACTTCCAGGTGCCGATTTAATTTTCGTCTTTAAATTATCTATTAATTTTACTGACTCACATAAATTTATGTCTTGTTTTTCTAATAAGGTAATTGTGGTAACTATTAATTTATAATTGTCATTGATATAAGCGAGTTCCTGTTTCAATTTGGGATTTTTTTATATTTTTTTTGCTTCTCGAATGGCTTCGGAAATATCATCATCAAATTCTGACATAACTAATTCTATTTCATTGCAGTATTCAAAGTAAAAAAAACTGCTTCGAGTCAGGTTCCACACCTTGTAATTACTGGTTCAGGTGGCAAAGGGACTCCGGGAAGTCTTTCTTTATATATTTGCACCCTCAACGGAGCCTTTACAAAAACTTTTTTCATACAATTTATAAAATTATTTACCAACGGAAACAGATTTCTTATTTCTTCAGCAATTCTATTTACCCTGTGGGCTACACAAGTGTAATGCATTAAATTAGGACAAAAAATCTTTAAATTAACAGCAGCTTTTAACATATATGCCGCAGCATCTGAAAGCATTAAAACTATTTTATTCACTGGTATAGCGTTGGGTAAAAAGTGGTTTGTTAAACTATCTTGTATAAATCGACTTATTGTTAAATTGTTTGTTTTTTTCCAGTTCTTTAACGGCAACTAAATAAGGTTTTCTCGCAAAGTTTTAATTCAAAATTCCAATCATTAAATTAGCTATATACCTGCCGCATACACCTGTCGTTTCATCCACGATAATATACAAAAAATTGCCCTCTAACTCCCGCTTAATTTTTGAAATACATTCCACATAACATTTTTCCACAGTATGTTTTCTCAATGTACTCTCGTCCGGTAAGGATTTATTAAGATATTTTTCGAAAAAGCATTTAAAACTAGGGTTATTAACTTTATATAAAGGAATGTTGGATGCAATCATCATCTGGCATAAATCAAATTTAAATGCGTCTTCCTCCTTTTTTTTGAACTGCTTAAACTATCCCGCAGAGATATTTAAGCTAACTTAGAGGAATTTAATTTTTCCAAATTACGTTTATGAAGTGGGGTTCCACAATGCTGGTCAATAAAGTACTTTTTTTCTACTTGAAATCTGAGAATTAAAAAAAATAATTAGAATTCTAAAACCGCTTAAGAATTTAGTTATGTTGTGGGACGAGAAAAAATAAAACTTACCGATTTGCCGCATGGTTTACAAAATGGTCCATCTCCTTCTAGAGAAAGTTCCGAATAAGATGCGATCCATAGCCTTAATTTAGATGTCATCTTTTCACACAAATGTCTAAAACGTTTTAAAACGTGTTCTTTGCCTTTCGGTATACGCAACAAAACTAAACTAGGATATAGCAATTTGTGACTAAACTCTGATACAGTAACCGACTGTACAACTGATAATAAACTAATAAAGCTTAGGGATTTCCAAATAGTTAACCCTCAAGTCTCGATCAGGTACATTTTCCTAGAAATCTGTTATATAAACAAACCATTGATATTTTATTATTGACCCAAAATTTTATTATAAAATGGTTTAGTAATAGAATAATATCATGGGTAGTACCATGAAATTTTAAAAAAGGCACAAATAGGCGGAATTTACGAAAAAAGGCAAAAAATGCAAAAAACAATTATAATAGGCAAAATAGTCAAAAAAGGCATTTTGCCTATAATCCGAGCTTTACTTATTAACTTATATCGAATTTTGGGGTTAGGTTATATTACTTGATAGCTTAACACCGACTACAGACATATTTTTCACAAAAAGTACATAAGTGTTTAAAGATATGTAGTTTTTGCTAAAAAGCATTGACAGATTCGTAGTTTTTGTAAAACATCGATATTTTCGCCATTTATTTTTAGCGGCTTGTGTCGTTTTTGTAAAATATCTTTTACACTATCTGATGTACCTTAAAACAAAGAAATGCTTAGAGCATTAGCTCAAATTTAGTAAAAATGTTTTGTAAATAAGCCTTCAATTATCAATCAATAACAAGAAATATTTCAAAAAATTTTTAAACACATTCACACACACACACACGCTCCTTTGTTTACCCGATCCCCTCATTCATTAGCATCAATTGCAAACGATACAAGTAAAATATTGCACACAGCACCCTCAAATATCTTGACCAATGCCCTCTTGATCTAGGTGTGCAAGTGGCGGGAGCCAATAATCCAGTTCTTCGCCAGCTGAGATTGCTCTTCTCGATCGTGCACTCACGAACTAACCGCGCTCTTGATGACTTCAGATCAAGTGACCGAGGCACCGTCAATTGTTTTCTTTTCGTCTTTCGCGAAGCTCGAAAGGACGGTGGGTGACTTTTTGCTTTCGATCCTAGTGCAATGTGCGAAATTTTGCTATTTAGGCATTTATTTTTAAATGTGATATTTATATTTGATATAGTAGTCGAGTGATTTTATTAGAAACTTAATTGTGATTTTAATGCTGTTGAAGAAATAAGTTTTCCAAGAAGGTAAGTTAATAAGTTTTCTGTTCTGTACCTTCATTTAATTCCCCAATATTTTCTTTATTTGTTGCTCGTCTGACCTATCAATGAAATCCCTGAACCGGGTTTCTGTTCTGATCTACTAAACAACTAAAAATTACTATTATAATCAAATTTAGTCAAATATGCATATTCGAACGTAAGTAAAATGCGCATAAATATGCAGGTCTTTTGACAATAAGATGCAAAAAAGTTTATTTTTGTTAACAATATTCAGAAAATATTTAATATAACGTTCGACAAAACATACTATGAATTTTAAAGTATATTTTTTATATTAAATATTAAATATTTGTCAAAATTTTCTATTAAAAGTTTGTTTTCTGTCAGAATATAGATTTCTATAAATAGAAAAACTTCTTTCGGTATCAACTGATGTAATAGGAGCATATTTTAGGTTGGCTAAGAGGCTTTGGTCCACATTGGTTTCTTCTAAAAATTTTCCTCGGAAAATATTTGCCACTTGAAGATCAGTGGCAAATCCTACATTTTCGTCAATGGTATTATTTATTTGTCTTAAAATTTGTGCTCCAATTGATCCCTTAACGTTTTCACAAGAAGAAATGAATGTTTCCACTAAAAGAATACTTTCTGCAAGCGGAATTTGCGGTTTGTGTAATTTATTGACGATTTCCAGAAAATGGATTTTTTGTTTAACGATTTAAACAGAAGAAATTGCTAGATTGTTGTCATCAGAGAATTCAAAAATTAAAATTTTAAGCCTCTATACGTCTTTTTTCAATTCCAGAAGAAAAAGGTATACTATGTATTTACTTTGTCTTTATTGGTAAAAAATAAAAAAAAATGCTTTTTTGTTCCATCTATATTAAAAAATTCAAATATCTAATGTTGCAGATGTGCAACATCATGCATTGGGTTATCACTTTTTATCAAGCCTCAGTATGGAACTTTTTAAAACAGTTGTTTTTATTATTGAAACACAAATTCAAACCACATTTTTCACAACACGGCTGCGAATATCCAGTTCAATTTGAAAATTTGTACCCATTCCTCGTAATCGATATCATCCAATGGCCAATTTGATCCAACCGTACCTACATCTCTAGGAGGGACATGCTGAGTTGGTCCTCTTGTTTTTTTAATACCAATCATTTTTCTACTAAATTTGATAATGGGCGTCCTCGTTTAATTTTGGTGGTTTGTCCAACTTGTCACAGACATTTTGCTACTTCTATTCGAAATTGGAAAAATATGGTTCTGCTAATTCTTATATAAAGTAACCAAGCATTCTTCTTCTTCCTATGCCGTCCCCATTAACGGAGGTTGGTGACCACATTTTTAAAAGCTTCTCTGTCTTTTGCAACGTGGAATAATTCGTCTACAGTCTTGTTTGTCCAGTCTCGAATATTTCGCAGCCATGACTTCCTCTTTCTACCTATTCCCTTTTTGCCATCGACTCTACCCTGCATGATGACCTGCAGAAGACTATATTTATTATTTCTTAGTATGTGTCCAAGGTATGCAGTCTTGCGTACTTTTATCGTTCTCAACAATTTTTTGTCTCGACCCATCCTTCTCAGCACTTTCTCATTGGTGACCCTGGCAGTTCATGGAATTCTCAACATTCTCTGGTATATCCAAAGTTCAAAGGCTTCAATCTTTTTAACTATTTGCGCTTTTAGTGTCCATGTTTCTACCCCGTACAATAGTTGCGACCAGACGTAACATTCAACAAACCTCAGTCTCAGCGCATTATTCAGATTTTTGTCACAGAACAATTGTTTGAATTTTAAGAACGCTGCCCTTGCCATTTCTATTCGTACCCGGATCTCTTGGTCTGGATCTAATTCTGTGTTGATGTAAGCTCTCAGATATTTATATTTTGTCACTCTCTCTATTTGCTGTCCACCAAGAGTTAGTTGTTCATTATTTATTGGACTCCTTGATACTATCATAAATTTGGTCTTATCTGTGTTGATGTCAAGTCCCATTTGAATGCATTCACTATTTATTGCATCTAGTAAAGTTTGTAGTTCTTCTATACTCTCAGCCATAATTACCGTGTCATCTGCAAAACTCATGGTGTTTATGATTTCTCCACCAATTCTTATTCCCTCTTTTCTTTTCCATAAGGCTTTTCTGAATATGACCTGTGAGTACACGTTGAAAAGCGTCGGAGACAAGACGCATCCTTGCCTAACCCCTCTCGCAATCGGTGTATTATTTGTTTCTATATCGTTCACCTTTACTACTGCTTTCTGGTTCCAGTATATAGCCTTAATAAACTCAATGTCTTTTTTGTCTAAATTTATGTTTTTAATTCATCATCCAAGCATTAGCCAGTGTCATATCAAGAAGATGGTAAAAGATACGGACGTACCATTTCTTTCTTTGTAAATAGTAGAGCAATATTTTGTGTCCAGCTATTTTGTTTTGGCATCAAGTAAATCTACGCCGCCTTTATGATTATTATACTCGGTGGCATTGAATGAGCTTGTTCCATTCGTGAATTTTGACTGTTTATCAAATCTTTTACGGAAGATGTGTGTGTGTAGATGAAAGGGACCCCCTTAGACACAGTCTATTAGCCACAGGATTCATTTTTATTCATACACATATAGGTACATATTAGGTGCTTATAAGGATAAATATCGATTTTAGCTTCTTTGACGTAATTTAATATTGCATCTAAAACGCGTTTATTATGGCTTGATAACAGGGTTATTATTATTGAGAGGAAGAGGAGTGTTGTATTCTATTAGAGAATTATATAGTCTAGAGATAGCCATATTATTTTTTTACACTCCAGAAATATGTGGTTAATATCACCTATGGACATGTTGTCACAGTCACATAACGGGGAGTTTAGTATCCCTAATTTATGAAGGCGCGCTGGAAAACGGCCATGATTCAATTTTAAGCATGTTACTGTTGAAGTATATCTTTTTATATAATCAAAAGTTATATCCGGTATTCTATTTGGAAGCTGTGGGTAAAGCCGGAAATAAAGATTTTTCGACGTCTTGCTAAAATTATTGTAAGATCTGACCTTAATAGTTTTAAGTTTAGTAGTTAAGTCGGTATAAGAAAAAATTTCTACAAATTTATCTGATTTACAAGCTTCTTTTACTTCACAATCCACCCTTTCATTACCTATAATACCGCTGTGACCTTTTACCCATATGAGAATTATTTTTTTATTTTTTTGATTTACTTGGTATAAAAAGTTTTTTATTTCAAAAATTAATTCTTGGTTATAAATATTTATTGGAGATTCTTCAATTGCTTGCAAAACGGACTTTGAATCTGACATAATAGAAACTGTTTGAACTGGATTTAGTGTGCACCATAGCAGGCTTTTTCTTATCGCGATAGACTCAGCACTGTAAATAGAGAGTGTATCTGCTAGTCTAAATTTTTCGACATGGTTGATGTCTGAAACAAAAAATACTGCACCTGTTCCATTTTCACATTTGGACCCATCTGTAAATATTTTTTCCAAAAGCATTCAATGTGGTTGAGAGTATTAGGTTATTTAAATTAGCGTTTTCTGTATATTCAAGGTATAGAATGGTTGGCCGAAATATGATACTTTAATAACTAAATTCATATATTGGATATTTGGGACTATTGAATATAAAAATGTCATATTGATTGGTATTAATAAAGCCATCTGACAAGAGAGGGGAGTTTTTTATTCTCCAATAAGGTGTTGTAAGGTTACAAGTATTATTAAAAGCTATGTTTTGGATCATATTCGTATTAAATGCCCTGTATTTAATTATTTGGTTTTCAGCTAAATACTGTCTACGTATATTTAACGGAGGTTCTTGTATTTCTGCAAGGACAGTTTGGTTAGGCGACGACAATCATTAGACCCATACAAATTTTTAAAGTTTTGTATTGTATACTATCGATAGTAATGAGATTCATTTTAGATGTTGCCCCATATAATGTACAGCCCTAGTCCAATATGTAACGAATATATGCTTTGTAGAATATATTATACGATACAGTAACATCAGCTCCCCATTTTTTCTTGGAAACTACTTTTAGCAAATTTATGGCTTTTTCGCATCTTTTTTGAATATATTTTATGTGGTTAGTCAAAAGAATTTTTTTATGCAATACTATACCTAGGTACTTATATTCATCGACGAATGGAATCGTGAACCCATCTAGACAAGCAGCTCTAGCAGTTCTAACTCGGTGTCGAGTAAAACATACCAAGGCAGTCTTATCCTGAGAAACACTAAAACCCATGTCACTAAACCACTCTATTAGTAAATGAATAGGTACATTCTTTCAACTCATATAAACATTTCTCATATGAACCATGGCTGAAGTAAAAACATAAATGATCCGCGTATTGTATCATGTTGAACTTGTCACCTACTAACGTATGCAGATCTGCAGTGTAAATATTAAATAAAATAGGGCTCAATACAGGTAAACCGTTACATACTGTGTGTGGACCATGTAATACGTTATTATGATCCCGAATAAATATTTTTCTATTATGAAAGAGACTTATGATATTGGCACATACGGTTTTATTAATTCCAATTGTTTCCAATTTTGTGCTAAAATATTTAGGTCAACTACATCATAGGCCCCTGATACATCTATAAATAAACATAATGTATATAGGTTTATGGAAAAACTTATTTGTATTTTTGAAACTAAATGACTCACAGCATCGATTGTTCCTCGTCCTCTACGAAAACCATATTGAATGCTTGGTAATAGGAATCTATATTCAACAAAATGTTCTAATCTAATCTTAATTAATCTTTCCAATATTTTGGTGTCACATGATATTAACGAGATTGGACGGTATGATGATGGAATTTCTGGATCTTTATAAGGTTTAAGTTTAATGCAAATTATAACATTTTTAAAGCAGTCTGAATATTTTTGTTTCCTCCACCAGTCATTAAATAACTGCAAAAGAAAAAGTTTAGCAGCATATGGTAAATTAAAAATTATTTTATAGGTAAAGCCATCTAACCCGGGAGCAGTGTTCCGACTATTTTTAATCGCTAAATCTAGTTCGTTCATTGTGAAAGAAAAAGATAATTCATCTTCGTGATTAAATAGAAATTTGTTAAATGGTTTTACTACGAAATTAGAAACAAAAGGAGGACCTATTTTGTTTAGAATTTGATCTAATAATTTTTTTGAAAGGGGTTTTTTGGGACAAAGAAAATTTTTGTTATTTACAGCTTCAACTGTAAAAAACTTTTTTTTTAAACTTTATGATTTCATCCATTATCAGATTAAATATTAATGGGCTCAGCGAATCTCCTTTTCTAATGCCAGTTTCATATTTGATAGGTTGCGATAGTTTTCCTTTACATCTTAATATAGCTATGTTATCTTTATATATATTCTCAATAGTTTTTACTAAATGAAGTGATATTCCCTTTTCATATAATAAGTGTATCGCGTCCTAAATTCTCACTCTATCAAACGCTTTCTTTAAATCTATCAGACACATAGCTGGTTTGTTGTATTCCAGAGACTTTTTTTTATTTGTCTTATTACAAAAACTGCATCCGTGCATGATCTTCCTGTCCGAAATCCTTGCTGTTCCTCTTGCAGAGATATTCGTTCGTTTATTGTTGTCGCTATTATTCTTGTTGTCAATTTGAGTGTTGTATTTAATAGATTTATTGCTCGATAATTATTGAAGTCTTTCTTATCTCCTTTTTTGAAGAACATCACCATGATCGCTCTCCTCCATTCATCTGATATTCTGTTCGTGGTGATTATTTTATTAATAAGAAGTTGCAGTTGTCGTACAAAATGATCACCTCCATATTTTAATAGTTTATTTGGTATTTGATCTTCTCCCGGTGACTTTCTGTTTTTAATTTGTTTATTCCTTCTTTCTTTTCCTTAGATATTATATTTGGCGTTTCTGGTAAAGGTTCTTCGTTTTGTTTTTTAAACATTTCTGTCAGGAAGGCCACCCATGGTGAACACACTTGTATGTGTTCTATTTCAACTAGTTCTTTCATTTCGCTTCTTTGTTGTCTTATGAAGCGCCATACTTGTTGTTGTAGGGTTAAGTTAGTGGCCTGTCATATATAAAAATAAAAAAAAAGCTCAAAGAACCGGTGACGAGCCTCCTCTGTAAATATATCCTAGATAACTCGTTTTTCTGTTTTTTACAATATTTAGGAGTTTTCTCTCAGTACCCATTCTTCTTAGCACCTCGTTATTGGTCACGTGCTCTGACAAAGAGATCTTCAGCATCCTTCGAAAAAACCACACCTCAAAGGCTTCTATACGCCTCATACTTGTAATTCCGAGAGTCCATGTTTTCACTCCACATAGCAATATGGCATAGTATAGCATAAATAAACGTTTTTACAAATTGGTATCGGATATCCAACGAGGAGGGCATGAGGTATCTTACGTTGATTATTTTCGATGGATGTATATCTCTGTTGGTTATAACATAATCTATCATAGATCTTTGTCCACGGGTGTTATTAAATGTATATTTGTGTTGGTCTTTGTCGTCAAAAAATGTGTTGTTTATTCTTAATTCGTTATTCGTGCAGAAGTTGATCATCAGTTCTCCATTTTCGTTTTTAACATTCTCGTTATATTTTTGTTTAAAGGAGGGTGAAAGTGATAATTAAAATCTTTACTGAAGGCATCTCTAAAAACGTAATCACTACTTGGTACAAACTACCAAATTTCTTCTTTACAGTGTTGTTTATACAGTGAATACATAATATTAATATTTAAAGTAGGTGATAGATACAGCCTATGAGGGCTTTTCTTTCGAGAATAGTGAGACTGATAAACAGGGAATTTTTTCAAAAAAATTGTTGTGTTCACGAGTTGAAATTTTAGTTTTATTATGGGGCTCATGTTTTCCTCTCATATCGTTAGGTGTTGTTTTTGAAATGGCATGTGAGATTCTCTAGTCTGATATTCTTAGGGTATGCTTAAAAACATTATTACAAACTTCTACAGTGTTTACATTTGAAATTGAGAAAAAATAGTGTCGTGAAAAATTCTTCTTACTTGTTTCATTTTTTGTACGCTTTCTCTTTACTTCACTCACTTTAACATGTGACTGAATGTACATTGTCTGTTTTTTCCAATCTTTCACACTATAAAAGTATTTATGTATTTTTTCTCCTTTTTCGGGAACAAAGTTTGTCTTACATTTAACATTACATTTACACTCTACAAAAAATCTGAATTCCTTTTCTTTACCTGTAGTTTCTTTTACCGATAAATATTCCCGTTCACTATTTCTGAGCCGTTTTCGTACATTCTTCTTCCATTTATTTTCATCCCTCTTTCTTTTTCTTGAATGGATTGGTTCTTCTTCTGTATCATTCTGCTTCACAGACCTATTTATTATCTTTTCACGATTCTCAGCATCTATTATTTCACCTTCATTTAATATGTTTACGTTGTTTTCATCATGAACATCATTTATATTAATATCTACGTTGTCTAGCTCTTGAAAAATTTCATAAGATCTTTTATCATTATCATCTTCATCGTGTGAATTTTGTATGCATATGTAGTCATTTACATCTACCTGGTCTACCTCTTATAAACCTTCAGTATATCTTTCATAATTGATAATAATCAAGTTACTTTCATTATGTGAGTTTTGTATGTTTATGTAGTCTCTTACGAGATCAGCATTTATATGCTCGTCTTCTCTTAAACTAATAAAGGTATCTTTGATGGCACGGGAATCTTCGCAGTGGATATCGACCCAAATATAGCATCACAAAAAGTACAAAATCATTTAGATCAATTACAAAACTGGCTTAAGATCTGTGTTAATACTAGCAAATCAGTACAAATTACTTCCTATGTGGACATGTAGATTGTCTAACAAGACAATCTACATGTCCACAAGTTTATATTATTAATACTCCCATTCCTATAAAACCAGTTGTCATTAAAACTAAACGAAAACAACTAGATCTTAAACTAAAAAATATGAACTAGCTATTTAACAAAAGGTCTCAGTTATCTCTTGAAAATAAGCTGCTTCTGTACAAAGCTATACTTATACCAGTTTGGGCATATGGAATAGAACTATGGAGCTGTAGCAAACCTTCAAATACAAAGATACTTCAAACATTCCAATCCAAAATACTCCGTATTATGTATCCGTGGTGTGTATTTAACCAAACGCTTCACAATGATCTGGACTCTATTATGCTGTGTATAGAGAAGATTGTAAACATACAATGTAACAATAAAAAAAATTACAAAACTATAAAACTTATTTGAGACTATTACATGATATAACCTAAAAATATAAACATAATTTAAGTTGGGTTGTAATTAATACCTTTGCTATTAGCCTCAGTATGTAACACATCAGTAAACTTCTCCACCATTTTTATTGCTCTTTCAATAAACACTTTCCTTATTTAACCACCAAAAGTCGCATGTGAAAATCACTTCACGAGCTTATTTAAAAATACAATGATTCGCTGCTTAAGTCAGTTTGGTATGGAACGTATCAGAGGTTGACAGTTGTGCCAAATTAAATAACTGTTGATAAAAAATTCCCCCACTATGTTTTTGTCTATTAGACGTCTATGGCATTATAGTAGAAGTAATATGAAATCATTTAAGAGCATATTCAGAAAATCTACAAATCGTCGTTTAGTTCACTTTGGCACTGAGCGCCTCAGTTGATAATTGAGGTTTTTGGGTATAATTCTGGCAAGTCGCCTAACGATAAAACAATCTGTAAAATCAAACTCCATTTATTATTTAACTGAGTAGTAATTTTGTAATTAGTGCAGTTTCAAATATAAAACAATCTTCTCAAATTGTTTAATATTGCAACGCT